>NW_004444057.1:5034590-5064666 GCF_000243295.1 Trichechus manatus latirostris | reverse complement strand
ATTGTTGATTCTCTGTTTGGCTTAGTTTTTTGGATCTTTGTTGTGGAGGGACGGCGTGGTGCTTCTGCCTAGACCGCCATCTTGCCGGAGTCCTACAGTGTCACTTTTTTGAAGCACTAAACATCCTTTGTGAGCCATCTCCTAAAATTAGATGACAGTGTCAACTACTGTTGAGAGATTGCCACAAGTTTGTCCCTTGACATTATTTTTAACATACAACAAAAAATATACAATTGAAGTTACTTGGGGATCTCATTTTGATTGAGAAATAAGGAGGTCATCAAATAAGTTAGCTGTCTGCAAGAGACACTCACTGCAGGAATAGCTGGCTTTATCATTGTTTTTATTTTTTAGATGTGTGTATGATGGGAGGGGAAGAGGATTAAAGTGGGTATGTGTTAGTTCTTATTTAACCAGGTCTTATTTGAAAGGGATTCCATATCAGGAATTAAAAATAGCAATAATTGATGGTATGTTATTTGGTGTTATAATATTAGCACAAGAAATATGATTTCTATCAAGGTTTAAGTTCTGTAGTATGTGATATCTTTTTATTAACTGGAAAATGTCTTAATGTCCTTGATACTTTAGTTCAGGGGTCAGCAAACTATAGCTGGTGAGCCAAACACTGCCCACAACTTGTTTTTATAAAGTTTTATTGGAACACAGCCACACCCATTCAATTCCTGTATCATCTATGAAAGCTTTCGTGCTACAATGGCAGAGTTGAATGATCTGCAAAGGCTAAAATATATACTATCTGGCCTTTTACAGAAAAAGTTTTCTGGTCCCTGCTTTAGTTGGATCAAGTGACCTAGTGGTATAGCCTTGTTGGGGTATTTGCCCATTTGAAATAATTATATTTTGGAAAGCTGATACAAAAGCGATTTACCATTTGTTTCACTTTTTATGTTTTAGAACACAGTTTATTTCTAGGATAAATTAACTTTCATCGAAGGATTATTTGAATCAATGAAGAAATATTCATGACTTTATCTATGTTGGGTGTCAGTATCTGATGGTGCCGAACAACACAGACTGCAGAGAGATAATCATGTGCAAATTCTGTGTGTGTGTGTGTGTGTGTGTGTGTGTGTGTGTGTGTGTTAGAGAGAGAATACAAGATGTTTCTTTTGTTCGAGTTTTTACATATTTCTTTTGCGTTGTTTACATTGGCCATTTTACCCTTCAGTCAATTTCCTGCTAGATTAGAATCTGTTTTCCATGCCTGGCTGTACTCTTGATCTCAGTCAGCATTTGGAAAATGGAGTCAAGTGACATTCGCCTAATAGTTAAACTTTTGGTGAGTTCATTTTTATTGTTTTTATCCAAGTAATACATGTCCAAGGTAAGAAATCAGAAATACAGACAATCTTATAAGAGTTGAAACTCTCCTACTCTAGGCCTCCTGCTCCCAGGCTCATTTCCACCAAGCCTTCTTTTAACCATTTTTAAAACTTTTTCTGGTAGCTAACTAAGTAAAATTTGTAAACCACCATTTCTCAGTTTAGTAATCTTGGATAATTTCTACTAGCTCTCCCCTGTGGAAGATAAGCATTTGACTCATTCATGCTCCTTTGCCTTCTCCAAAGCTTTGATAGTTACATTGTTATTTTTAGTTTTGCTATTGGTTCTCTCATAACTTTAGATAATTTATCAATAGTTCTATTTCTTGTTCCCTTTGCTTTAGTCAGTTGTCTTGATTTTGCACTGTGTAAGATGAAAACATTAGTATCTCTACCCTTTCTCTGTCTCATCTTTATGTTTTTCTGTTCCCACCTTCTTTCAATTTAATTTTTGCTTTTACATTGTCGAGGCTTGACAACATTTGCATTCTGCAATTACATCTAACTTACTGTGCTTTATCCCTATGTTTGTTGCCTTTGAGGCTAAGAAAAAATCAATCTTTACATTATTATGAGTACATAATTATTATTTTTTATTGCTGAGACATGTGGTGTGCCATGATTCCATTTGTTTTCTTCCAAATTCCATTACATGTCCTCAGGCCACTCATCAGGGTGAAATAGAATCCCTTCTTTTGTACCTCTTTGTTTTCATTTTATAGGATTTCTGTTAATCAGATGCTGGCCAACCTGGATTGATTTTATATACCTCTTACCCTTTTGCTCATATTTTCAACTTCTTAGTTTTTTCTGCTGTACTTTCTGAAGATTCTTCAAGTTTATTTTCTGTCATTTTGTTGCATTTCTAAATTTTTGTAATTTATCTTTCTGTTCTTTCTGGAGTATTTGGTGCTTAGCGATCCTTCCAACTTTAGCCCTCTCTTCTGATCATGGCTCCCTCTACTTTTGTGTATACACTATACTGTCCTATTCCTTATTCAGTCATCCAGAAATCTGCAGAAATACCTGGTTCATTGATGTCCTATATGTTCTCAGGACTTTTAAGAGTTTTCTTCCTTATATCCTTTTTAACTGCCATTTTAATGAGTTTCAAAGGAGAAGAAGCAAAGGTATATGTAGAGTCTACCATCTTGAACTTTATTACTTTAAACTTACATCTCACTGTGATTTTTCTTCCCTTAAGAAGCCCAAAGTATTTCACCGTTTAAAATAAATGATCAATGCATTTACCCAGTATATGTAAATTTTCTTCTTTTCTTTTAAGCAAGTGAACATTTCTTCGAGTATATTTGTAAGTGCACTATGCTAATTTTTTTTACAGCAAGAGGTGAAAAAATTAGCATAGTTCACTTATGAAATACCTGGGACGGGGTGTGGTTGGTTAAAACATGTGTAACTCATGCATTATTTGTGTAAAAATACATAGTGGTTAATATTTGTTTTCACCAGTGCTTGTCCTTCTTTTGTAGTCAGACAGGAGGAGTACTGAATTTAATGGAAGAGGAATAGTAGTCTCCTTTCTATAGAAATTCAAAATCAAAGTGAGTTAATTGATTTCAGTCCAAAGGAAATGATTATTTGCCTAGTTTCTTTGGTGCTATGCTCCTCTGAAAGGAGCCCGGGTGACGCAACGGTTAAGCTCTTGGCTGCTAACCTAAAGGTTGGCGGTCTGAACCCACCCAGCAGCTCTGTGGGAGAAAGACCTAGCAATCTGCTTCTGTAAAAATTACAGCCTAGAAAACCCTCTGGGACAGTTCTACTTGGTCACATGGGGTCACTATGAGTCAGAATCTACTTGATGGCACCTAACAACAACAATGCCCCTATGAACAAGCTGCTTTAGTTGAACCACCTGTTTATATGTGTTTCTTCCCTACTAGACAGTGTCCTTGTTTCGTCTACACCCAGGTCCACAGCACAGAGCAGAGTCATAGCGTGTACCTGGTACTCCATAAATGTTGAATGACTAACTGTGAGCTGATTGGTGCACTGCAAAAGGGGGACTGATATGAAACGTACATTTAAATAACACTTCCAAAAGATCTGAATAGATGATGAGGTTTTGGAGAGAACAAAGTTGTATTAAACAGGAATACTGTGAAGAAGAGCACATCTATATGAAACTAGTTGCCATCGAGTCAGTTTCACCCCATGGTGACCCCATGTGAGTCAGAGTAGAACCGTGCTCCATAGGGTTTTTAGTGGCTGATTTTTCAGAAGTAGATAGGCAGGTCTTTCTCTAATGGTGCCACTGGGTGGACTTGAACCTCCAACCTTAAGGTTAACAGCTGTCTTAGGCTGGGTTCTCTAGAGAAGGAAAACCAGAGAAGTGTATGTGTGTGTGTGTGTTTGTGTATATGTATATGTGCGTATATACACATATTTATATATATATATCAAAAACCAAACCAAATTCATTGCTGGTGGATTCAAACTGCTGATCTTTTGGTTAGTAGCCTGAGCTCTTAACCACCAGGGGTCCACATATTTATTTATTTATATATATATTGATGATATGTATATACATTTGGTGATGTGTGTATGTATATATATTTGATGATGTATGTATATGTATGTGTGTATATATATATTTATATCAAGGAAATGGATCACATGGTTGTAGAGACTGGAAAATCCCAAGTCTGTGGGTCAGGCTAGAGGCTTCTCCTGACTCACACAGCCGCAGGAGCCCATGAACCCAAGATCGGCAGGTAAGATGCCAGGCCTTTGGCTCATAGGCTGCGGAGGCTGATGAATCCCAAGATTGGCAGGCAAGACAGCAGGCTGCTGGCTTCCAGGCTGCAGAAACTGATAAATCCCAAGATTGGCAGGTAAGCTGCTAGCTCAAGTCCTAAGAACCAGAGGCCAGATGCAGGATCCAGAGTGAGCAAAAACCCACAAACCTTGCCAGAAAGTCCACATATGTGGGGTGGGATGCAGACCACACCCCCAAGGAAACTCCCTTTCAACTGATAGGCGGCTTATAGGAAATCTCATCATGGAGGTGATATATATCCATTATGGAGCTGATTACATCATTATATAGCGGCCAAACTACTGAGATTCATGGCCCAGCCAAGTTGCCACACAACCATCACGACAGCCAAGCACATTAACTGTACCACTATGGGCAGAGAAGAATTGAAAAGGATTATTAGTCTCTTCCGACCTTTAGTTAGCTTTCCCAAGTTATTATTATCTAAATATTATATCTAAATATATTATCTATATTATATCTAAATTTAGAAACATTCTGAAGTCATTTAAATGGTTGAGACAATTCTGAAAGAAGCAGTTTGTAAACTGACAAAAGCGAGGGGGTCAGAAAAATACCTTATGTACTAAGATACTTGGAGAATCACTTAACATCCCATTAAAGGCACAAATCTGTCTATGGCCCATGCTTAAAAAACCTGAAATCATTTTTTAGGTAGGCAAACTTTTCTGTTTAGGGCTGTGTGCCTTCTGCTGATGCAAAACGATAAGGTTGGTGACCACTTTTGATGACTGTGCCATAGAATATTATTTTTCATGGTAACATTTTTGTATCAACGATATGGGACTGACTTTGCAGTAGGCCCAAGCAGAAGTACATGTTAACTCTCCAGAAATAAGCTGACTCTCCAGAAAAAAGCTGCTATCTAAATTCAACTATTTGGAACAGGTACAAACCAAACAGAGAAGGTTGCATTACATATAAGATAGTGGTGTATTCAGTTCACTCCAGCTTAAAAAGTCTTGGTGTGGAAAAACCAAATTCAGACAGTCTAATGGGATAAAGGATCAGAGGAAGAACAAGGAAGGGAGGGAGAGAGACCGGTAGGGTCTCTACTAGCAGTGCTTCTGGGGAGGGAAATAGATGATGAGCTTCTGCTCAAGAATGTTGAGGAGAACTGATATTGTTTGACAAGTCCACCCGCTGCCCCCCACAGTATCAGGAACAGCAGCATAGCAATCTCCTGTTTATGTAAAAAAAAAAAAAAATTCAGTTGAGGAAAGACGTGTACTCAGCATCCTCTTAAAACTTCTGCTCTACTAAAACACTTGAAAATAATCCTGCACTAACAGGAGGAAAACAGCTGTGCATGAATCAGTAGAGTCTACCATACGTGCGCCTGAATTATAAGTACAATAAAATCTTCCGAAATGGGATATTTGAATCAATGGACAGACTATTGATTATGTGCAATTTTACTTTGAGCTGTCGTTACTTAGCTGTATGGAATATACTGTGACTACAGTCCAAGGGAAAGCTTCCACTTACGGATGTGTTACTTAAATCCTTTTATACCAAGTGTTTCAAAGCAATATGTAAGCAAAAACTACCCTCAAGAGGAGCTTTTGAAGCACCAAGAGGAGACGTATCTGCAGCTAAATAGAGTCGTGGAGGCGAGGCAAAAACCAAGTGCCTCTCGCACGCCCATTGTACTATGTCACATGCCAGAGTTCCATCCCGTTCTTTATTCCTTTTTTGTTAACTCCTCCCAATATGATTGGATTTTCTTATTTTGAGAATAGTTACGTAGGCTCTGAAGGCATAGGCTGCGAGGATTTTGTGTGTGTGTGGTGAAAAAATATACAGCAAAACATTCACCAATTCAGCAATTTCTACATGTTTAATTCAGTGACATTGGTTACATTCTTCATGTTGTGCAACCGTTATTGCCATCCTTTCTCAAATTGTTCCACCACCATTAACATAAACTCAATGCTCCCTAAGCAAAAATGCCCTCTTTTCCCCTTCCTTCCACCGCTGGTAACTACTAATAATCATTGGTTTCTTTATATTAGCTTCTCTTATATAAGTGAGATCATACAGTATTTGTCCTTTGTGAATGACATATTTTGCTCAGCATAATGTTCTCAAGGCTCATCCACGTTGTGGCATGCTGCAGGACTTCATTTCTCTTCATGGCTGAGTAATATTCTGCTGTATGTATGTACCACGTTTTGTTTAGCCATTCATCTGTTGATGAACGTTTGGGTTGTTTCCATCTTATGGCTGTTGTGAAAAGCGCTTCAATGAGTGTAAGGCTCTTAATAAGCTCTTTTCTCATTCTGTCCTAGAAAAGTTGTTGGAGTAAAATAGGAGGGACTTTTTTTTTTCCAGGCAGAGAGAGAAAGAGTTGTAGTTGTTGTTAGGCACCGCCAAGTTTATTTTGACTCATAGTGACCCGGTGTGACAGAGGAGAACTGCCTCGTAAGGTTTTTCTTGACTGTAATCTTTATGGAAGCAGATCACCAGGTCTTTTTCCTGTGGAGATGCTAAGTGGATTCTAACAACCAACCTTTTGATTAGCAGCCAAGTGCCTAAGCGTTTGCGCTAACAGGGCTGCTTACAGAAAGAGTAAACAGCTTCTATTCTTTTCCTCACTATCTTTTAAAAATTTTGTTTGTGGAAAATCTCACTGTTAAAATTATATATATATACAGTATATTCTAAATTAATAATCTGTTGCTTATATGCTATGATTGTAGTTAACCCTTCAAAAAAGTATTGGGATGGAGTTAAAAAAAATGTGGGCCAGCTCTTCAGATATTTGTGGTTACTGGGAAAATATATGAAATTCCTTTTTAGCTTTTCCCTCTTCACGTCCAATGGCAAAATGTACTGATTTCTAGGGTTCTCTTATAAGGTACAAAGCGCTGTAGCATCTAGATGCTATTTTTTTGTTCCGCTGAAAGAGAGTTCTAAAATTTATCAGCCTTTACCGGGTTTAATCAGGCAGCCACTCAGCTGCTCAAGGAGAGTTGTGCTTTTCACCCCTGATATGTAGAAAAGCAATCAGACACTGAATTATATGACTGGCTTTCTTTGTCTTCATCTGTTTAAAGTACTCACAGAGCCCCAGTGAAATAACAGTGCTGTGTCTAAAAGCCCTTGGAAAACCTCATTCATCATAAAGTTGGTAGGGAAACCTGAACAAATAGCTGAAGGGCTGTCTTCACAAAAGGCAAGAACAGACAATGTTTGGATGTTTTCAACGATCATGCTGTGAGCATGATTTTGCTTCCTCCCCCTGCCCCCACGTCCACCTTCCAGAGTTTAAACATTTAGACCTTTAGACTTCAGTCAAAAGCAGACAGAATGTGAACTACTCATACAGGTAGGTGTTGCAGCTGTTAAAATAATAGCATTTCAGGACCTTGATTATCTGTTTTGAAAGCTTCAGATATCAGTAAAGGTAGTTTATGTTGTACACCAATGTTAATTGCACCGTTATTCACAATAGCTGAAAGGTGGAAACAACCCAAATGTCCATCAACAAATGAATGGATAGACAAAATGTGGTATGTACATACATGAAGAGAAATGAAGTTCTGATACAGGCTACAGCATGGAGGAAACTGGTAAATATGCTGAATGAAATCAGACACAAAAGGCCAATGTTGTATTAGCCCACTTATATGAAATATCTAGAGTAGGCAAATGCATAGAGACAAAAGTAGTTTAGTGGTTACCAGGGACTGGAAGAGAGGAGAATGGAGAGCTATGGCCTACTGGGTACTGAGGTTTATTTGTAGTGATGACAAACTCTTGGAAATAGAGAGTGATGATGGCTGCACAATGCAATAAATGTAATTAATATCACTAAATTGTACAATTAAAAAAAGGTTAAAATGCCAAATTTTATGTTATATGTATTTTACCACAATAAAATAAGTTTATGCACATTGTTGCAGTGGCTGCAACAATGGACTCAAGCATAACAACGATCTTGAGGATGGCGCAGGACCGGGCAGTGTTTTGTTCTGTTGTACATAGGGTCGCTATCAGTTGGAACGAACTCGACGGCACCTAAAAACAACATGCACCTCTATACATCAAGGACCATGCCACTGGCAATGCCAGCTAACATCATCTAAGACAAGGTAGAGGAGACCAGACCTGCTGTACCACCTGGAAGATGGAACAATGCTGAGTTAAAGCTGACCTCCCCTATGGGGATCAGCTAATCTGTAGGTTACTGTTGGAGTCCCTGGGTGGTATAAATGGTTAATACTCTCAGTGGCTAACTGAAAGGTTAGAGGTTGGAGGTTGAAGTCCACCCAGAGGTGCCTCAGAAGAAAGGCCTGGTGTTCTACTTCTGAAAAATCAGCCACTGAAACCCTGTAGAGCACAGTTCTACTCTGGCACACATGGGGTTGCCATGAGCTGGAGTTGATGGTTAGCTTATTTGGCAATGGGTTTATTTATTTATTTATTAGGTTATTAGTGGTTATTAATTAGGTTATTACTAGTGGTTTAAACTTTGTTGTCTGTCTTCTGGGGTTCAGCATGATTCTGACTACACTTATGCCTCTTCATTTGGTGTTTATGCTTAGGGGACATAAGGAAAAGTTAAAATTTGCTGAAGCCAAATATAATACTGTGATTTGGTGTCAGAAAGGTGCAATGCACTATAAAACCAAAGATGTGTCATTTTTTGATTATTTACAGTTTTGCATAACCTATATAATGGCTCCTCTGTAGTGCGGATGGAAACCCTGGTGGCATGGTGGTTAAGTGCTACAGCTGCTAACTAAAAGGCCGGCAGTTCAAATTCACCAGGTATTCCTTGGCAACTCTATGGGGCAGTTCTACTCTGTCCTGTAGGGTCACTATAAGTCGGAATCGACTCGATGGCAATGAGGTTTTTTTTTATAGTGAAGATAATTTAAAGTAATTTTAAAGTGTGTTAGAGATAAACTGTCAGTTAAACTTGGTTTGGGGAGAGAAGGGGAAGTAACAGAAATTGGATTTCTGCTTGAGGAAAAGATAGTTTCAAGAGAATCTGAAGATAAAGTGTGTGGCAGCCCAGTGGGTGCCCTGTCTTGGCTTGGGAAGCCACTTGATACTGGATGTGAACTGGGGTGGGTGTGGGTGGTTTTGGGGGGGGTAGGGAACACTTCTGTAAAGTCCACATTTCTGGACAGTGGGAAATTTGGTTTCAACTCGGAGCCTAATAAGAAGTACTACTTGTCAAAGAGTGATCAGCATGAAAGATTTTCCATTGCTATCTCACGCCAGAAATTAAGAATCAAAATTTTTAAGATATGGATTACTTAGATCACAGAATAGTCAGGTTAGCTAAATCATTCTAGAGAAGATAGTATATTGTAACTAGACATTTTACACAGTGTACTGGAGGGAAGTAAATCTCCTGGGGAATTCTCTTGAACACCAGCATCTTCAGGAGAGCTTGAGCAATTATGGGGTATAGAGAGAGACAGTTTCTTTGGCAAAGAAATTATGGGTCTGATATATGAGAGCCACATGATGCCAAGGTTGGCATGGGACACAAAAGCATGTCACACACAGATGAGCATCAGTAACACTTGGACAATTCAAGACGGAAAAGCTTTCAAACTGATCCAAAATAGAGACCAAACTGTAAGCTGCTGTTAAGCGTGAAGGAATCACAAGTTGCCATCTGAATGTGACAAGATGAACCTTGAGGTTTGCTATGTATCATTCTGTTGAAGTTAATTGTGTAATAAGTAGATAGTTCTTATTCTATAATGTGGGTTCAGTCATTCTCAACAAATCCTTTTGTTTTCTTCACATAGTCCGTGATTAAAGAAAACATTCCAACTATCATAGATAGATATCTGTAAACTGGGTTCAATTAAAATTCTACGGTCTGGAGCAGCAAATCCAGCTAAGTAGCATCACTCAAAAGGATGTAATTTAATTAGGCTTATTTTCCCAGGGTGTGCTATATCATATACTGGCCATCTCTTCACTCACTAGGCCTTTGAGCTCTTATTCTCTGAGTTTACTTTACCTTTTCCCTTATTTAACCCCACTTTTTCCTGAATTCCTCATCATTGTCAATTATCTCAATGCTAGTAAACATCAGGCCCTCAAATAACCAAACACAATCCTAGGATGATCTTTCTTAAACAAAAACAATATGTAACAAAAATAACATCAAAACAATCAAATTACTATCAGCAGGGCATGGCAGAGAGGACACTGATCTGAAAATCAGGACAGCTAATTCTGCTCTGCTCTATTAGATGGTTGACCCTTGGTGACTCCCTTAATCTTTCTGGGTATTGGTTTCTTCATCTGTAAAATAATGAGGTTGAATAATGTTGCTGCTCTATTCTATCTGGCTGTAACATTATAGGAATCTAATAGGAATCAGTTATGCTAGGGTAGGGAATTTCATATACATATAATTTACATATACAATATATGAACATGATACGTTTACATATAATACAATTTATATTATATACTATATTGTTGTTGTGGTTAGGTGCTGTCCAGTTGGTTCTGACTAATAGCGACCTTATGTACAACAGAGCAAAACACTGCCCAGGCCTGCATCATCCTCACAATCGTTGCTATGTTCGAGCCCATTGTTGCAGCCACTGTGTCAATCCATCCTTCCTCCTTTTTGCTGACCCTCTACTTTACCAAGCATGATGTCCTTCTCCAGGGACTGGTACCTCCTGATAAAATGTCCAGAGTACATGAGATGAAGTCTTACTATCCTTGCTTCTAAAGAGCATTCTGGCAGTACTTATGCCAAGACAGATTTGTTCTTTCTCCTGAAAGTCGATGGTATATTCAGTATTCTTTGCCAACACCATAATTCAAAGGCATCAATTCTTCTTTGGTCTCCCTTATTCATTACCTAGTTTTTGCATGCATATAAGGTGATTGAAAATGCCATGGCTTGGGCAAGGCACACATTAGTCCTCAAAGTGACATCTTTGCTTTTCAACACTTTAAAGAGATCTTTTGCAGCAGGTTTTCCCAGTGCAATACATCATTTGATTTCCTGACTGCTGCTTCCATGGGCATTGATTGTGGATCCAAGTAAAATGAAATCCTTGACAACTTCAAAATTTTCTCCGTTTATCATGATGTTGCTTATTGGTCTAGTTGTGAGGATTTTTGTTTTCTTTATTGTGAGATATAATCCATACTGAAGCTGTCGTCTTGGATCTTCATCAGTCAGTGCTTCAAGTCCTCTTCACTTTCAGCAATCAAGCAACCAGGTGATTAAAACTATTTCTCTTTGCTTATTTCCACTTTCTACCAAAACAATTTCCCTCCCTCCCTCCCTCTCCCCTTTTCTTCCTCTTTCCCTCCTTCTTTTTCTTTCTTCTCCTTTCTTTTTCACTGTTCTTTGGATAAACAAGTCAGAAAATTATTTCTCTGGTCAACTACCAATTGACTTGTGACATTTGAGCTTAATTTAAAAAGTTATTCATAATTATTTGCATAAGAATATACTCAGGAATCTTCAGAGATTCAGGAAAAATTTATTGCCTCTTTTATTACAAGGACAACTTGAAGAAAATTTGCAGATGGTATGGAGAACTTAGACAAGAGAATTTTGAAAAAAAATTGCTCAGATGCACACTGGGTAGGGTTGAATATGACACTGGGACCAGGAAGTATGCTTCGGTAGCCCCTCAAGGGGAAGCTGTTTGAAAAAGAGCGTGAAGAGTCTTTCCTGTTTCATAAGACTGGGAATATTGCTGCATTGTCTATTAATTGGTTGGGAAGATATTTCAGTGTGATGTTGAGTTCCTTAATGTACAGAAGCCATGAGAAGCTTATTGTCATACTTAGGGTAAAAAATTACAGTGCTTACACAAAAAATGTGTCTCTCTAGCTCAAATTGGAAGGTGCTACAAAGACGCAATAAAACAAGACATAAGCCACCCATTGTAAGACTGAAGAACAGTAACAAGTGAAAATGACTGCTAATAGCATGTTGTCAGTGATATAATGTTGCTGTGCTTCGGATATCAGAACTGGACCTTTTCTGAATTTATTATAATACTCACAGAGAGAAAATGCGTGCTCATTACTTGTGCTTGGAACATCTGGTAAGAAAATTGACAAAGCAGGTACATGTTATCATGGTTATTATGAATTAGTCCCTGGGGGTGGCCCTTCTGATTCAGTGTTTCTGAATTATATGCCATCTTCACAACAATGCTTGAACATCAAATGACACTCAGTGGTTCAATCTGTGTAAATAAACCTAAGCCATATGAATCTGACAGAAATTGCTGCATTCAATGAATTGAGTGAGTGATTGCAAGGGTTTGGTATGGTCTGAACATTGCTTTATGTATTGACTTCATAGACCTAAGCCACCTCCTATACAAGGTGGAACAAGTTAGTAATCATCAGAAGTCTGGGCTGTATTTTGAACAGATAATACTATCTGTTTAGATTACAGACTTTGGAGATAGTATGAAGGTTAAACCAGGAAAAAATTCCTTTCTTCAAGTCAGTAGCCATATACAGGTGTAAGGCCGTGTGTTTTACTGTCCCCAGGGAAGACAAATTGTTTTGTAGAGGATATTTCATATTTATAACAGCTAGATTCTGTTATGAAAATTGTTTTCCTTCTTGATCACCCAAGACATCAGTGAGGATTCTAAAAATAGACTTAAGTTATTTTATTTTCTTCGTATCTTATTTCTTTGTAGCTACATTATTTTCTGTTTCATACTGAAGGAACAACCTTGAAGTGGACCTAGTGTTGTTAGAACTTATTTAAATGGTTGACAGCAACCCAGCTGTGTTCAAGAGCTGAATTTTAAAGTAACTTAGATGGAGGTGAGGCTCAGAACAGGCCTCCCAATCTTCGTTGACCCCCATGTACTTGTAAAACTCTAAATCTGTCATTGTTTATGCCCTGGAGGGATATCCCATTTGCTACTGATGAAAGTTGTCAGGTGGCTTGGGAGAAGATGAAGTACAAAGAAGGAAGGAATGAGAATTGCTTTATGCAAGTAACATGAAAAAAAAAGGAAGAATGAGGAAAAGGACAGTGGCAGTGGGGCTCAGGTGAAATGTCACCTACAGCTAACACAGGGAAGTGCTGACTTTTACAGTTTTGTGGAAAAGTAAGTAAGGGTGGGGTGTGGAAAGGTTGACCAGGATATTCCTGGTGGCTTCTGTTGCAGTGGAGGGTTCAGATTCTGGCTTGGTCTGCTTCTGCTACTTTTGCTGCCACTATTGCCACCACCACCACCACCACTACCACCACCTCTTATGTGTGGAGCTGTTAACATCGTCAGGTACCATGCTAAAGCATTTATATGTGTGTGTTACTACATTTACCAGTTGCAAAGATTTCTTCCAAATGCAGTGAAATATTAAAAGGTATATGGTCTGGACACCAGGTAAGCCACCTTCTATAATGTTGATATGAGCCATCAACCAAGGATAATTCACCTAACTTCCTAGCTGTAAAATGTAAGTAACAAGGCTCAGTTCATATAGTTGTTAAGAATAAATGAAATCACTCCAGTATCTAGCACCATGGTGGGCAGATAGTAGACTTTCATGTCAAATTCCTTTTTTCTTCTTCTTTCCAGTTCTGGTTTGTCTATGAAAATGTAAAAAAAAAAAAAATCCTTCCAGCTCTAATATTTTGTTATTCTAATCTTTTAATATAATTTTTGCCCTTATTCTGCATTATTTAACTTTAGAGTTCTTCAGTATAAACGTAATGGTTAAGATCGTGTGTCAACTTAGCTGGGCCATGATTCTTAGTGTTTATATATGATCACCCCCCCATGATGGGATCTGCTGTGAGTAGCCAGTCAGTTGAAAGGGAGCTTCCTTAGGCGTATAGTCTGCATCTGAAAATAGACAGATGTTCTGGCTTTTGCCTGCTCTGGATCTTGCAGCTGTCTCCTGCTCTCTGACCTACCAATCTTGGGTTCGCCAGCCCCTGCAGCTACATCAATTAGGAGAAGCCTCTATCCTGATCTACGGACTTGGGACGTTCTAGCCTCTACAGTCGTGCGAGCAGTTTCCATGATATGAATCTCTCTTTATGTATATATATTCATACGCTTTACTGGTTTTGCTTCTCTAGAGAACCCAGCCTAAGACATTTGGTACTGGGAGTGGGGTGTTGCTCTAACAGATACCTAAAATGTGGAAGTGGTTTTGAAACTGTGAATGGATAGCGGACTCAGAAGGAAGTGAGAAGAGTGGTTACACTGGAGACGCAGACTGTGAGAAGCAGCAGCAGAGAACCGGCAGCAGCAGAATCAGGAGACCAGCATGAGACAGCCCTAAAGCTCACCCATGGGGCAAGAGAACTGAGTGCCTTCATGCAGGAGGCTTCCTGGTGGCATGGGGTGCCTCTGGGTACTTACTGGTGGAGCTAGGATTGCCAACTCATGGAGCAAAAGAGCTGAGTGCCTTCCAGCTGAAATTTGCTAGTGGAATAGCGTGCCTCCAGGCACTTGTCAGTGGAGCTACAGCACTTTGGAACACTTGCCCCAGCAGGGCAGTTGCAGGTATGAGGCCCAAGGGACCAAGAGGCCAAGGAACCAGAAAGCAGAAGCTGAAGAGACAAGGAACACCAGAAGCCAAGCTGCCTCAGTCTGAAAAAGTATGACCATGACGTCTGAGGTTTCAAAGTGTGGAGCTATGGCCTCTGGTGTTTCTGAAGGTGGAGTCACCACTCAGACGGACTAGGAGAATGGTGTGCCTAAAGCCAAGGGAGCAGAGCTGTTGTCCATGTAAGCCTGGAAGGCGGAGCTGAAGCCCAGAGCCAAGGGGCCTCCACTCAGAATCTGGAGAGTGTGGCCAATACCTAGAGTCTGGAGGGCAGGGCCATTGTGTCAATGGTCTCAGAGAACAGAGGATTATTTTCAAGCCTTGTGATGTGTTCTGGTGACTTGCTTGGTGCCTGTTATGCCTTCTTTCCCTCCAATTTCTCCCATTTGTAATAGAAATGGCTAGCTTGTGCCTGTTCCACCATTGTACTTTGGAAGCAGGTAACTTGTATTCTAGATTTCATAGACTAAGAGGAATTTTTGAATTTTGGACTTGGAGTTAAGACTTTTGCTATGATACGATGGGGTGAATATGTTTTACATGTAGCGGGGACATGAATTTTTGGGGGCCAAAGGATGGAATGTCATGGATTGAAATGTGTCCCCCAAAAATATGTTTCAACTTGATTACGCCATGATTCCTAGTCTTGAGCAGTTGTCCTCCATTTTGTGATTGTAATTTTCCTATATATTGTAAATCCTAATCTCTGCCTGTGCTTAATGAGGTTAAGATTAGATTATGTTAAAGAGGATTAGGATAGGACTGTAACACCCTTACTAAGGTCACATCCTTGATCCAGTGTAAAGGAAGTTTCCTTAGGGTATGGCCTGCACCACCTTTTATCTTACAAGAGCTAAAAGGAAAGGGAAGTGAGCAGAGAGGGGGTACCTAATACCACCAAGAAAGCAATGCTGGGAGCAGAGTGCATCCTTTGGACCCTGGGTTCCTGCATGGAAAACCTCCTAGTCCAGGGGAAGATTGATGAGAAGGACCTTCCTCCAGAGCCAACAGAGAAAGAAAGACTTCCCCTAGAGCTGATGCCCTGAATTTGGACTTCTAGCCTACTAGACTGTGAGAAAATAAATTTCTCTTTGTTAAAGCCATCCATTTGTGGTATTTCTGTTATAGCAGCTCTAGATAACAAGACAGTATAAGCTGTGTTCGATTTATCATTATATCCTCGTACTTATTCGCAGTGCCTAACATAATATCTTGTGCATAAATGGGTACTCAAAATATTTCTTGAACTAATGATATGAATACCAAGACACAATCCATCTCATTGGAAATAAATCTTTTTTGATTGGAAAGCTTTTGAATGAAGTAAAATAACACAGACAACCAAAACATTATGAATGGGACATGTTTGAAGCCAGAGTTTCTCAGGGCAACTCAGCGGTGAAGGGAGCACTCAGAGACGGAAGGCAGCATTGCATGGTGTGTTCTCAAGTCTGATAAAGTTTCTTTTCTGGAGCACAAAGAATCAATTGGATTTTTGCATAGAATGACAGGAAGCTCTCAGTGAGGATCTGTCCATGTGTAATACTTAACATGGAAATAATTCAACTTGTCCAGAGCAAATAAATATTCTCGTTGGGCATCAACTTTCCAAGGTGGGCTGAAACACAGATGGACTAAAAAGAGCAAGCTTTTTTTTTTTTCTCCTTAAAGTAACGTTTCCGTAGAAATAATGTTTTCAAATAATTCGCAGCAGAATTTTTCTTTTATCATTTTTTATATCTGAGTTTGGGTAGACATGTAAATTTTACAAAGAATAAGATCAAATCTACTGAGTGACAAAGACTGTAAAGAAGATACATTTATGCATCTTTTTGCCCTTAATACTTTTTACACTTTGGGGGAGGATCTCTGGATGGCACAAATGGCCAAGTGCTCAACTACTAGCTGTTCAAACCCGCCCAGAGGTGCTTGAAAGACAGGCCTGGCGATCTGCTTCCGAAAGACCACAACCTTGAAAACCCTGTGGGGACAGTTCTACTCTACAAACATGCAGTTGTTGTGAGTCATAATCAACTAGATGGCAACTAACAACAACACTTTGGAGAGGAGGTCTTAATTCTCTTAACTTCATCCCAGTGGGTGGTGCTAATAATTGAAAGCTAAATTTGAAGTGAACAAAATTTGGAATATCATAGACCACTTCATCATACTTGTTAGTTATTATAAAAACTGGCTGCAAGCAATAGATTTAGATTATATTTGCACTATTGAGTGAGAAAAGGAAGAAAATTATAGGAACAACAAAAACCATAGTACTCAGGAGCCAAATCCTTTAAGTCTGGATCTGGTTTCTGCACTTAGTATACATGGTCTTTGGGAAATTGCTTCACCTCTCTGTGCTTCTGTTTCTTTATCAATAAAGTAGGAAAAATAATGGAGCCTATCTCAAAGGATTTTGTTAGAATTAAATAATATATATAAAGCATTTGGAAGAGTGTCAGGAAAATTATTAACATAATATTAGTGATATTCCAGTGCACCAGTGCTGTTTGCCTTTGAAATTTCCCATCGCCTAACTTTTTTCTTATATCAGGACATGAGTCCAAAAATTGGAGAATGTGTGAGTGTACGTACATGCACATGAATTCATGATTTTTTTTTTTTAGGTGAACGACCAGATTTTATTTCAGAAAGTTAGTCGTTAACTTTGAAACATCCTTGAAATAATCCTATTTGAGGAAGAG
Source organism: Trichechus manatus latirostris (assembly GCF_000243295.1). Taxonomy (NCBI): domain Eukaryota; kingdom Metazoa; phylum Chordata; class Mammalia; order Sirenia; family Trichechidae; genus Trichechus; species Trichechus manatus. The sequence continues at coordinate 5,047,273 of NW_004444057.1, read as the reverse complement.
TCAAACCATAAAGAACCATGTTCATCATTGAATGGGAAAATGTGCAGTGGCTACATGTAGTAACATATTATGGAGTGAGGATATAAAACTAAATGTGTATAAGTGGATACAAAAGTTCACCTGAAAGAATAATGATTTGGGAGTTCCAGGACTTTATAGAAGAGGTTTTGTATGTCCTTAAATACAACATTGTGGTATTTTTCCTGCCTAGGTTTTCTTAGACCTACTTCTGTTCAAAATCTGAATGTTCCAAGTGTTGTTTTCACAACCACAATGGAATGCTGAGCAGAATGGTGAGGAAAGCAACACACAGTCTCCTCGTCAAAAATTTTAACAGTGTAGGAAAATACAGTCAGTTCCTAGTTGGTAGAATTTATATGCACTTGGGGGCATAAGAGTTTTCCTCAAAGAGGCGTGGTTTTTTAAAGTTGGTCCCACTAAGATAAATCAGATTTACTGCCCATATAGAAATTAACAATGTGTTAGAATGCTTCAATTGAATATTCTGTAATTAAGTTTTTCTCATAAAAGAGCATGTGCTTCTCTGATGAAGGCCTGGCTTTGGTCATGACTCAGTCACTTACGAATCTTGCTGAACCTCAGTTGCAGCATCCGTTAAATGGTAAGAACAATAGTGCCAACTGACTATGTTCTGGGGATGGGAGTATTAAATGAGATTACTGCCTGGAAAGTAGTAGGCATTCAACAAATGTTAGTCATTGTTATTGTTGCTATGACCACCCCATCCCCAACAGTCTTCATTCCTTCTCTCATTCTTACTTGTTTTACATCCCAAAGCCTACCAAAATAAGTTAAGCTGATTGAAAAATAGAAAGTTAAGCGTTTCAGTGAAAACATCTTAATTCTGATGAGAGTGTAAAAAAGAGAAAGAATAAACCTCTTTTTGAGATTTGTATACACTTATCCCACTGTATATCCTTGTTTTTGACAATGCTCATTTCCTGAAAGGTAAACAAATAGCAAGGAGAGGTACAGTCCTCCTTGGTACTTAGAAGGTGGATGCTTAGCAATAGATGTTTATCACCCTCACATATATTTGTATTTTATATCAGTTTCTTGATAATTCTATGAGTTTTTTTTAAAGAAACATTTTAATTTGTTACAGATGTTTTATGAAATTCATTATTAGTGTAAACAGAAAATGTAAGTGCTTTTGGAAGCACTTGTACAAAGGTTTAATTTTTATTTCAAAGGGAAAATGTGCACAGCAGTAAAAGTAATAAAGCTTTCACTGAATTTCCCTTGAGGTATCTGAGGCTGAATAAATTGTGCTGCATTATCCTTCAATCAGCCACTTAAAAATTTTAATTGTATAGACTCTTAATCACAAGGATAGTAACCTTTGTGTGCACTTTGTTTTGTAGGGGGTGTGTGTGGTGGGGGCTCCCATGCTTTTCAGTGCCTTCAAAAGAATCCTTTCTGATTTCAGTATTTCTGTGCAGCGCTCCTCCAGGTTCTGAGGTTGACTTTTGGTTGGTTACGCTGCACTGAATAGGAAAAAAGCTGAGTGGTAATGAACAGGCCTTAAACAAGCAGGTGCTTTGCTATGTAAAATGCCTCCAAGCGAGCTCCACTTCGAATCTCTGTGGCATGTAAAGACAGGACCCAGAACACTTGCTGTTCAACAGCCCCTGACTCAGCACATCTAACACACCATGCAGTTCCGTCTCTTATGCGGGCCTTCCTCCTGCTCTTTCTTCTGAGTGTCACAGTGACACTGCATGTGCTGTTTTGGAAACACACTGCAAATTGATGTGAGATGTAGGTCTCATGGTTTTCTTTTTGTGCTTTTAGTGACAATCAAGGGAGCTAGATAATGTTAGAAGATGATGGTTTTATGACTCACATTTTGACTTTCCGTGTATCTTGAGAAGGAACTTACACTTAACTGAGATTCATATGGCATGCTTGGTTTGGGATGAGTTGGGAACTGAAAGGGTGATGAGTACCAATGAAGTCACACACCTACAGTACAAAGGAAACGGGGCAAAGCAAATTAATCGGGTAATTCCAGCATAGAGTCTCTGTGAAGAGAATTAGGTTTAGCATTAGTATTGTTGCTCCATTTCCTTAGTCTTTTCCTGTAGCTCCACGGGGAAGTGTATACTGAGGAGCTGTGCCTTTAAACTTTCTCCGAATGTCTCTTGGAGTCACTAGGTGTCAGCCACATTAGAACAAGGTCAAGTCTTTTGTCTTTAGTCTCCCAAACCAACGAGAAGTGGAAATAACATAGCACAGGAAACATTTTGTGACAGTTAGTGCTTATTTTTAAAAACAGCTTTATTAAGGTATAATACACATGCTATAATAAGCTGCATGCATTTAAAGAGTGCAGTTTGTTGTTTTGCTATATTATTATTCCTGTGAAACCACCACCACAATCATGATAATGAACACATTTGTCTCAAAAATTTCTTCATGCCCCTGTGTAATCCATCTCTCATGAACAAGCAACCAATGATCTGGTTTCTGTCACTATACATGCACGATGGTTAAGGTCATGTACAGCTTGGCTAGGCCATGATTCTCAGTGGTTAGGCAGTTATGTAATGATGTAATTTGGTAGTTATGTAATGATGTAGTTTGGTAGTTATGTAATGATGTAACTCAGCAGTTATGTAATGATGTAATTTGGCAGTTATGTAATGATGTAGTTATCCTCCAGTTTGTGATATAATGTAATCATCTCCATGAAGTGATCTGATATGATCAGCCAATCCATTGTAAGGGAAGTTTCCTTGGGGGTGTGGCCTGCATACAATATATATGAACATCCTGGCAAAGCTCACTGGCTTTTGCTCACTCTGGATCCTATATCGGCTTGTCATCATCTGACCTCCAGTTCTTGGGACTTGAGCCAGAGACCTGCCATATTGCCTGTTGATCTTGGATTCCTAAGCTTCCGCAGCCCATGAACCAGCAGCCTGCTGGCTGACCTGCTGATCTTGGGTTCATCAGCTCCTGTAGCTACATGAGTCAGGAGAAGCCTCTGTCCTGATGCCTGACCCTTGGACTTGGGATTTTCCAGCCTCTACAACCACATGAGCCATTTCCTTGAAATAAGTGTATCTCTCTCTACGTATGTATATATATGTGTGTGTGTGTGTGTATGTATGTATATATAAGACACTTCAATCTAGAGAGTCTAACCTAAGACTTTTGGTACTGAGAGTGGTTCTAGAGAAACAAAATTGTAAGGGTGAATTTTCTAAATTGGTTCTCAAGTCTAGTTAATCTTACAGTTGATGACTCTGCTTCCAGTAGTAAAGGGTACTGCTATTCTATAGCATGAAGCGGCAACAGAAATATGCAAAATATCACCAATAGACCAAGTATTGCTGAGAGGCAAGGTTCTGGGTGACCACATGTTTGATACCTTTCTACGATTTTGTCAGAATAAAAAATACAATGAAGCTGGTTGATTGGTACTACTTTCGCTAGACAAAGTGGTGAAGAAAGAGAAGAGCTCAGGGCTTCAGAGTTACAGCTCAAGCACTGTATAAATGACTTCAAAGTTTCCACTTGTGCCTTGAAAGAAAGCCTTGTTTCTTGTAGTAACAGAGCTGATATTGCCGAAATTCAAACCCAGAGTCTTATCATAAGAGTGGCTGAAATACAATGCTTGGTGGGCTTCTTTGGATTTTGGAGGCAACACGTCTCTCATTTGGGTGTGCTATTCCAGCCTATTTATCAAGTGACTTGAAAATCTGCTAGTTTTGAGTGGGTCCCAGAACAAGAGAAGGCTCTACAACAGGTTCAGGCTGCCAGACAAGCTGCTTTGCCATTTGAACCATATGATCCAGCTGATCCAGTGGTGCTTGAAGTGTCAGTGGCAGATACAGAAGCTGTTTGAAGTCTTTGGCAGGCCTTTATTGGTGAATCACAATGCAAACCCTTAGAATTTTGGAGCAAATCCTGCCATCCTGTGCAGGTAACTACTCCCCTTTTGACAAACAACTTTTTCCTTGTTACTGGGCCTTAGTAGAGACTGAATGTTTAACCATGGGCAACCACGTCACCATGTTCCTGAGCTGTCCATCATAAACTAGGTGTTGTCTGACCCACAGAGTCAGGGAGTGGGATGTGCACAGCAGCACTCCATCATTAAATGGAAGTGGTGTACACAAGATTGGGCCTGAGCAGGACCTGAAGGCACAAAATTGCATGAGGAAGTGGCCCAAATGCCCATGGTCTCCACTCCTGTTACATTACCTTCATCTCCCAGTCTTCACCCTGGCCTCATGGGGAGTTCCTTATGATAAGTTGACTGAGGAAGAGAAAACTTGTGCCTAGTTTACAGGTGGTTCTGCGCAATACACAGGTACCACTTGAAAGTGGACAGTGGCAGTACTACAGCCCCTTTCTGGGAACTCCCTGAAGGACAGTAAACCCGTTGTCATCAAGCTGATTCTGACTCATAGCGACCCTATGGGACAGAGTAGAACTGCTCCATAGTGTTTCCAAGGAGTGGCTGGTAGATATGAACAGCTGACCTTTTGGTTAAGAGCCATAGCTCTTAACCACTGCACCACCAGGGCTCCTGAAGGACATTGGTGAAAGGAAATCCTCCCAATGGGCAGAACTTTGAGCAGTGCACCTGCTTGTTCTCTTTACTTGGGAGGAGAAATGGCCAGATAGATGTATACTTCTATACCAGTTCATGGGCTGTGGCCAATGGTTTGGCTGGATGGTCAGGGACTTGAAAGGAACATGATTGGAAAATTGGAGACAAGGAGGTATGGGGAAGAGGTATGTGTCTAGACCTCTGAATGGGCCAAAGAAGTGAAGATATTTGTGTCTCATGTGAATGTTCACCAAAGGGTGACCTCAGCAGAGAAACATTTTAATTATCAAGTGCATAGGGTGACGTGCTCTGTGGATATCAGTCATCCTCTTTCCCCAGCCAATCCTGTCTTTGCCCAATGGGCTCATGAGCAAAGTGGCCAAGGTGGCAGGGATGGAAGTTATGCATGCGCTCAGCAACGTGGACTTCCACTGACAAAGGCATGCTTGGCTATAGCCACTACTGAGCGTCCGGTCTGCCAGACACCAACACTGAGTCCCCGATATGGCATCATTCCACAAGGTGATCAGCCAGCAAACTGGAGGCAGGTTGATTGCATTGGACTACTTCCATCATGGAAAGAGCAACGTTTTGTTCTTACTGGAATAGACATGTACTCTGGATATGGATTTGCCTTCCCCGCATGCAGTGCTTCTGCCAAAACTACCATTTGTGGACTTACAGAATGCCTTATCTGTCTTCATGTTATTCCACACAGCACTACTTTGGATCAAGGGACTCACTGCACAGCAAATGAAGTGCGGCAGTGGGCCCATGCTCATGGAATACACTGGTCTTACTATGTTCTCCATCATCCTAAAGCAGCTGTTTTGATAGAATGATGGAATGACCTTCTGAAGACACAATTACGATGCCAGCTAGGTAGCAATATCTTGCAGGATTGGGGCAGTGTTCTCCAGGAGGCTGTGTATGGTCTAAACCAGCCTCCAATATATGGTGCTGTTTCTCCCATAGCCAGGATTCATGGGTCCAGGAATCAAGGTGTGGAAATGGGAGTGGCACCACTCACTGTACCCCTATTGACCCACTTGCAAATGTTTGCTTCCTGTCCCTGTGGCCCTATGCTCTGTGGAAGTTAAGAATGCCATCCAGCCACTTTGGGCTGCTCGTGCCTCTGAATCAACAGGCAAAGAAGGGAGTTACTGTATTGGTTGGTTTGATTGATCCTAATTATGAAGGGGAAATTGAATTTACATTACACAGTGGAGGTAAAGAAGCGCATGTCTGGAATACAGGAGATCCCTTAGGGCATCTCTTAGTACTACCATGCCCTGTGTCTTAGTTATCTAGTGCTGCGATAACAGAAATACCACAAGTGAATCACTTTAACAAAGAGAAATTTATTTTCTCACAGTCTAGCAGGCTAGAAGACCAAATTCAGGGTGTCAGCTCCAGGGGAAGACTTTTTCTCTCTTTTGGCTCTGGAGGAAGGTCCTTGTCATCAGTCTTCCCCTGGACTAGGAGCTTCTCTGTGCAGGAACCCCGGGTCCAAAGGACATGCTCTGCTCCTGGCACTGCTTTCTTGGTGGTATGAAGTCCTCAGCTCTGCTTGCTTCCCTTTTCTTTTATCTCTTGTAAGATAAAAAATGGTGCAGACCACACCCTAGGGAAGCTCCCTTTACATTGGATCAGGGATGTGACCTTAGTAAGGATGTTACAATCCCACCTTAATCCTCTTTAACATAAAATTACAATCACAAAATGGAGGACAGCCATACAATACTTTGAATCATGGCCCAGCCAAATCGATATACACATTTTTTGGGGGACATAATTCAGTCCATGACACCCTGTGACTAAAGTCAATGGAAAACCACAGTAACCCATTTCTGACATGACTACTAATGGCCCAAACCCTTCAGGAATGAAGATTTGAGTTGCTCCACCAGGCAAGGAATAATGACCAGCTGAGGTGCTTGCTGAGGGTAAAGGGAATATGGAATGAATAGTGAAAGAAGGTAGTTCTGAATACCAGTTACAACCATGTGACTAGTTGCAGAAATGACTGTAATTGTTATGAATATTTCTTCCTTGTATATGTGCATCAAATATTTTTGTTTTCATTATCTATAAAATACAGGATGTAAACGGGGCTAGTGCATTTTCAGTTATACGCGTGTTAGTTGTATTATGTTAGGTGCAAGTATGACTTTGAAATTGTATTTAGAGATTCTGTATGGTTTTAGGAGGTGTGTCCAAGCACCAAGTTGACAAGGGGTGGACTGTGATGGTTAATATTGTGTGTCACCTTGGCTGGGCCATGATTCTCAGTGGTTTGGCAGTTATGTAATGATGTAGTTTGGAAGTTATGTAATGATGTAGTTATCCTCCAATTTGTGACATAATATAATCATCTCCATCATATGATTTGATGTGATCAGCCAGTGTATTGTAAGGGAAGTTTCCTCGGCGGTGTGACCTGCATCCAATAGATATGGATACTCTGGCAAAGCACACTAACTTTTGCTCACTATGGGTCCTGTATCTGGCTCATCATCATCTGACCTCTGGTTCTTGGGACTCTAGCCAGTGGCCTGCCATACTGCCTGCCAGTCTTGGGATTCATTGGCCTCCACAGCCTGTGAGCCTACAGCTGGCCGTCTGACCTGATGATCATGGGTTTGTCAGCCCCTGCCCTGTTGAAGCAGTTGACTGCTAATTGAAAGGTCAGTGGTTCGAACCCACCAGTGGCTCTGCGGGAGAATGATGTGACAGTCTGCTTCTGTAGAGATTTACAACCTTGGAAACCCTGTTGGGTCTCCATGAGTCAGAATTGAGTTGATGGCAGTGGGTTTTTTGGGTTTCAGCTACATGAGTCAGGAGAAGTCTCCAGCCTGACACCTGACCCACAGACTTGGGACTTGCCAGCCTCTACAACTGTGTAAGCAATTTCCTTGAGATAAATCTCTCTATATATATGTGTGTGTGTGTGTGTGTGTGTGTGTGTGCACAAGCGCTTTACTGGTTTTTTTTCTCTAGAGAATCCAGCCTAAGACAATACATTTCCCAGAATTTTATATAAATGGGATTATGCAGTATCTATTCTTTTTTGGCTGGCATATATGTGTTCATCTATTTATGAACATTCGATTGTGTTCCATTGATCTATTTGTTTGTTTTTGCATCAATATAACACTCCCTTGATTACAGTAGCTTTATAATAAGTCTTGAACTCTGGTAGTGAATTGACATCTGAACAATATTGAGCCTTCTTATCCATAAACATGGTATATCTCTCCATTTATTTAGACCTTCTTTAATTTTTCTCAGTTGTGTTTCATAGTTTTAAGTGTAATGGTCTTTCACATCATTTGTTCTATTTATTTCTAAGTATTATGTATTTTTGATGCTGTTGTAGATGGTATTTTTTTTAAAGTTCTGATTTTTTATTGCTAGTATATCTTGCAACCTTGGTAAACATATTTATTCTAGTAGGTTTTTTGGGCCAGGGCTCAAATGGGAAACTGAACTTGTACTCATACTCACAGCAGAGAAACATGGGAAGTTGATGTAGTCCCAAGTCAGTGCACTCCCTGAGAACCAGCAGAAGCAAAAGAGAAGAAGCAAATTCTCCCTCAAGGAACACTGCATGTTGTCAGGACTTCTGAGTATTATGATCAAGTAATAATCTCACAAATGACGATCAACAAGTACACTGAAAGACAAGTCACTTTGCATAAGAGTCATCAGAAGTGACAAACAAAAGATTTATACCCCAAGGTCTGCAGATGTTGAAATAGAAAGATAAAAAGTAGAGAAAGTTAAAGTGTATTGAGCTCAGAAACCAAACTTTCTGGTTCATATCCTGGCTTCTCAATGAATATACACTACTTAAAAGAGAAATGCTTAAAATATAAGGATGCAGATAGGCTGAAAGCTTAAAGAGGGAAAAAAAACAAAACAATCATAAGAAAGACATTGTGGATATGTTAATAACAGATAAAGTCAATAAGAAAAAGAGTCTTAGTAGAGAAAAAAAGGACAATTCATAATGTTAAAAGTCAATTCAGGGGGCGGGGCCAAGATGGCGGAGTAGTCAGACACTTCCTGTGGTCCCTCTTATAACAAAGACCTGAAAAAACAAGTGAATAGATTGTATATGACAACCTAGGACACCTGATCATCAAAGGCAAAGTTGAGGAATTGGATTGAGCAGCAGGGGGAGGGAGAGATGGTTCAGAAGGAGCAAGGAGTTGCCAGACCTGACCTGGTGTGAACCGGCACCCTGCAGGCTGGATCGGCTGGTGTGTGCGGTGAGGCAAGCAGTGGTGCTCGGGACGTATTTTCCACATTGGGAGAGTCCAAGTGGCAGAGAGTCTACTCAAGCCTCCAGAACCAGTGAAAAGCAGTGCTCAGTCAGCAAAAGATAAGTACATGCGTCTAATGTAGTGCATGGATCAAAACACACCCCCTTTGGGAAAAACCTCTCTCCCATTTACCTGCCCCTTCTCTGCTCCGGACTGGGTCCTGGGCCAGCTTCAGTGATTGTTGTGTCCCTGGGCCAGAAGTAGGACCCATCACACCCCCTGAGCCATTCTCCTGGCCTTGGAGAGGGAACAAATTAACAAACAGAATAAAATAATCTGTCAGCTCCCCTAAGCCAGGAACTCAGGCTAGGCACAACTTCTTTGCCTAGGCACAAGCATAAGGGGTCCACACACTTTGAATGCCTTTCACCCCTGTGTAGACCTGTGTGGGCCCACTTCAACAGCATAGGCCCTTATTACCACAGTACAAGAGGGTATATACCTGAAACCTAACTTCAGTTGTATCAGCTATAAGGTGGAGTGGCAGTTTCATGACATGTGACACTGCTCTGCCCATTAAGCAGTCTCCTCACCTACTCACATCAGGAGCCTGAGGACTGGTGGCTCCAGCCAAACCACCTAGCCATCCATGACGGGTCCAAGAATAAGTGGTGCCTCCTAGTCCTTACAGCTAAGAGCATTGGGTGCCCATAGTCCGGATGCAAAACCCACCCACTTATGCACTCAAGGGAACAGGGACATGCTTTCCTCCCAGATACTCAGGGGCAGCCGTTAGCCCCTTGCCTTGCTCAGTGTGTAACCCCCCTACTGCAGCCAGATACTTGTGCCTACACCAATCACCCCTCCCCATCTAGGACTGTAGGTGAGAGCCTGCACCACACGCTTGGTGACCTGGACACCTGAGCTGAATCCTTACAAGAAAAGTAAATGGACTTCTGTGCTCCCATACCTAGTAATACATCTAACCACCTGGTGATGGGGTGTTAGAGCTTCAAAGATGCCAATAATCAAACTAGCTCACATGAGCAGCCTGTTTGGGCATATCAAAACAAAACAAGAAGCTAGGACACAGTAAGCAAACATGAAATAAATAAATATAATAACTTATTGATGGCTCAGAGACAACAGTCAATATCAAATCACGTAAAGAGGCAGACCATGATGGCTTCAGCAAGCAAACAAAGAATCAAGAAAGCTTCCAGAGGACGAGAACTTCTTGGAATTACCAGAGGTAGAATACAAAAGATTAATATACAGAACTCTTCAAGTGATCAGGAAGGAGATCAGGCAAAACACATAACAAGCCAAGGAACACACAGACAAAGCAATAGAGGAACTGAAGAAGATTAGAGAAGAGCATAATGACATATTTAACAGGCTGCAGGAATCCACAGACAGCAATCAGAAATCCAGAAGATTAAGAATAAAATTTCAGAATTAGACAACTCAGTAGAAAGTCATAGGAGCAAAATTGAGGCAATGGAAGTCAGAATTAGTGAGACTGAAGATAAAGCACTTGACACCAACTTATCTGAGGAAAAATCAGATAAAAGAATTTTAAAAAATGAAGAAACCCTAAGAATTATGTAGGACTCTATCAAGAGGAATAACCTACGAGTGACTGGAGTACCAGGAGACGGAAGGATAACAGAAAAGACAGAATTGATGAAGACTTGTTGGCAGAAAACTTCCCTGATATAGTGAAAGATGAGAAGATATCTATCCAAGATGTTTATAGAACCCCACACAAGGTAGAGCCAAAAGAAAGTCACCAAGACATATTACAATGAAACTTGCCAAAACCAAAGATAAAGAGAGAGTTTTAAGAGCGACTAGGGATAAACAAAAAGTCCTCTACAAAGGACAGTCAATAAGACTAAGCTTGGACTACCCACCAGAAACCATGCAGGCAAGAAGGCAATGGGATGAAATATATAAAGCCTTGAAGGAAAAAAATTGGCCAGCCAAGAATTATATATCCAGCAAAACTCTCTCAAATATGATGGTGAATTTAGGGCATTTCCAAATAAACAGAAGTTTAGGGAATTTGCAAAAACCAAACCAAAATTTCAAGAAATACTGAAGAGACTCCTCAGGTTAGAAAATCAGTAACATCAGATAACAACCCAAGACTAGAACACAGGACAGAGCAACCAGATATCAACCCAGATAAAAAAGCCACCAAAATAAATCAAAGCTAAAACACTGAAAATAGGGAAACAGAAATGTCAATATGTAAAAGATGACAACATTAAAACAAAAAAGAAGGACTAAAAAATGTAGACATAGATTTTTCATATGGAAAGGAAGTCAAGGCAATATAAAGAAATAAAAGATTGTTTTAAACTTAGAAAAATAGGGGTAAATATTAAGGTAACCACAAAGGAAACTGACAATCCTACACATCAAAATAAAAAGCAAGAAAAACATAAAGATTCAGCAAATACGAAACCAACAGCAATGAAAAAAATGAAAAGAAAATACTTAAAGAAAAATTACTCAGCATAGAAAATTAAGTGGAACAAAGAAACTGCCAACAACAGAAAAAAAAAAGACATCAAAATGACAGCACTAAACTCATAGCTATCAATAATTATGCTGGTTGTAAATGAACTAAATGCACCAGTAAAGAGACAGAGAGTGGCAGAATGGATAAAAAAAGACAATCTGTCTATATGCTGCCTACAAGAGACACACCTTAGCTTAAAGACACAAACAAACTAAAACTCAAAGGATGAAAAAAATATATCAAGCTAACAACACTCAAAAAAGAGCAGGAGTGGCAATATTAATCTCTGACAAAATAGAGTTTAAAGTAAAATCTACCACAAAGGATAAAAAAGGACACTATATAATGATTAAAGGTCAATACACTAGGAGGACAAAACTGTAATAAATATTTACTCACCCAACAACAGGGCTCCAAAATACATAAAACAAACTCTAATGGCATTGAGAAGAAAGATCAACAGCTCCACAATGATAGTAGGAGACTTTAACACACCACTTTCAGTGAGGGACAGAACATCGAGAAAGAAGCTCAACAAAGACACGGAAGATCTAAATGCCACAATAAACCAACTTGATCTCACAGACATATACAGGACACTCTACCCAGCAGCAGCCAAGTATACTTTCTTTTCCAATGCACGTGGAACATTCTCCAGAATAGACCACATATTAGGCCATAAAGCAAGCTTTAACAGAATCCAAAGCATCTAAATATTACAAAGCATCTTTTCTGACCATAAAGCCATAAAAGTAGAAATCAGTAACAGAAAAAGCAAGGAAAAAAATCAAATGCTTGGAAACTGAACAACACCTTGCTTAAAAAGTACTGGGTTATAGAAGAAATTAAGAATGGAATAAAATTCACAGAATCAAGTGAGAATGAAAACACATTCTACCAGACCCTTTGGGATGCAGCAAAAGCAGTACTCAGAGGTCAATTTATAGCAATAAATGCATACATCCAAAAAGAAGAAAGGGCCAAAATCAAAACATTAACCCTACAACTTGAACAAATAGGAGAGCAGCAGAAGAAGTCCTCTGGTGCCAGAAAAAAGGAAATAATAAGAATTAGAGCAGAGTTAAATGAAATAGAGAACAGAAAAACAATTGAAAGAGTTAACAAGACCAAAAACTGGTTCCTTGAAAAGATCAGGAAAATTGAAAACCATTGACCAAACTGGCAATACAAAAACTTGAGAGGAAGCTAATAACCTGAATAAGAAATGAGGTGGGTGATATCATAACAGACTCAAGTGAAATTAAAAGAATCATAATGGAATACTATGAAAAATTATACT
>NW_004444057.1:5004781-5034004 GCF_000243295.1 Trichechus manatus latirostris | reverse complement strand
ATCTAACCAGAGATGTAAAAGACCTATACAAAGAAAACTACAAGACACTACTGCAAGAAACCAAAAGAGACCTGCATAAGTGGAAAAACATACCTCGCTCATGGATAGGAAGACTCAACATTGTGAAAATGTCAATTCTACCAAAAGCGATCTACAGATACAATGCAATCCTGATACAAATTCCAACATTTTTTAGTGAGATGGAGAAACAAACGACCAACTTCATACGGAAAGGAAAGAGGCCTCAGATACGTAAAGCATTACTGAAGAAGAACAACAAAGTGGGAGGTCTCATACTACCTGATTTTAGAACCTATTATACCGCCACGGTAATCAAAACAAGCTGGTACTGGTACAATAGATACATAGACCAATGGAACACTATTGAGAATCCAGACGTAAATTCATCTATCTGTGATCAAGTGATGTTTGACAAAGGCCTGAAGTCCATTAAATTTAACAAATGATGCTGGCATAACTGGATATCCATCTGCAAAAAACTGAAACACGACCGATACCACACACCATGCACAAAAACTAACTCAAAATGGATCAAAGACCTAAATACAAAATCAAAAATGATAAAGATCATGGAATAAAACATAGGGACAATGCTAGGAGCCCTAATATATGGCATAAAAAGAATACGAACCATAAGTAACAATGCACAAATGCCAGAAGAGAAACTAGATAACTGGGAGCTCCTAAAAATCAAACATTTATGCTTATCAAAAGACTTCACCAAAAGAGTAAAAAGACAGCCTACAGACTGGAAAAAACTTCTAGCTATGACAAATCAGATCAGGGTCTAATCTCTAAAATCTACAAGATACTGCAAAACTTCAACAACAAAAAAAAACAACTCAATTAAAAAATGGGCAAAGGATATGAACAGGCACTTCACCAAAGAAGACATTCGGGTGGCTAACAGATACATGAGGAAATACTCTCAATCATTAGGCATTAGAGAAACGCAAATAAAACTACAATGAGATACCATCTCACACCAACAAGGCTAGCATTAATCCAAAAAACACAAAGCAATAAATGTTGGAAGGGTGTGGAGAGACTGGAACGCTTATACACTGCTGGTGAGAATGTAAAATGGTACAACCACTTTGGAAATCAATTTGATGCTTCCTTAAAAAGCTAGAAATAGAAGTACCATATGATCCAGCAATCCCACTCCTTCGAATATATCCTAGAGAGATAAGGGCTGTCACACGAATAGATACATGCACATCCATGTTCATTGCAGCACTGTTCACAATAGCAAAAAGATGGAAACAACCTAAGTGCCCACCAATGGATGAACAAATTATGGCATATTCACACAATGCAATACTACGCAACAATAAAGAACGATGAATCTGTGAGACATCCCATAGCTTGGATGAATCTGGAAGGCATTATGCTGAGTGAAATTAGTCACAAAAGGACAAATATTGTATAAGACCACTAGTATAAGAACTCAAGAAAAGATTTAAACACAGAAGAAAACATTCTTTGATGGTTACAAGGGTGGGGAGGGAGGGAGAGTGATATTCACTAACTAGATAGTAGACAAGAATTATCTTAGGTGAAGGGAAGAACAAAACACACTGGAGGGGAAGTCAGCACAACTGGACTAAACCAAAAGCTAAGAAGTTTCCTGAATACAAGCAAACAGTTCGAGGGACAGAGTAGTCGGGGCAGGGGCCTGGAGATCATGGTTTCAGGGGACATCTAGGTCAACTGGCATAACAAAGTTTATTAAAATGTTCTGCATCCCACTTTGGTGAGTGGCGTCTGGGGTCTTTAAAGCTAGCGAGTGGCCATCTAAGATGCATAAATTGGTCCCAACCCACCTGGAGCAAGGGAGAATGAAGAACACCAAAGACACAAGGAAAAGATTAGCTCAAGAGACAGAAAGGACCACATAGACCAGAGACTCCATTAACCTGAGACCAGAAGAGCTAGATGGTGCCTGGCTACCACCAGTGGTCACCCTGACAGGGAATACAACAGAGAGTCCCTGATGGAGCAGGAGAAAAGTGGGGTGCTGAACTCAAATTCTAATAAAAAGACCAGACTTAATGATCTGACTGACACTGGAGGGACCCTGGAAGACACAGCCCCCTGATTATCTGTTAGACCAAAACTAAAACCATTTCCAAAGCCAACTCTTAAGACAAAGATTAGACTGAGCTTTAAGACATAAAATGATACTTGTGAAGAATGTGCTTCTTAGCTCAAGTAGGTACATGAGACTAAATGGGCAGCTCCTGTTGAGTTGAGATGAGAAGGCAGAAAGGGACAGGAGCTGGTTGAATGGACACAGGAAATCTGGGGAGGAAAGGAGGAGTGTGCTGTCACATTACAGGGAAAGCAACTAGGGTCAGATAACAATGTGAGTATAAATTTATGTATGAGAAACATACATAGCTGTAACTTACACTTAAAACATAATTAAAAAAAAATTTTTAAAAATCGAAATATTTCAGAGAGGACTAAGGACACCCTCCCACGCTTCCAACTTAAACACAACCATACACCATACTGCATACACCCCACCATGAGATGTAACTTGTCAGCACACTGAGTGATTTCCAGAAATGTTAGAAATATACATAACTTTAATATTACTACAGAATACAAATACTACAAAGGCCACATATGAGCTTTGATAACGTCTTTCCATAGCTAAGTGGTTTTTGAGGTTTTGAGTTTTTTTTCTAAATAATTTTCTACAATCTTTAAATACAGGTTATTCTGTTTTACAGATTGAATTCCTAATCGTCAAACAATTGATGCTTTATGAAATAGTTTTTGAACAGGATGAAATATAGAACCATCACAAATTTATAAAAACTCTGCAAGAATGACATAATAAGTAAAAATATTGAGCCCTGAGATAATGTAACCTATCTTATACAAAATGTCCAATAACATAATATTTTAAAATTATATTTGTCATAATAAAAAATATTTTGTTACTAAAAAAAGTCAATTCATCAAGAAAATAACAATTTTAACTGTGTATGTACCTAATAACATAAAAAAAAGAAAGCAAAGGAATAGTTGACAAAAGTAAAGGGAGCGATAGATAAATCCACAGTAACAGATTTTAACATATCACTTTTAACAATTGATATAGCAACTAGAAGGATATAGACGATTCAAATAACATTACTAACCGATTGGACCTAACTGGAATTTATAAGTGCCTATACTCAATAACTGCAAAATATACAATGTTTTCTAATGCAAGGGAAAGATATATAAAAATATTCTGGCTCATAAAGTCTGAAATTTTAAAGGGCTGAGATAAGACAGATTTATCTCACCATATGAAATTAGAAATCAGTAACAAAAGAATAATAAAAAGCCTCAAATAATAGAAAATTAAGCAATACAGTTTTCAAGTAATAGGAAATCAGGTGATCCACTCTGAATAACTTATAATATTAAAAAAGAAATCCCAAGGAAAATTAGAAAATATTTTGAATGAAATTATAATGAAAACATATCAAACTTTGCAAAATACAATTGAAGTATGATTAGTGAAAGTTTTACAGAAAAATGTGTTAGAAAAAGATTAAAATCAGAATCCACACTTCCTAAGAAGCTAGAAAAAGTAGTGTAATTTAAATTTAAAATAAGTAGAAGGAAGGAAATAAAATAGGTGCATAAATCAATGAAATGGAAAACAATCAAAAAAATCTACAAAGGCGAAAGTTGGCTCTTTGAAAGATTAATGATTAAAATTCTAACTAATCAAGAGAAAGAGGGAAGACACGTATCAAACAAAAGAGGGGTCATTAGAGATCCTAAAGACATTAAAATGATAGTAAGGGGTTATTATAAACAGTTATGTGACAAATTTGACCCTCTAGAGGAAATGGACAAATTGCTTGAAAAATAAACTTTCTAAAGCTGACACAAGAACTAAAAAATAGGAATGTCCTAGTAGCTCTTACAGAAATAGAATTCATAATCAAAACCTCCCAAAAAGAAAACTGTAGTCCCAAATGGTTTCACTGGTGAATTCTAAGAATCATTTAAGAAATAATACCAATCTTACAGAAACTCTTTTTGAGTATGAAGAGTAAGAGGGAACATGTCTCACTCATAATGAGGCCAGCATAACCCTGATACCAAAACCTGACTCCCTAAAAATTACAGACCAAGGTCCCTCGTGAGTATAGAGGGAACAAACAAATATTAGTAAATTGAATCCAGCAATATATTAAAAAGATAATACAGGAAGCTTCTGCTTCCATGTAGGTTGGAGTAACAGGAACAGGATTTACCCTATTACCTTAAAACAACTAAAAAATGAATAAAATATATTAAACAATAGGTTCAGATTTTGGACAACAGGCATTTCTGGACAGTGATTTCTAAGAGGGGAAACACACAAGAGGAGCCCTACAATGGCAGCAGCTTATTGCATGGATGGACTCCCTGGGTGGTACAGATGGTTAACACACTCTGGTGCTAACAGAAAGGTTGGAGTTTTGAGTTCATCCAGAAGCACCTCAGAAGAAAGGCCTGGTGATCTGCTTCTGAAAAATCAGCCATTGAAAACCCTATGAAGCACAGTTTTACTGTGAAACACATGGGGTTGCCATGAGTTGGAATTGTGTGGAACTGTGGACTTGTCTCAACTGATAATCATTTAGTAATCACTTCCTAATGTCAGTCTCATGTAAAATATTGGGGATAGAAAAATAGATCAGACATAGTCTCAGCCTTCAAGAGACCCACAGAGCCCGGGGGGATATGCATAGTTTCTGTGAAGTTGGCTTGTCAATATATTCCTATTTGTGATGATATGCATTGCAGTGATGATGTGCTCTGCTCTGTATAAATGTCGACATAGGAGTAACAAGAATTATTGCTTACCAGGCATGGCCAACCATTTTCCATGATTTCTTAGAGAAAGTAAATGCTCTTTTCCTTTATGGACAGTTAGCACCCCATACTGGTAAAAATATATTGACTAAAACTAAAAATCGTCAACTCACTCTTTGCTGTCGTACTGTTTTTCACTTTTTTTCCTCTCGCTTTGTTTTCCTACCTCCTCCAAAACAATAATAGGTACATACTTAAGACATCTGTGTCTCCTCCTTGCCTGTTGCCTATCTTTGTTAAATAAGGAACGTAATTGTACCTATTTCACAGGATGCTTTGAGGACTGAGTACAATAATGCATATAAAGTGCTCAGTAGAGTGCCTGACTTAAAAACGTTAGTTTTTCAATATTATCATTACTGTTGCTGTTTACTGCTAACATTTGCTTAAATTTTCCTGCAATTATATTTGGCACCCACTCACTCTCTGCCAAATAGAACCTCTTCAAGTATATAACACACTGAGATTGAAACATGTGATGGGAAGGAGTCGTCAGAGCTTGAGCATGCATAGTCACATCAAAAATGGATATTATCTTAAATCTGGGCAAGAAAATATTGGCAAACAATCCCCCAACATCTGAATTCGGCAATTACTTTCATCAGCTATGAAAAATGTTGCAATTATTTGGTCCTCGGTATCAACGATAATGAAGCAACCGTCAATAAATGGAGAGAGAACATCCACCACTCTGCCAAGAGAGGCCCAGCTGTGCGCTGACGGCAGCCTTGGCTAAGCAGTATGATGGTTTGGTATGGCGTGCCATTCATCTTAGCATTCCACAGCTGGCAGCCAGTCCTATCATAAGCTCTGTTGACAGGTAGTAATCTGATCTGGTACCCCATTTATTCTCTGTTGTGCTTTTCTCAACATAACTCCAGCTTCCTTTTGGTTCAGCATTTTGGCATTTGTCATCAGTACATTGCACTCCATCTTGTTGACTGTTTTGGCCTGGGCAGGTTCAGAATTGTGAATCTTCACAGTAGATTTGATTATTGTATATTTTTCTGTCTGGTCATTATCTCAGTAAGCATTTAGCCCCACTGTAAGTCATATTTGTCAGGATAACTGATGCTTCAGTCTGCTTCCCAGTATATATGACAAGCTCTAATGGTTCATTTGCCAAGCTTCCCAGTGTTTTCTTGGCATCCAGTCCTTATCTAAGTCCCGAGAAAGAGAAAATAACTCAGGATTATTTTTGAGCCAATGCCCTGTGGGTTATTTTCAGTAAAAAAAAATCTTTTGACATGCTATTTATTTCTTTAGTCTGCCTCCCCCAGTGAAGTGTAAGCTCCATAAGGGTAAGAACTATGACCCTTTGATTCACTGCTGTGTCTTCAGATAGTAAAAAATTGCAGAGAACAGAGGGAAGGGCTTGATATGTTAGAGGAACAGAATGGAGACTGATGTGATTGAAATGCAGACAGAGTGGTCATTTGACACAGTTCTCTCCAATAAAATGGATGTAGCAATTGTTGTGAAGTACATCTGAGAAAACTATTTAAAAGGAGAGCAGACTTTTGCTTTTTGCCCTTTCTTCTTGATTGAAATACTGATAATAGCTAACTTCTGATATTAAGGTAACAAGCATATGCTAAAAGAAGCTGAACATAATGATAGAAGACTGGGATATAGTCACTATATCAACTCTGGACTGTCTATCTCCGGCTGTCATATTTCATGAGAAAAACCAGACCCCTAAATGCGTTTATTGAAATATTGAGCGGCACAGGAAGCATCAAAAGAAGATGGAAGGGATACACAGAGTCACTGTACCGAAAAGAATTGGTCAATGTTCAACCATTTCAGGAGGTAGCATATGGTCAGGAACCGATGGTACTGAAGGAAGAAGTCCAAGCTGCACTAAAGACACCGGCAGAAGATAAGGCTCCAGGAATTGATGGAACACCAGTTGAGATGCTTCAACAAACAGATGCAGCACTGGAAGTGCTCACTTGTCTATGCCAGGAAATTTGGAAGATGGCTACCTGGCCAACCAACTGGAAGAGATCCGTATTTATGCCTACTCCAAAGAAAGATGACTCAACAGAATGTGGAAATTATTGAACAATATTAATATCACAAGTAAAATTTTGCTGAAGATCATTCAAAAGTGGTTGCGGCAGTACATCAACAGGGAACTGTCAGAAATTCAAGCCGGATTCAGAAGAGGATGTGGAACAAGAGATATCACTGCTGATGTCTGATGGATCTTGGCTGAAAGCAGAGAATACCGGAAAGATGTTTACCTGTGTTTTATTGACTATGCAGAGGCATTTGACTGTGTGGATCATAACAAATTATAGATAACATTGCGAAGAACGGGGATTCCCCCTTAATTGTGCTCATGAGGAACCTGTACGTAGACCAGGAGGCAGTCACGGGAACAGAACAAGGGGATACTGTGTGGTTTAAAGTCAGGAAAGGTGTGTGTCAGGGTTGCATCCTTTCACCATACTTATTCAATCTGTATGCTGAGCAAATAATCTGAGAAGCTGGACTATATGAAGAAGAATGGGGCATCAGAATTGGAGGAAGACTCATAACAACCTGCGTTATGCAGATGACACAACCTTTCTTGCTGAAAGTGAAGAGGAGGTGAAGCACTTACTAATGAAGATCAAAGATCATAGCCTTCAGTATGGGTTACAACTCAACATAAAGAAAACAAAAGTTCTCACAACTGAACCAATAAGCAACATCATGATAAATCGAGACAAGATTGAAGTTGTCAAGGATTTCGTTTTACGTGGATCCACAATCAACACCCCTGGAAGCAGCAGTCAAGAAATACAAAGGATACATTGCATTGGGCAAATCTGATGCAAAAGATCTCTTTAAAGTGTTAAAAAGCAAAGATGTCATTTCAAGGATTATAACCACAGGCATAAACCAAAAAAAAAAACTAAACCAGTTGCCGTCAAGCGAATTTTGACTCATAGCGACGCTACAGGACAGAGTGGAACTGCTCTGTAGGATTTCCAAGGAGGGGCTAGTGGATTTGAACTGCAGACCTTCTGGTTAGCAGCCAAGCTCTTAACTACTGTGCCACCAGGGCTCCTAATATTACAATAATGGAGAAATAATAAGAGCTACAATGAAAATTTCTGTTTGAAAAAGGGAGGAATGGAAAACAACACATACTGCTCACTGGTACGTAACATAAACTGTAAAACACAGCGTAAACCATAGCCTGCTGGTTGGAAATGTCGAGGACTTCCTGACCTGGTAGTGTAGTGATTTATTGTGTTAGTATAACAGCATCCAGTTCTGCTATCTGGAATAAACCCACCTGTCAATCCTCCTGTAATCCCAGGTCCTGTCCCCTGGGAAGATCACACTTCTCCATTGTCTTTTAAATGAGATGGACATTGGGCAGGATACCCTTTTTGGGGCTACACAGCTTTAGTACCCAATTTGTTATGTGTGTCCAAGGAGTTTGGGATTACCCTATAGGTTGAATAGTCATAGCTGTTTTCAGTCAAGCTTGGAATTTTTTAAATTTATAATTTGCCTTGAGTTTTAGTAGACTTTCAGTCCATGTGTGTTTGTAATTTTCATTGTGTAGTAACTATACCAGGAAATTTTAGTGTAGTCATGGTATTTGAGACTTTTGGTCTTCTAGCAATAAGTCTGTTTGTTGTAATCTTAGTTTAATGGCTTGTATCTACATTTTGGTTTATCCTTTGCGGAGATTTGGAAAAATAGCCTTGGTTGGTGTACATCAATATATTGTATATTTTTTCACACAGAGAACACTTAATAGGAGCTGCCTGAGTCTCATGCTTTCCTTGTGCCTCAAACTTACATCTTCCAAATCACCTACCTCCTGGTTTATACCAGCATTAATATTTAATATTCAATTTTTCTAGCCTTCAAAATTCCATCATTTTGGATTATAGAAAGGGCCTCTCAATGAAGCTATTTTCCCACCCTTTGTACTCATAGTCGCTGTGAGTTGGAATCAACTCAGCGGGCGGGTTTGGTTGTTGTTTTTTTTTTTTTTTGGTACTTACAGTGGGTGACATTTAGCCCGTTTGTCTCTTTTACGTAAGACTTTTCTCATGACCTCAAGAAGTGTTCACAACCCTCTAAGGCATTTATTACTAACTTCCTAATTGCCATAGCTTCGGTAGGCATACTGACTAAGTTTCAACCTAAAAGTGGCCATAGTTTAACCAACTCTTTCAACATGGTATAATAAGATTGTCTGTTTATCAGAAAGAAGTAGTAGAGTTTTCTCTGTGCTGTATCCTTCATCTTCTGTTAAACTGGTCTATTTCCTATAGTGTTCCATTTTCTGGTATCAAATTTTGAATTAGTTAAGATGCACTCGGCTGAAGATAATAGAAATTTTGCAGTGTGGATGCTAGCTAATCAGGGGTAAGTATGTGCCCAGGCCCGGCTAATCTAGGTAGTTTCTTTCTCCTCGGCCACAGTGATTCAAGGTTATATGTGGCATCTAAAAAAAAAAACCAAACCAAAATCGAGTCGATTCCAACTCATACTTACCCTATAGGACAGAGTAGAACCACTCCATGGAGTTTCCAAGGAGCAGCTGGTGGATTTGAACTGCCAGCCTTTTGGTTAGCAGCTGAGCTCTTAACCACTGCATCATCAGGGCTCTATGTGGCAGCCGGTCAGAGAAAATCCCGGGAGATGATGGTCCTGGAGCTGTCGGGGTCATGATGTGAAGCCAGAGAACAAAACCAACTCAGCAGAAGACAGAACCAAGGGCTGGAGAGAAACCAAGCTCTGATGACATTGTCGGACCACTGAATCCAATTATGTATGGAGTCAGCATTATTTCTGGCCTTCTCAGTTGAGTCAAAAACCATTTTTTTTTTTTTCTACTTAAGCTTGTTTGGACTGGAGTTTCTGTCCAATACAACAGTTTAGGTTCCTGTGTTGATTTTAGTAATTGCACTATCAGAAGTAACTCAAACTCATTTAATTAAATAATTTTAGAGATGAAAATTACATTCTTTTATTAACGTATAATGTATACCTTGTAATTAGACATTGTAAATAAATCTGAAATTACAAATAAAAGGTAAAATGTCTTTAAAAATGACACTTAAGATTATTTAATCCAATGTCTTCATTTTTAAGATGTGAACCCATATAGATATTTAGCTTCAAAATCAGGTTAAATCTTATTTCTCCTACTTCTTTCCAATAGTCGGCACTATTTGATGCTGTTTAGAAATGCATAAAAACAGTGCTAGGCAACTAAATGTTGACCTGCTTAGAAATATTTTAATCTGTCAAAAATTAATCATGTATCAATAATGATGTCTTTTTCATTAATTTATTATAAGATTTACTTGTGGCAAGCAGCATGCCCCTCTACGGGCACTCCCATTTCCCAACAGAAAAGTGTAAGTTTGATTAAGGGTTTTTTTAATAAAACTTTTTGTTTTTGAAAGATTAGACTTAAAGAAGAGTTGCAAAGATAGTACAGAGAGTTCTCACATACCCTTCACCCAGCTTCCCCAAATGTTAATAGCTTATATAACCATAGTGCAATGATAGAAACCAAGACATTAACATTGGTACAATGCCATTAATTAAACCAATATTTATTCAGATTTTACCAATTTGTCGACTAATGTCCTTTTTCTGTTCCAGGACCCAATTCAGGATCCCACGTTCCACATGGTTGTTATGTTACAGGGGCGTTTGATTTGAGCTACTAAAAATGCAAATGGTCATTTGTAACATTGTTGACTTCTCTGTCTATAAGGCATTTCAAGGCAACACAACTGATTGTACTTGGTATTTTTTTTTAACTCTGAATAAACTATCAGGCTATTGTGTAGAACTCACTATGGTACTTGGAGCAGGATATTCAGGCATGAGTACTGGGGGTGCCTCTTGTTTTGTTACGCAAAAGAGGAGTTGCTGAAAAAGCTAAAAATCACCTGCCTATAAATACAAAGATATTTTCTCTTTTAATGATATTTTACCTTTTATTTATAACTGAAGGATTTGTTCACAACTTTTGATAAAAAAGTATTCTCTGTAACTTAATAATAAAGAAAAAAGTCATCCACTTTCCCAAAATGTCCCCAAGTATGTTTCATTGGCAATTCAGTGCTTCCCTTTCAAATTTGGTTAAATTATCATTGCTTGATCTGAGAGTAATGGAAAGTAATTTTCAATAGTTATGAGATTCAGGGGATGTAACATCTCACCAGGAAAGGTGAATTGTGTATGAGTATTCAAATACTAAAGCTGGAAATTAAATTAACCCACTCTGCACTTTCCTCACCTCATTTTAGAGCAGAAAACTGGTGACAAATACTGAGCTAAAACGTGATATTTTGTGATAAATAGAATCCACAGAATATACTTTTTGGACTAAATTGCAGTTCAGAAAAAGAAGAAAATGTGTAGTTAAGAAATTGTCTAGTTATTTTAAAGGAGGACAGGAGCTGAGGTATTTGAGTAGTATATTTCATTTGGGTATATTTTGTATACACACACTGTATGTAGTGAAAAATATTTTTGGTAGATTATCTGAAGAACTTGCCAGATGTTGTACATCAACTTCCATAGGGTAATAAAAAAAATTCTGAACTCCTATGAAAAGGCCACTTCACAAACATAGAAAGATGAAGTTCTCAGAGACCCAAGACATTACTAGTCGTTTTAGAGATGTTTTCCTGATTTTGTTCTTTTTTATAAGACTGATGCATCTAACTTTTTACTGAAATGGTTATTCATGCCAAGACCTGGTTCTAAAAAACCAAAAACCAAACCCGTTGTGGTCAAGTCGATTCTGGCCCATAGTGACCCTATAGGACAGAGTAGAACTGCCCCATAGGGTTTCCAAGGAGCAGCTGGTGGCTTTGAACTGCCGACCTTTTGGTTAGCAGCAATATCACTTAACCATTGCACCATCCTGCTCTGCTTCTTGGTATTTGCATGATCTTGGAAAAGTTGTCTGACCTCTAACAGCCTCAGTTTTATTGAGGAAAAAGATGGACATTTTATTAGCCATCATTTTCTTAAATTTCAGACTTGATGTAAAGGAGCATGTCATATCTATTTGTCATCCTTGTTTAATTTCATAGATATGTTACAGATTGAAAATTTATTAAATAAAACTTATTAAAAATATGCTCCTATCTGGCACAGTTGCTGTTTAGCACTATTTTGTACTATATTGGCAATGCCCAAGTTAAGGGCAGCTCATATTGACATGCCAGTTATGTGAGTAATGTCTGTGTTACTAGTGACTAAGCAAACTCAAGTATTTTACAAGGAACATTATAGCGACCAAAACTGTGATGAGGTATGTGGTCCATTAAATTGAAATAAAATACTTTATTAAGAAGATGCAAAAATACAGTTTTACTAAAAATACAGAATTAATTACAGTGTGTTTAATATAGGTCGTCTTTTTTCCTCCCTCCCTTGCTCTTCCCTTCCCTTCTTTTCTTTTCTTCTTTCAGCACAGATCCCTCCTCAGTAAAGAAATTAAAAACATTGTGGGTGACAAGAAAGAAAATCACGGACAAAGTCTTGGTTAACTACTTTTTTTTTGTTGCTGTAAAAATATAGATAATACATTTGCCAATTCAACATTTTTCACTTGTACAATTCTATGAAACCAATTGCATCAATCATGTGCAACCATCACCGACATCCATTGCCATATTTTCCATCACTATAAACAGAAACTCAGTGCTTGCTAAACAAAGATTCCTCTCTTACCCCTTCCCTCCCACCCTAGGTAACCACTGTTAAACTCTGACCTCTATACATTTGCCTATTCTGTTTCGTATTAGTGAAATCATACAGTACTTGTCCTTTTGTGATTGACTTATTTCACTTACCATAGTGTTTTCAAGGTTCATCCATGTTGTGGCATGTAACAGGATTTCATTCTCTTTGTGGCTGAATAATATTCCATTGTATGCATATACCACATTGTGTTTATCCATTCGTCTTTTGATGGGTATTTGGGTTGTTTCTACCTTTTGACTATTGTGAACAGGGCTGCAATAAACATTAGTGTACATGTGTCTCTTAGCATAGTTGCTTTCAAGTCTGTTGAGTATATACCTAAGAGTGAAATTGCTGGGTCAAATGGTAGCTCTATTTTAACCTTTTGAGGAACTGCCAAACCTTTTTCCACAGAGGCTGTACCGTTTTGCATCCCCACCAGCAGAGGATGAGAGTTCCGATTTCTCTGCATCTTCACATTTTTTATTTTGATCTTGGCCATCCTAGTGGGGGTGAAGTGATATCTTCCTGTGGTATTGATTTGCATCTCCTTAATGAATAATGGTGTCAAGCATCTTTTCATATGCTTGTTGGCCATTTGTATATCCTCTTTGGTTAAATGTCTATTTAGTTCCTTTGCCCATATTTTGACTGGGTTGTTTGTCTTTTTCTTGTTAAGTTGTGAGTACTTTATATATTCTGGTTACTAGTCAGTCCTAATTAACTCTTATTTCTAAAATAAGGTTTATTTTCTTTGATCTCTTTTCTGTTTTGGATCTCCTGGCTTCCTGGACCACATTCCTCTTGACCCTCATTTTGCTTTCTTATCTTGGGAGATTAAATTTTCCAGTGATATCCTGAGAATGGTGTACAGGACGTAGATTTTGTGACACTTTATATGCTTTTATTGATTAGCTGGGTATAGAATTCTAGGTTAAAAATGATTTTTAATCAGAATTTTAACGACTTTGGTGCATTGTCTTCTAGTTTCCAGTGTTCTATTAAAAGTCTATTATTATTCTTAATCCTAATCTTCTATATACAATTTATCGTTTTCTGGAAGATTTTTAAATTATACCATTTTAACTTTATCTGTAATGCTCTTAAATTTAATAATGATGTGCTTTGATATGGATAATTTTTTCATTCATTTTGCTGAACATGAGGTGAGCCCTTTCAAATGGAAACTTATGTAGTTTTAGGAACTTTTCTTGTGTATTTGTGTGTTTGTATTTAATAGCCTTCTTTTCATTATCTTAGTTCTCCCTTTGTAAAATTCCTATTAGTTAGATTTTGGACCACCTAAATGATATTCTAATTGTCTTACCTTTTACCTTCCATTATCATTGCTATATTTTTAATTCTACTTTCTAGGAGACTTCTTTAACTTCATTATCTAAACCTTCCTCAGAATTTTTTATTTTGGCTTTCATATTATATTTTCTCAAGGGCGCTTCCTTGTTGTTTTATTTTTTTCTTTTCAAAAACCACATCCTGCTTTTGTTCCATGAATGTAGCGTCTTCTTTTATTTCTCTGAGACTAATATCTACAACCTTTTTGGTTAGCAGCTAAGCATGTTAATCATTTGCACCACCGAGGAACTCCTATATATACACACACATATATAGACAGCTTCTATTGATGAAAAATTTGCATATAGTACAATTGACTCTTTTTGGTGTACAGTTCTTTAAGTTTTGACAGACAATACAGTCATGTAACAACCACCACAATCAAGATATAGAATAATCGCATCACCCCCAAAAATTCCCTCATGCCCATTTAAATAAACTCCTCACCCTACTCTCAATCCCTAGCAAATATTGACCTGTTTTCTGTCCCTATAGTTCTGCCTTTTTCAGAATGTCACATAAATAGACTCATACAGTACTATGGAGCCTTTGGGTCAGGCTTCTTTCACATAGTATAATGCATATGAGACTCTTCATGTTGTTGCATGTGTCAGCAGTTAGTTCCTTTCTATTGCTGAGTAGCATTCCAGCCATAAAAAAATATTCAAGCACAGAGAAAGGAAGAAATGATGAAGTAAAAGATCTGAACAAAAGATTTCAAAGGGCAGCTTGAGAAGACAAAGTAAAGTGTTCTAATGAAATGTGCAACGACCTGGAGTTAGAAAACCAAAAGGGAAAAACATGCCTGGCATTTCTTAAGCTGAGAGAACCCGAAGAAAAAATACAAGCCTTGCTTTGCAGTATTGAAGGATTCTATGGGCAAAACATTGAACGACGCAGGAAGCAACAAAAGAAGATGGAAGGAATACACAGAATCACAGTACCAAAAATAATTGGTCAATATTCAGCCATTTCAGGAGGTAGCATATGAAGATGAACCAATGGTATTGAAGAAAGAAGTCACTGAAGGCACTGGTGAAAAACAAGGCTCCTGGAATTGCTAGAATACCAACTGAGATGTTTTAACAAACGAAGGCAATGCTGGAAGCATGTACTCGTCTATGCCAAGAAATTTGGAAGACAGCTACCTGGCCAACTGACTGGAAGAGATGCATATTTGTGCCCATTCCAAAGAAAGGTGATCCAAGAGAATGCAGAAATTATTGAACAATATCAGTAATATAATACAAAAGTAAAATTTTGCTGAAGATAATTCCAATATGACTACAGTAGTAAATCGACAGGGAACTCTCATAAATTCAAGCTGGATTCAGAAGAGGATGTGGAACGAGGGATATTGTTGCTAATGTCAGATGGATCTTGGCTGAAATACCAGAATATGAGAAAATACCAGAGAATACCAGAAAAAGAAAACCAGAAAGATGTTTACCTGTGTTTCATTGACTATGCAAAGGCATTCGACTGTGTAGATCATAACAAATTATGGACAACATTGCAAAGAATAGGAATTCCAGAGCAATTAATTGTGCACATGCGGAACCTAATCATAGACCAAGAGGCAGTCTTTCCAACAGAAGAAGAGGATACTTCATGGTTTAAAATCAGGAAAGGTGTGCATCAAGGTTGTATCCTTTACCATACTTACTGAATCTGTATGTTGAGCAAATAATCTGAGAAGCTGGACTATATAAAGAAAAGTGAGACATCAGGATTGGAGGAAGACTCATTAACAGTGTGCTATATGCATGTGGACCCTGGTGGTGTAGTGGTTAAGAGCTACGACTGCTAACCAAAAAGTCAGCAGTTCAAATCCACCAGGTGCTCCTTGGAAACTCTGTGGGGCAGTTCTCCCCCGTCCTATAGGGTAGCTATGACTTGGAATTGACTCGACTGCAACGGATTTGGTTTGTTTCATTTTTTATATGCATATAACACAAACTTGTTTGCTGGAAGTGAAGAGCACTTACTGATGAAACTTGTTTGCTGAAAATGAAGAGCACTTACTGATGAAAATCAAAGACTATAGCCTTCAGTATGGATTACACCTCAATATAGAGAAAACAAAAATCCTCAAAACTGGACCAATAAGCAACATCATGATAAATGGAGAAAAGATTGAAGTTGTCAAGGATTTCATTTTGCCCTGATCCACAATCAATGCCCATGGATGCAGCAATCAAGAATCTGTTGCAAAAGACCTCTTTAAAGTGTTGAAAAGCAAAGACGTCATTTTGAGACTAAGGTTTGCCTTACCCAAGCCATGGTATTTTCAATCACCTCATATGCATGTGAAAGCTGGACAGTGAATAAGTAAGACCAGAGAAGAATTGCTGCATTTGAATTATGGTATTGTTGACGAATATTGAATATACCACGGACTGCCAGAAGAACAAACAATCTGTCTTGGAGAAATATAGCCAGCATACCGCTTAGAAGCAAGGATGGTGAGACTTCATCTCAAGTAATTTGGACATGTTATCAAGAGGGACCAGTCCCTGGAGAAGGACATCATGCTTGGTAAAGTAGATGGTCAGTGAAAAAGAGGAAGACTTTCAATAAGATGGATTGATAAAGTGGCTGCAACAATGGGCTCAAGCATAACAACAATCGTGAGGATGGCGCAGGACTGGGCAGTGTTTTATTCTGTTGTACATAGGGTAGCTATGAGTCAGAACTGACTCGATGGCACCTACCTACAACAGTGTTCCGTTGTGTAAGTGTACGATCTTTGTTTATATTTTTAACATTTTTCTTCTCCCTTCCTTGTCTATTTCTCTCTTAGTTCTTTTTTGTTTATTGCTTTGTTTCCTTTATGAAGGAAGATCTCTTCGTATGTGTAGTGATCTTTTGTTTTCCATCCATACCTAACCTTGAGAGACCAAAGAATAAGCCCAGTGGTGATGACTGGGTGTGCTTCACTGTAGGGGGATGGGTGGCCAGCTGTTCTTCTTGAGCACACAGAAATGTCAATTTCTGTAGATCTTTTCTCCAGTCAGGTAACTTTCTCCAGAAAAGCATCCTTTAATATCTAATCTTCTCATGTGGCATTCTTTTGAGCATATCCTAGAAAATATAAAATACTTCAAAAAAGATTCTAAATGAGGGCCTTTAAAGATGTCAAAAGAAAATACTTCTAATATGATAAAACTGTCACACAATGAGGACAATAATAAGTTCATCAAATAAGCAATATAGAAATCAGGAAAATGTTTCACATGTCGTATGTTAGTAGCAAACTTGAAAGAATCTTACTTTTTTTAGTAGCTTTTAACTAAATATAAAAAGAAGGGAAATAGTACAAAATCCAGGTAAAAATGCTGACTGAATCTTAAGGAGAAATATGTTAGTCTGTGTTTAATGATCTTTGAATGACTCCCATGAGGTAAAATGTTACTATTCCCTGGTGAGGAGTTGTTTCCTTTGCATTACCCAAAGTAATGCAATTCTATAGTACTACATTGATTTGTTGTATTAGATCAGTATATATAAACGTATATATAAGTATATGAAAAAATAAGTTTATATAAAATATTTTAAAAAATATATACAATATATACATAAATATATATGTATAAACATACATATACACATATGTATAAATATATATTGTATATATATGTATATGTTCTACAGGAACCCTGGTGGTGCAATGGTTAATCTTTCTGCTGCTAACCACAAGATTAGTGGTTTGAAACCACTGGCTGCTCCTTGGGAGAAAAATGTGGCAGTCTCTTTTCATAAAGAGTTACAGCCTTGAAAACCCTATGGGGTAGCTCTACTCTGTCCTATGGGGTGGCGATGAGTCGGAGTTGACTCTACGGCAACGGTTTGGTTGCTATGAGTCGTAATCAACTCCATGGCAATGGGTTTATATATGTATATATATATAGATACAGCTGTCCTGGCCTGGCTCAGTACAGCATAAAGTACATCTAATTTTCACAATCTTTCTTTCTTTTTGTAAACTCTCTTTGACTTAGTTACCCAGTGCTTCCATAACAAAAATACCACAAATGAGCCTTCACAGAACATAAATCTATTTTCTTACAGCTCTGGAGGCTAAAAGTCCGAATCAGAGTCTCAGCCATGGGTCTTGGCCCTGTAAATTTCTTCTGTGAGCCTCCTCCTAATTTCTGGTGTCTGCGATCTTTGATATTTCGTGGCATTTGTTGGTGGTCCTTGGCATCTGTCTTACCCTTGTGTGTATCTCTGTGTGTATTCTGCTGTTTTTATAATTCAGAAGTGATTAGGCTTAGGAGCCATCCTATGATGGTATGACTTCATTAGCATAACAAAAGAAAAGCCCTGTTTCCACACAGTGTCATATATATAGGTACTGGGGTTAGGATTTCAACACATGCTTTGGGAAGACACTCTTCAATCCATACCACTCTTATCGGGTGGAAAATAAAAATGTTGGAGCCATTACCTACATCATTCAGATAAGTAAGATCTGGACTGGTAAATAGAGAATATTCTCTCTTTTCTCTATTTTTATTGATGTTTTAATGCCCCTTCAATAGTGAATTCAGCTGTTGTTTCCTTGGTGTACTGTGTAACATAAAACCAAAAAACCAAGCCAAACCCAGTGCAGTCAAGTTGATTCCAACTCATAGTGACCCTATAGGACAGAGTAGAACTGCACCATAGAGTTTCCAAGGAGCGCCTGGTGGATATGAACTGCTGACTCTTTGCTTAGCAGCTGTAGCTCTTAACCACTAAGCTACCAGGGTTTCCTGTGTAAAATAAGAAGGCAGTAAATGCTCCATCTGTTTTATCCTTA
Source organism: Trichechus manatus latirostris (assembly GCF_000243295.1). NCBI lineage: Eukaryota > Metazoa > Chordata > Mammalia > Sirenia > Trichechidae > Trichechus > Trichechus manatus. The sequence continues at coordinate 5,015,217 of NW_004444057.1, read as the reverse complement.
GGCTAGCCTTTTATTTCTTAGTTAGTTCCTATTTTGAATTGGGGAAAATAAAGGCTTGTGTACGAAGAAAATTACCTTTTTAAGCATACAAACATTTATGGTGCTTTGGGTTAGTTTTGGATTTCTTTAGATTTCAAGCACTTGAAGAAGCTTGGAATTCTAATGCAACTGTTTGCAGGTTCAATGGAATAACATATAAACAATTTAAAGATATATAAAGAACTCTTCCTAATTAATTAATATATTATTACATACGGTACGCAAAATACCAAACTGATTATTACCTGTTTCAGGAATTAGAGCTTGACTATCAGTTTTGACAACTTTATGTTGAAGTTGGGGGTGGAATATGCAAGTGAATTTAAATCAGGGCTCCAAACTTGTTTGTTCCGGTTCGAAAACCTGCTGAGAATTTGAATTTCTAACAAGTTCTCTGCTGAGAATTTGCATTTCAACCCCAGATATACTGAATCTGAATCTACATTTTAACAAGATCCCTGGGTGATTTTTATGTAGAACTTCCTGGGGACTTGTTAGAAATGCGAATTCTCAGCAGAGGTTTGAACCTGAATACGGTGGCTCGAAGACCTGCTTTAAATCCATTGTTACTTGATAAACCAAACCAAACCTGTTGCCCATGAGTTGATTCTGACTCATAGCAACCCTATAGGACACAGCAGAACTGCCCCATAGGGTTTCCAAGGAGTGGCTGGTGGATTCGAACTGTCAACCTTTTGGTTAGCAGCTGAGCTCTTGCAAAACGCAAAACAGAAGTCAAAGAAATCCATAGCCTACTGATTTCAATTACTATGAGCCCATATATAAAGTAATAGCACAACTCCAGAAGTCTGTTTTTTCAAGTCTCTAACTCAAAGATCCCCAGTGACCTTTATGTGTTTCCTCAGTCTGAAATTGTCTGAAAGTAATAATTTAAAAAATTAAAATAATATTAATTTAAATTTTAAATTTAGTTATTAAGTTCAACTGTAGGCATATGATAAATGTGTGTTAAAGGAATGAGTATCATGAAATCAATAAAACAAGAATAACCATTCAACCCTTGGGGTAACAAAGTGGCATAGTTGCCTCAGAAACTCAGCTATGGTTCCTGCTTCTCCTCCATCTTTTGGTGGGTGAACAATGATAACAAAGAGGCAGTTGGTGGATAGAAGGTAATAACTCTGCCAGTTGGTAAAAAATGAGGGTAAGCCCCTCCTCAAATGTGCACCCTCTCTATCCCTCTTTCTCTCTCACATACATAGAGCAATAAATTTTCGTTTTTTTCCTAAACTACACCACCCTAAGGTAAAGGAGGTAGATTCACATTTCCTCAGTGTTTTTCAGGCTGCCCTGAAGTTTATTTTAATCTGTTGGTAATATTAATCATAGTAACAGAGGAAGTTGTTTTTGTTGTTAGGTGACATTGAGTAGGTTCCGACTCACAGAGGAAACACTGCCTGATCCTGCGCCAGCCTCACAATCTTTGCTATGTTTGACTCTATTATTGCAGCCATTGTGTCAATCCATCCTGTTGAAGGTCTTCCTCTTTTTCGCTGACTCTCTACCAAGCATGATGTCCTTCCTCAGGGAACTGGTCCCTCCTGATAACAGGTCCAAAGTACGTGAGACGACGTCTTGCCATTCTTGCTTCTAAGGAGCAATCTGGCTGTACTTCTTCCAAGACAGATTTGTTCATTCTTTTGGCAGTCCATGATATATTCAATATTCTTTCCCAACACTGTACTTCAAGGGAATCAATTCTTTGGTCTTCCTTATTCATTGTCCAGCTCTCCCATGCATATGAGGTGATTGAAAATACCATGGATTGGGTCAGGTGCAGCTTAGTCCTTAAAGTGACATCTTTGTTTTTTAACACTTTAAAGAGGTCTTTTACAGCAGATTTGCCCAACACAATGCCTCTTTCGATTTCTGGACTGCTGCTTACATGGGTGTGGATTATGGATCCAAGTAAAATGAAATCCTTGACAACTTCAATCTTTTCTCTGTTTATCATGATGTTGCTTATTGGTCTATTTGTGAGAATTTTTGTTTTCTTTATGTTGAGGTGTAATCCATATTGAAGGCTGTAGTCTTTGATCTTCATCAGAAGTGCTTCAAGTCCTCTTCTCTTTCAGCATGCAATGTAGTGTCATCTGCATATTGCACATTGTTAATGAGTCTTCCTCCAATCCCAACTCTGTCTTCTTCTTCATATGGCCTAGCTTCTTGGATTATTTGCTCAGCATACAGATTGAATAAATATGGTGAAAGGATACAACCCTAATGCACATTTTTCCTGATTTTAAACCATGCAGTATCCCCTTCTTCTGTTCAAAGACTGCCTCTTGGTCTATGTACAGGTTCCATGTTAGCACAATTAAGTGTTCTGGAATTCTCATTCTTTGCAGTGTTGTCCATAATTTGTTGTGATTCACGCAGTTGAACACCTTTGCATAGTCAATAAAACACAGGTAAACATCTTTCTGATATTCTCTTCTTTCAGCCAGGATCCATCTGACATCAGCAATGATATCTCTGGTTGCACGTCCTCTTCTGAATCCAGTCTGAATTTCTGGTAGTTCCATGTCGATGTATTGCTGCAATACTTCACTTATCTATCAGTTTGTCTTACTGTAGTATCTTACATGTTGCTGTGATGCTGGAAGCTATGCCACTGGTATTTCAAATACCAACAGCAACACCCACGGTGGACAGGTTTCAGTGGAGCTTCCAGACTAAGACAGATTAGGAAGAAGGACATGTATCTGGGGGGGGGGGGGGGGTGGGAAAGAGAGAGAGAGAGGAAGTAGAGATTATCATTTGTCCTAGACTCACCACGCTCTTCTAGTTTAATAGTTTTCAATATATCTTTGATAGAGTCCCTACATCAACACATTCTGAAGTTTTTTAAAATAAATTCAGGTTCCTTATATCACATCTCTGAATTAGACAAAAATTCCTAGGGATGGTTCCTAGATATCTGTATTTTAAAAAGCTTTCAGGGTGGTTGTGATGTACCCTAGAATCCAAGAATCACTACTCTGTTGTGATACTACTTTCAGATGCTTACTGAACTTTTATCGTGGATGCAACATAATCCGTGTCCCTTATCTCCAAGAAATTTGTGATCTAATTGGGATAAACTAGGGAAAAGGGAAAACATGGTAATCTGTTAAAGGTAAGAGGAAGGGTGCAACGTAATGTGGAAAGCTGAGCCTTGGTACTTATTGATTCACTCATTCATTCATTCACTTATTTATTCATTCTACAAATTATGTGCGAGAAAATTTTGGGTGAACTGTATACAATGATGAGCCAAAACTGCAAGGTCATGCCTCTTGTGAAGCTTCTGGTCTAATGGAGAAGATACTTGAGTGAGCTATGAGTAGGGAGAAGGTATCCCAGGTGAGGAGAACAACCACAGTGAAGGCACAATATCATGGTCATAGTGAGAATGCTATTTGGAGGGGACAAATGAGATTTTTACCCTATGAGGCAGTTGTACTCTGTCCTGTAGGGTCACTATGAGTCAGAATTGACTCAATGGCAATGGGTTAGGTTAATGAGATTTTTAGAGAACATGCAGATTGGAGGGGATTAAGAAGCAGTATTTGCAGGGCAGAGTGAGGCAATATCATGCACTGCTTTGAAAGCTAGACACAACAGTTTAGATTTGCTGAAAGAGAAAATATGGACATCCTAAATGTTTCTGAATAGGGATGTGATATAGTAGCTGTTCTATTAAAGATAGATAACTCTGGAATTGTTCAGAGAAATTGGGGACTCAAGTTTACATAGAAGGTAGTATGATTTTGAAAACTAGGCTTCCATTAGAACAGTACCAATGAGCTTGCATGGAGAGGAAGTGATAAATTTTGTCCCACTTTGTAACCCCAAGGTTTGAATGACTCTATTTCTTGTTTGATTGACTTCATGATACTCATTCTTTCAACAAGAGTTTATTGCATGCCTACAGTTGAATCTAATAGCCAAATATAAAATGTTAACTAATAATTCTTTTTGGAGGGCTTTTGTTGTCCACATCTGTTTGTGTTTCCAGGTTGCAGGCTGCTCTAATGCCTAGGCCAAAATGTGTAGGAGACAAAACTAAACCAAATCAGAGAACTCACCACCATGTAGTTCCTTGAGTCTGGAGCTCCCTAGCCAGTCTTCCTTTCTTTCTTTTAAACCTTAGTGGTCTTCTGATAGTTGCTATGCATTTTGTCTAGGATATTTAGTTGTAATTAGTGAATGGGGTAGGGTAGAATGTGCTTACTCCATCTTGTCTAGAAGCCCTAGTTCCTTTCTGTGACAATGCGGGGAGTAAAGAATTTAGCTTTACCCAAAGTAATGTGGCCTTTGTCTTTGGCTCCTGAGAAATAACCCTTGGAATTATTGGGGTACCCTGGTCTGGGATTTCCAGGCCACAGCTGAGAATTTGTGCTGGCAAGTGGGGGCTGACCAGACCAGAAAAGACTCATCTGGGAGGCCAATATCAAACTAGCCTTAGGAGGCATGATTTAGCCTATCATGCAGGACTGGCCAATAAAAGCCCAGAATATGAAGGCTTAGAGAGCTTCCTGGTTGGTGAAAGGAGGGTGATGCATCCTTTTTTGGGATGTGGAAGCCCCACGTTGGGAACTTTCCCAGACCTTACCCATGCACCCCTTCCTTATAATGATCCTGATTTGTATCATTTTGCTGTAATAAATCTATAATCATAAGTATAGTACACTCTGTGAGTTTTATGAGTCATTCCAGTGATTTATCAAGCCCAAAGGAGAGGAGGGAACCAGCAGGTGAAAGTGAGAGTGTCATGTGGACTCCCAAACTTGCAGCTGTTATCTGCCTATTTGGCAGTCTGAAAGAAGGTGTCCTTTTAACCTATGAGATCTGCCCTAGTTCCAGGTAACTAGGGTCTAAGAGAGATGTGCCACGTGTGTGACTGGTGTGAGAAATGATTGAAAAGTAGAAAAGGAGGGATTAGATAAATCTCCGCATTTTGAGTATTCTATTCATACTGAATCTTATCCATGCAGTTATCCATGAACAATGCTATATCAAATTCTATTAAAGGGTGTGTGAGATGTGCAGTTCTAACCTACATCTTCAGATTCATGATGGATTTCTGATTAATTGTCATAAATAGAAGTGACCTAAAATCTCCAACACATAATAAAATAAGTTCAATGTTAATATGATGTTATCCAAAAAAACCAAACCCGTTGCCATGAGGTCGATTCCAGCTCATAGCGACCCTATAGGACAGAGTAGAATTACCCCATAGAGTTTCCAAGGAGCACCTGGTGGATTTGAACTGCTGACCTTTTGGTTAGTAGCCATAATACTTAACCACTACACCACCAGGGTTTCCAATATGATGTTATAAATTCTGTTAATTTAGGGTGTATCTTAAATATATCTCACCCTACTGAGTTATGCTGTTCAGATTTTTAATGAAATGTTTTAGAGATGCAGAAAGTAATAACTTTTCTTTTTGGAATTAGAATTTTATTTTATTTATTTATTTTTGAGGAATTACCTCCTTCCCCTTTGAAGAGCTATCAATCAATGTGCCTTATTTGCCCTTAGACCAGGAGCAGGCATGATACCCAAGCATAGCCAATTGTATGCTCTCTCCCAGGATTTGAATCGTGAGCAGAACAAAAATGACTGGATAGATTTGGGATTCATCCACTCTAGCAGCCAGTGAGCTCTGTAGATTATTTTAGCTTTGATTCTCGCAAAAGTAGAGCCTGGCACAAGGGCTTGTGGCAGGAAGTGTGTTTTGTGAAATGGTCCCAAGTAACAGGAGTGGAGAACTGGAAAGGTAAAACAAGGAAAGAGGGAAAGCCCATCCAGAGCTGCACTGTCAAGGTGATCACTGCTATGGGCAATTGAGGTTTAATCCTGGGGGAACCGTACGAGGAACCACATAGGAAACAGCAAAATATATCTTGCCAGAGGATGGAAGAGGAGCATATTTTTCCAGCAGCTCATGTCCCCGTTGGTTGTGACATGAGTTACTATCTCCTTCACATTTCCAGTTTTGCTAATGTACCAAAATGCCTGAATGGGGGCCCTCAGGTATCCTATGTAGCAGAGAAGCCTTCGTACAGAAGGTGCTATTGCTTTCCACAGCAGTGACTGGAATGAAAATTGGCCCAGGTGGGACCAAGAGGTCTCCAATACACACTTCCATCAGTTCCTCCTTTCAAAGTCCCATGTATGCCTTGGTTTCATTACTCACCTTAATCTAGTGAGCAATCCTCAAGTCAGCTTCTAACAAATTCTCTTTTTTGTTATGTTAGAGTGAGTTTCTGTAGATTGTAAGCAAAGAACCCTAACTGTTCTCTTTCACTGGGAGGTAGTTTTATCTGTGGTGAAAGTCTGTCTCCTTAGCTGAAACTTGGCATGTCTGTCAAAATGCTTAAGCTATACTAAGGACCATATGGGTGTTGTTAAAATAAAATCTTTTGACCCCAGATGCTGAAGTTTCCAGTTAGCTTCTGATTCTTCACATTCAGGTCTAACTTATTTACACAGTATTTAATGACATGCAGTGCTTCAGTTTTGAATAGATGCAAACAGGTAGCAAATTGAAAACACAAGTTAAAGAGATACAGGTGGATGTTATCACATAAATAGTATTTGGTTTTCTGAAATTACAATTATGACACTCCTGAATGATCTCTGATCCCACTGTATTATGATGTGACAGATGTATATTGCTATGATTTCTTTAGCAATGCTCGCTGTTGCTTCCTTGTCATCTTTAGTAACAAAGCAATTGGACAGATTAAATTGAAATGATTTATTCTCTGTGAATGCCATAGTCAGTACCTGCTGTCATAGTAACAGGTTAACACTTTTCCACGAGGAGGTTATTATGCGCAATAGGGCGGTACAGCTAGCAATCCCCTTACATCCCATTATGTTGTTGACAAAGTAATGTATTTCTATATAGGAATCAATGGAAGGGCCTGTCATGGATTGAATTGTGTCCCCCAAAAAATGTGTGTAGCTACTTGGCTAGGTCATGATTCCTAGTATTGTATGATTGTGTTATCTGATGTGATGTCCTTATGTGTTGTAAACTCTACCACTATGATGAGATTATATGTGATCTCCTCATGTGCTGTAAATTGTATCACTGTGATGAGGTTATACTGATGAGGTTGACAAGATCATTGTCTTAATGCAATCTCTTTTGAGATATAAAAGAGAGAAGCGAGCAGAGACACATGGGAACCTCATACCACCAAGAAAGCAGTGCCGGTAGCAGAGCATGTCCTTGGACCTGAGGTTCCTGCACAGAGAAGCTCCCAGACCAAAGGAAGACTGATGACACGGACTTTCCTCCAGAGCCAATGGAGAAAGTGTTGCCCTGGAGCTGATGCCCTGAATTTGGACTTGTAGCCTACTGGACTGTGAGAGAAGAAACTTCTCTTTGCTAAATCCATCCACTTGTGGGATTTCTGTTAGAGCAGCGTTAGATGACTGAGACAGGGCCCTTTGTGATCACTTGCATCGATTTTTTTTTTATGCTAATTACATTAAGTTCAACATAAAACAGTGGCCATATCACAAGTGTACTTGAAATTTCACAAACTAAATGCACCAGCTTAACCAGCACCCAGGTCAAGAAGTAGATTATCTGGATTGCAGAAGCTGCTTCATGTCTTTGTCAAGTCACAGTCCCACACCTTGGGAAACCACTGTCCTGACTTTTACCAGTATGAATTAGTTTTGCCTGATGAATCAGTTAATTTTTACATATCCCACTTAACTGTTTTTATTCAGGTGTAATTTACATTTAGTGAAATCTTAAATGGTACAATTTAATGAGTTTTGACAAATGCACGTAACCAAAAATACTATCAAAATATAGAACATTCCCGTCACTCTGGAAGATTTCCTCATGTCCTTCTCCAATCATTTTCTTCTCCTGAATCAACCACTTTTCTGGTTTCTTTTACTATAGATTAGTTTTTCTTGTTCTTGAAATTCACATAAATAGAGTCATATAGTCCATAGTCCTGTACTTTGCTTTTCTTGCTCAGAACAAATTTGTTTTTTCTTTACTTAAAATGTTTTCTTTTTTGGCAACATGGTGCTATAGTCAGAAGCACCATGCCATCCCTCTGCAGCAAAGATCGGAAAAACTAAGTCAAACAGAGTCACACATCAATCCTGAAACCCTAAGCATCAAATGAAGAGATAAAGAACTCAACCAAGCACTGAATGGAATAAGAAACTGACTGAGAACAGTGAGGGAGGAGAGATACATGCAGAGGTCCCCTATCACCTAACGCAGCACGGATCTGCCATCTTGGACTCCTATTGGAGATCAGCAAACAGGGGGTAAGAGACAGCAGCTTCACGGGGCTTCCAGCAGGAGGCAGAACAGCCAGTAACCAGCGATATATGCTTTCCCATCCTCTACACTTTTTCACCCCCACTTGGCCTCCTCTGCCTCCTGCAGCCACAGTCTCTTGACCAGGAAGCACCGGCTTCACCCCGGCATCACTTGGATTCCACCCAGCCGCACTGGCTGGCTCCCTGAGTGCCTTTTGTTGGCTGTTGGAGTTGCTTTTTTCTGCTTCTTTAGATTTCTTCCTTACCTCTGACCACCTCTCCCTCCTTTACCTCAAATACCTGGCTCCGTGTGCCATCTTTGCTTCTTCCTGAAAGGCTGCAAAACACCGCTTGACTGTGAAACTGCTTCCCGTCCTGTGTCGCCATGCTGGTGGGACCCCCAGGGCTTTATGTTTGTTTGTTTGTTTGCTCTGATTTGTTCTGTTTTGATTTGTTTGTTTGTTTTCTTTTTCTTTTCTCAGCTTGGGAGCCCCTTTTAGCTGGGCAGTACCATGTAGCTTGGAAGCTACTCCTTTACTCTGCGCGGACACACAGGGACATCCCTGGGGACATTTCTTTTTTCTTTTTTGTTTCTTTGTTTTGTTTTCTTCTCTCTCTTAATCGCTTTTTGTCCTTCTTCGTTTCCAGTTTCTTGATTTATTCATTTTTTTCTTTTACCCTTTTTCTTTTTTTTTCATTTTTGTTTTTCGCCATTTCTCAGTCTGTCATCTCTCCACTCCAATAGCAAGCTCCCTTAGCACTTTTTTTTGGTTTGTGTGTATGTTTTTGGATTCCGTTCCTCTCTCCTCTCTCTCATGTTTCCCATACCCGTCTTAGCTCCACACATCACATTCTACCCCCGCCTTCCTGCCTACCTGCACTGTGGGCTGAACATCACACTCCCAAGCAGCACAGGCACAGCCTACTGGAACCTGCCCTCCACTGATTCCTGGTCCGCACTGTCAGCCCTGGTATGTGCCACAAACAAGCCATCCCAGCAACTCCCCTTCAGCTGGACCTGCCATGCTGTACCATACCTGAGTGACTGACCCTGCCCATTGGATAAGGAGGTGAAAAGTATTGTGCCCACAGACGAGCAAACAACAAAGAACACACAGCCTGCCTGCTCAAACATAACCAAATAAAACAAAAAAGCAGGATGAAACAAATCTACAATCAGTAAATGAGGAAAATAATCACTGAATCCCCCGAAGATAGCAGACAATATCAAAACATTAGAAAAATAGGACAGGATGATTCCAGTAGGCATCCAAAATAAAACACCGGGTGACTTTCCAGTAGAAGAAAAGGCACTAAACCTAACTGATAGTGAATTCAAATCTTTAATATTCAGAATTATCCAAGAGTTGAAGAAAAAGCTGTAAAAAATGAGGAAAAAATAGAAGAATTCATGGAAAAGGCAGACAAATTCATGGAAAATACAGACAAAAAAACTGGAAGAATTCAAGAAAATAATACAGGAACAAAATGCTAAAATAAATTCACAACTAGAAATCATACAAAAACAACAATTAGAAATCCAAAAGATAAAAAACAAGATTTCAGATATGGACAGTGTCATAGAAGGGCTGAGGAAGGCCAAGGTTTGAAATGATGGAAGATAAGATCAGCGAAATTGAAGACAAACACTTGGATACAATGCTGTTGGAGGAAAAATCAGAAAAAAGAACGAAGAAAAATGAAGAAACCCTGAGAAGTAAGTGGGATACAATCAAAAGCAAAAATCTGCAAGTGATCAGAGTTTCAGAACAGGGGAAGAAAACAGAAAACACAGAGAGGATCACTGAGGAACTGCTGACAGAAAACTTCCCAATATCATGAAAGATGAAAAGCTGACCATCCAAGAAGCTCAACAAACCCCACATAAGATAGAACCCAAAAGAAAATCACCAAGGCATATCATAATCACACTCACTAAAAACAAAGACAAACAAAGACTCCTGAGAGCAGCTCAAGAAAAACAAGAAGTCACATACAGAGGAGAAACGATAAGACTAAGCTCAGATTATTCAGCAGAAACCATGCAGGCAAGAAGGCAATGGGATGACATATATAAA
>NW_004444057.1:4975497-5003906 GCF_000243295.1 Trichechus manatus latirostris | reverse complement strand
TCACAATAGAGGGTCCTGGACAGAGCTGGAGAAAAATGTAGAACAAAATTCTAACTCACAAAAAAAGACCAGATTTACTGGCCTGACAGAGACTGGAGAAACCCCAAGAGCATGTCCCCCAGACACCCTTTTAGCTCAATAATGAAGTCACTTCCAAGGTTCACCGTTCAGCCAAAGATTAGACAGCCCCATAAAAGAAAACAAGACTAATGGGGCGCAACAGTCCAGGGACAAGGACTAGAAGGCAGGAGGGGACAGAAAAGCTGGTGATAGGAAACCCAAGGTTGAGAAGGGAGAGTGTATATACAAATACACATACATATATATATTTTATATATATATATATTTCTTTTCCAGTTGCCGTCGAGTTGTTACTGACTCATGGCAACCAGATGTATCTCAGAGTAATGCTGTACTCCATAGGATTTTCATTGGCTGATTTTTTGAAAGTAGATCACCAGGCCTTTCTTAGAATCCTCTGTGTGGACTTGAACCACCAACCTTTCAGTTAGCAGCTGAACACATTAATCATTTTCACCACCCAGGGATTTCATATATTTATGGTATGTGTATCTGTCTATACACACATTCATACATACGTGTATACACACACATGCTGATCATCAGTGAAACAGAAAAGGAAGTCTAGAATAGACCATTATGTGTGTGTGTGTGTGTGTGTGTGTGTGTGTGTGTGTGTGCGTGTACATAGTCAACTGGTTTTCCATCAAGTTGCCAAATTAATGAAAATGGGGGAAAGAAACGTCTTTTCAAAAAAATGTTATTGGCACACCTGGATATCAATGGAAAAAAGAAACCTTGACCCTATCTTACACAAGAATTAAGTTGTGATGATTAATTTACCTAAAAGTAAAAATAGAACAATAAAGCTTGTGCTGGATATTAAGAGAGAATATCTTTGTGACCTTGGGGAGTCAAAGATATCTTGGAAAGTGCATAAAAAACACTCACTTTCAATGAAATAATTGGCAAAATGTATTTCTTCAAAATTAAAATAATTTTTTTAAAGCAAAAGACAACATTAAGAAAATGTATATAAAAGCCACAAACTGGGAAAAATATTTAAAACACATACATTTGACAAAGGACTTGTATACAAAATATAAAGAACTCTTTATAGTCAATAATAAGAAAATGAACATTTAAATTTTAAAAATGAGCAAGTTACTTGAATTGATGAAACATGATATATGAACAGTTCCTAAACATATGATAAGGTGTTTAACATCATACTAATCAAGGAAATGGAAATTAAAACCCTAATATGGTACTATTTTACATTTATTTGAATGGAAAAAATCTAACAACATCAAATGTTGGTGAGGATATGGATCTTCTGAAATTCTCACATTTTTGGCACAAGATTAAAATGACACAACCAGAAATTTGTGACAGTTCCATATAAAGTTAAATATATATCTCCTATATCCCAGCAATTCCACTGAGACATTTTTTGCAAGAGAAATAAAAACCTGTGTTCACGGAAAGACTTGTCCAAGAATGTATATAGCAACCTTGTTCACAAATAGGCAAAAACTGGATACAAACCAAGTGTCCATCGAATAGCGAATAGGTAAAGAATTGTGATATATTCACACAATGAAAAACTGTATGACAATAAAAGTAAGGAACTATGGATTTATGCAACGACGTGTTTGAATCTGAAAAACATTATACAAAAGAAACTGGAGACAAAAGAGTACGTACTGTGTGATTTTATTCATATGAAATCCCAGAAGAAAAAAACTACACTGAAGAAATCAGAAAGTGGTTGTCTGGCAGTAGAATGGAAAAGGGCATTAGGAAATTTCTGGGGGTGATAAAAGTGTTCCTTATTATTTTTTGTGGCAATTACGTAGATGGGTATGCGTAATTGTCAAAATTCATTGAATTGAACACCTAAATTCTGTGTATTTTATTAAATTTTAATTATTTAAACCATCTTCAACTGCGTTTTCAATTTGTCCCTTTTGTCTGTCAATTTTTGCTTTGTGTGTTGTTGAGCTTTGTTGGTAGGTATATAAACATTTAGGAATTTTTTTTCTAAGTTATATTATCTTCCTTTAAAAGGTGTTGTTTGTTTTTCTTTCTCTGTTTTTGGCAGGCAGTTAAGTTATTGGCGAGTCCCTTAAGCTTTATTAGGGCTGGATTATTTCAGTTTTGTTTTAGTCCTTTAAGCTAACGCATAGTCCTGACAGTAAGGCCTAACCTTTTGGGGTCTCAGCAGAATGGCAAAGGTGCACAGTGATGTCTCTTTACCCTGGCTTGGCCGCAACTCAAAACATCTCTCTTTGCTGCTGCATCCTGGTTTCTCCATTCTGCTTTCTGCTCCCCAGCCAGCATCTGCTGTCTTCTAGGCATTATGGTGTGTCACTCCCGACACACACAGCCCAGCTCTCGGCCAAGGACCTGAGGGGAGCCCTCACACAGTCTCTGGGCCCCTGGCTTTGTGCTTCTTTCTCTTTTTTGTTACCCAGCCCCGCAGATTCAGCAGCCTCTGCAGACCTGAACTCCGATTTCTTTCTCCTCAACTCAGGGAGTCCACCTCTCTCTGCCTGAACTTTACTTTCTGTGCTTCTAGGCAGAAAGTGGGACAAATGTGGAGCCAGTTTTGTGTATTTCCCTTCTTTCAGCAGGCTGCCTGTTGTCCAAAGCCTGAAAATAGTTGTCTCATATGGTTTGCCCAGCTGCATAGTTATTTTCTCGGTAGGTAATTTGATACCAGTTACTCCACTGTAGGTAGAAGCAAAAATCTCACTTCTATTGAAATTTGATTTTTAAAGTTTATTTACTCTAGAGAAATGTAATATCGGTCTTGGTGTTGCTGAGTAGAAAATGTTTACATGCAACTTATTTTATTAAGCAGGAGAGTAAGTAAACCCTGTCTTGTTCAGAAACTAAAAAGCTGGTGACTAGTGCAAGCAGGTGTATTTATTTTGCATCTTATCTTGAGGGATAAAGTTGTAGTATAAAGTAAATGTATATGCAGTAATCTCCATTTTTATATCTAAACTTAAACTTGAAACCAGCAGTGTTAAAAGAAAAATAAAAAATACAATAGCTTATATTCTACGTGTGAGAACCAAGGATAATTTTCTTTTTTTTAAGATGCAGCAATTACTGTTCAAAATTTCAAAGCGTCATTTTAATAGATTTCCATTTGAGAAAATCAGTCGAGATTCTGATCCTTTCGATTTTGATAAAAGGGATAGAAAAATGTATGCCTTTAGAAAATATAATTAGTGATTTTGATTATTTTTATTCAGTTTCTCCATGGGATCATTGGGTTTAGAATTGACATGCGACCTGAAGTATAATGATCAGGAACTAACATCTTTGCTTCTTATTCCAAGGCTATACACCACTTAAAACAGTCACAGAGAAATAAGGAAGAAATCTTGTTTCTCATAACTCAGAGGTTTAATTCTATGAAACCACTTGAATTCATTGTAGATAAGCACCTTGCAAATGAAAACCTCAGTATACTTTGACCTTTCTCAATTTTTTATAGGTTTCTAAAAACTTCTAAAATTCTAAAACAATGACTAAGAAAATCAGATTCACGACAATTTCAGTACCTTCCAGTGTGAAGTTTGATTTACGTATGATATCTTGTTAAGGTGCAAGCGTGCTTGGCTAAATTGCCATATAAAAGTGTAACTGTTTTCTACAATTTTAGTAAATACTAAAATGCTTTAGATTTGCTAAAGTTCCTGAAAACTTGACTCTTTAGTATTCTTTCCTCTTTGGTGCAGCAAATCATAGAGAATTAAGCAGCTGGAAATTTGTATTCCAGTGGTTCTCGGTTGGGATGGAGTTGATTCTGTACCCTCCCCCCAGCCCCAGGGGACATTTGGCAATATACAGAGACAGTTTTGGTTGTCACAACTGGGATGGGAATGCTATTGACATGTGGTTGGTAGAGGCCAGGGATGCTGCTAAACATTTTATAATGCATAGCAACAGTTCTCCACAACAAAGAATGATCCTGTCCAAAATGTCAATAGTGCTGAGCCTGAAAAACCCTGTTGCATTCTGATGGCCTGGGTTCGTATACCAGCTACACACTCTTGTTACCTATACGATCTTGACGAGTTATTTAAAGTGGGGCTTATATTTACTTTCAGTGTTGGTGAGGATTAGGTATAAGGAATAAGAAGTTAGCGCAGTGCTAGGAACATAATAGACCAGTGGCATCACTAGGGGGGGTCGAACCACACCAGGTGACACTATCAGAGGGGGTGACACAAAATGACTGTCTCTAAAATTTTTGTGCAGTGTTTCAGCAGAAATTTATTATTTTTAATAAAAATATCCCAAAGTTATAACAACAAAAACATTTTTCGCAAGCCTAGCTTTCATGCATCAATATACCTACAAGGCTAAAACTCTATGCTATCTTACTTTTTGAACCTTCTGATGTGCTCGGGTCAGAGATGTCATTATTACTCAATTACAGTGACGCTTCAAATCATGTGGTTTCATCAGCGTGTGGCACAAGCATGCTGCCACTGGTGTTTTAGCTTCAATCCTATGGTAATTAGTATTTGTGAATGGCTAATGTTTTTGAGAATGAAGTAGTAATTAAAAGAAAAGAAGGAATGACATACGAGAATTACGATTTATGACTAACATTAGTACAAAAAACATTACTAAGGATTTTGTATGGTCTGGTATGGGAGGAGGTATGGTGGGGAAGTGACACCATGAGTTACCACACTAGGTGATACCAACCCTAGTGATGCCACTGTAATAGGCCTTTAATAATTGGTTTCTATTCTCATTGCTACTATAGCTTTATATTACTATTGTTACTTGCCGTCAAGATGGCTCCAGTTCATGATGACCTTATATATAACAGAATGAAATGTTGCCTGGCCCTGCACCATCTTCATGATTGTTGGTATGTTTGAGTTCATTATTGTGGCTATTGTGTAGTGCCTTCCAACCTAGGGGGCTAATCTTCCATCAGACAATATTCTATATCAGACAATATTCTCTTGTGATCCATAATAATTTTCAGAAGTACATTGCCAAAATTTCTTCCTAGTCTGTTTTAGTCTAGAAGCTCTGCTGAAACCTGTCCACCACAGGTAACCTTGCTGTTATTTGAAATACCAGTGGCATGGCTTCCAGCATCCTAGAAACACACAAACCACCACAGTACAACAAATCGACAGACAGACGGCGGTATATTGTATTAATTTTACATTGATAATAAGTGATTGCTTAATGTTTAGTTTGTAATTATCTCACTTTGGAAAGGGGAGATGAAAATATGAGGGAAAGCTACCAGCTTGTGTATGCGGAGCTTTAAACAGAGTTTTCTCTTGGGGAAAATAGATCCAAAGGTTATACTGACAATGTGTAGGGCTATATACTGAGTATATTTTGGTTTAATATGAACCACAAATCATAGATAAAACTTTGTGTTGCACAGTGAGACCTGGCCAGATATATGTTTTGATTTCCCATATTAACAGTCCTTGTCTCTAAAACTAAGATAAAGTGGTTGGTAAGAATTTTTTTTTTTTTCCAGACATGCATCTTATAAAAGGTTGTATATTTTAGAATATGTAATATATATTGTGGAGCCCTGGTGGTGTACTGGTTAAGAGCTCAGGTGCTAACCAAAAGGTCAGCAGGTGGAATCTACCAGCTGTTCCTTGGAAACCTTATGGGGAAGTTCTACTCTGTCCTATAGGATCGCTGTGAGTCGGACCCAACTCAACGGCACCTAACAACAACAACAATATATATTACCTAATTAAAGGAGGCCCGAGTTTCATTCCTGGCCAGTGCACCTGAAGCACAACCACCACTCGTCTGTAAGTGAAGGTTTGGGTGTTGGCTATAATGCTAGGCAGGTTTCAGTGGAGCATCCAGAATAAGACAGACTAGGAAGAAAGGCCTGGTGATTTACTTCTGAAAATCAGGCAGTGAAAACTCTATATTTATCCAATGGTCCAATCCCATTGTGTATGAGGTCACCACGAGTTGGGGCCAACTTCAGGGCAGCTAACAACAACACCACCTATTTAAAATGCCCTGGTTAGGAATACAACAGCTGCTCTGCACATAATGCTTATTCAGGTGAAAGAGTGAGATAAAACTCTATCTCTAAAGATTTCCTATAAAGGACAGTTGAAAATCTCAGGAAG
The DNA here is from genome assembly GCF_000243295.1 of Trichechus manatus latirostris. Taxonomy (NCBI): domain Eukaryota; kingdom Metazoa; phylum Chordata; class Mammalia; order Sirenia; family Trichechidae; genus Trichechus; species Trichechus manatus. Next base: position 4,997,724 of record NW_004444057.1, on the reverse strand, counting down.
TATGCCAACAGTGTAGTAGACATTCAAAAAATATTATCAGATAGACTTTTTTATTGTAGGGTTTCCCTGTCATAAAATGAGGAATAGAGTCTTAGAGTAGAGCTTTGATGTCTACTAATTAACTGAGCTACCCAAAAATTTCATTATAATACTATACTTGGTCTTCTCCAGCTGCTCTTTGAAATCTTCTGTTCAGTGCTTTTACTGAGTGCCTCCTATGTGTCAGATCCTGCGTTAAGAGTATCATTGTGAGCAAAATCGTCTAGAAGGAAAGGCAAGCATTAATCAAATAATCACATAAACATATAATTTCAAACTATGATAAATACTTTGAAGAAAAAATACAGGAGCCCACCAGAAGTAAATAAGCTCTGCTCCAAACAAGTTTGATAATTTCTAAAGGCAATTTCCACCACTCATCTGTCGGTTTGTTGTACTGTGGTGGCTTGCGTGTTGCTGTGATGCTGGAAGCTACTCCACTGGTATTTAAAATACGAGCAGGGTCATCCATAGTGGACAGATTACAGCAAAGCTTCTAGACTAAGACAGAGTGGGAAAAAAGTCCTGACGATCTACTTCAGAAAAAATTGGCCAATGAAAACCTGATGGATAGCAGTGGAACATTGATAGAGTGCTGGAAGGTAGGTCCCTTAGTCTGGAAGACACTCAACCTCCTCAAAGTAGAGAGGACCTTTATGATGTGGATGGACTAAAACTTTCAGGACCTTCATTTGCTGATGTGGCATGACTTAAAATGAGAAGAAACAGCTGGAAATATCCATTAGTAATCAGAATATGGAAAGTACAAAGTAGTGAATCAAGGAAAATTGGAAATTGTCAAAAATGGAATGTAACATATAAAGATAGATATCTTAGGCAGTCATGAGCTGAAATGGACTGGTATTGGCCATTTTGAAACAAAATCATATAGTCTGGTATACTGGGAATGAGAAATTGAAGAGTAATGACGTCGCATTCATCGTCAAAAAGAACATTTCAAGATCTAGACTAAAGTACAGTGCTATCAGTGATAGGATAATATCCACATGCCTAAAAGGAAGACCAATTAATATGACTATTATTCAAATTTACACACCAATTGCTAATGCCAAAGATGGGGAAATTGAAGATTTTTACCAACTTATGCAGTCTGAAATTGATCAAATATGCAGTCAAGATGCATTGATAATTGCTGGTGATTGGAATGCAAAAGTTGGAAACAAAGAAGAAGGAAAATATGGCTTTGGTGACAGAAACAATGCCAGAGATCACATGATAGAATTTTGCAAGACGAACGACTTATTCATTGCAAATCCCTTTTCTCAACAACATAAACAGTGGCTATACACGTACACCTCACCAGACAGAACACACAGGAATTAAATTGACTGTATCTGTGGAAAGAGTTGATGGTGAAGGTCAGTATCATCAGTCAGAACAAGGCCAGGGGTTGGCTGTGGAACAGACCATCAGTTGCAAATATGCAAGTTCAAGTTGAAACTAAAGAAAATTAAAACAAGTCCCCGAGAGCCAAAGTACAACCTTAAGTATGTCCTGCCTGAATTTAGAGACCACCTGAATAATTGATTTGATGCATTGAACACTAATGATCAAAGACCAGATGAGTTGTGGGATGACATCAAGGACATCATACATAAAGAAAGCAAAAGGTTATTAAAAATACTGAACAAAAGATTTCAGAGAGTGGCTTGAGAAGACAAAGTAAAGTATTATAATGAAATGTGGAAAGACCTGGAGTTAGAAAACCAAAAGGGAAGAACATGCTCAACATTTCTCAAGCTGAAGGAACTGAAGGAAAAAATTCAAGCCTTGAGTAGTAATATTAAAGGATTCTATGGGCAAAAAATTGAATGATGCAGGAAGCATCAAAAGAAGATGGAAGAAATACAGAGTCACTCTACCAAAAAGATTTTGTCGACATTCAGCCATTTCAGGAGGTATCATATGATCAAGAACTGATGGTACTGGAGGAAGAAGTCCAAACTGGATTGAAGGCATTGGCAAAAAACAAGTCTCCAGGAACTGACAAAATACCGACTGAAATATTTTAAGAAATGGATGCAACATTGGAAGCGCTCACTTGTCTGTGCCAAGAAATTTGGAAAACAGCTGCCTGGCCAACTGACTAGAAGATATCCATATTCATACCCATTCCAAAGAAAGATGATCCAATAGAATGTGGAAATTATTGAACAATATCATTAATATCACATGCAAGTAAAATTATGCTGAAGACAACTCAGAAACCATTGCAGCAATACATCGACAAGAACTACTGGAAATTCAAGCCAGATTTAGAAGAGGATGTGGAACAAGAAATATCAGTGCTGATGTCAGATGGACCCCGGCTGAAAGCAGAGAATACCAGAAAGATATTTACCTGTGTTTTATTGACTATGCAAAGACATTTAACTATGTGGATCATAACAAATTGCGGATAACATTGCAAAGAATGGGAATTCCAGAACACTTAATTGTACTCACGTGGAACCTGTACATAGACTAAGGCAGCCTTCAAACAGAGTAAGGGGATACTGCGTGGTTTAAAATCAGGAAAGGTGTGTGTCAGGATTGTGTCCTTTCACCATACTTATTTAATCTGTATGCTGAGCAAATAATCTGAGAATCTGGACTGTATGAAAAAGATTGGGGCATCAGGATTGGAGGAAGATTCATTAACAATGTGTGACATACAGATGGCACAACCTTGCTGGCTGAAAGCAAAGAAGACTGGAAGCACTTGCTGATGAAGATCAAAGACTACAGCCTTCAGTATGGATTATACTTTAAAGTAAAGAAAACACAAATCTTCACAACTGGATCAATAAGCAGCATCACAATAAACGGAGAAAATATTAAAGTTGTCAAGGATTTCATTTTACTTGGATCCACAATCATCATCATGCAAGCAGGAGTCTATAAATCAAACAACATATTGCATTGGGCAAATCTGCTTCTAAGGACCGCTTTACAATGTTAAAAAGCAAAGATGTCACTTTGAGGAATATGGTGCAATCCGTGGTATTTTTCAGTCGCCATATATGCATGTGAAAGCTGGATATGCATAAGCAAGACCAAAGGAGAATTGATGCCTTGGAATTATGGTGTGGGCGAAGAATATTGAATATACCATGGACTGCCAGAAGAACGAACAAATCTGTCTTGGAAGAAGTACAGCCAGAATGCTCATTAGAAGCACGGATAGTGAGACTTCGTCTCATGTACTTTCGATAAGTTATCAGGAGGGACCAGTCCCTGGAGAAGGACATCAGGCTTGGTGTCATGGATTGAATTATGTTCCCCAAAAATATCTGTCAACTTGACTGGGTATGATTCCCAGTATAGTATAATTGTGTACCATTTTGTATTCTGATGTGATTTCCTTATGTGTTGTAAATTCAATCATTATGATCTAATAAAATGGATTAGCGGCAGTTATACTGATGAAGTATACAAGATTGGATAGTGTCGTAAGCCAATCTCTTTTCAGCTGTAAAAGAGAGAAGTGAGCAGAGACACATGGGAACCTCACACCACCAAGAAAGTAGTGCCGGGAGCAGAGTGCATCCTTTGGACCTGAGGTTCCTGCGCTGAGTTGCTCCCAGACCCAGGGAAGACTGATGCATCACAAGGAACTTCTTCCAGAGCTGACAGAGAGATAAAGCCTTCTCCTGGAGCTGACGCCCTGAATTTGGACTTGAAACCTACTGAACTGTGAGAGAAGAAACTTCTCTTTGTTAAAGCCATCCACTTGTAGTATATCTGTTATAGCAGCACTAGATGACTAAGACACTTGGTAGAGTAGAGGGTCAGCTAAAAAGAGGATGACCTTCAAGGATATGGATTGACACTGTGGCTGCAGCAATGGACTCAAAGATATTAACAATTGTGAGGATGGAGCAGGACCGGGCAGTGTTTCTTTCTGTTGTGTATGGGGTTACTACAAGTCTGAACTGACTCAACAACACTTACAAAATTGTCTTTGTTACTGTTTTTTTTTTATTATTTTATTTATTCATTCACTTTGGAAACCTTTATTAAATCTACCCTGGTTATGTTCCAGACACTGTGCTAACTGCTTGGATGCAATTATAGACAAGATACTCATGGTAACTTTATGGAGCTTATAGTTTAGTTATTTGAGTGGCCAAATATTTTAAAAAATGCAATTAAATATTTCGATTTCCCTTGCGAGGTCACATAATGAGGGGGGAAAAAATGAAAACCAGGCAAATTATCTGTAGACCAAATTAAATCATCCAGCTATTATTAGCGATGCCAATTACACACTGACCTTTGTGACAACACATGAACAAACCTGCCATTTATCGTCAGTGTTTGCAGGGAGAAAGGGGAAACTCAGTTGACACTGTTAAATAATGACCTTGATTATTGAAAAAGAAGGCGAGGACACAGGGAAGAAACATCATTAGAATCTTCCTGATTGCATTAAAGCTTCCTAGAAGGCAGGAGATTGTCTCTGACCATCCATTTCTAAAATGAATTACATAAGCTTTAAATGTTCACAAAATATAAAATTCCTTACTTTGTCTCTAGTAAATAGAAATTATAGGTAGATTTTAAAATAACATGCTTCAAATTTAATATATTTATATAAGTGGTTATTTAAAATTCCGTTTATTAAGGCTTAATTACTGTCACTTCTATATGAGTCCATTGCATACTCTGTAAATGTTTCCAATAATCACATGAAAATTTAATGAATACACAATAATAGTCTTATTAATTTTAAATTAAATGTACTTGTTCACTTTCGAAAATAAAATTAAAGTGCTACTATAAATAACTCAGGACACTGAATTCATTTTTACATGAGAGATTATTACTTTGGGCGTTTGTAATTGTAAATACATTTTTTCTTCTCAAAGGATAAAAATACCTGATAGAATTAAAATTTTTTTTCTGTGTCTGCCATGCACCTAGTTATTATTGGATTTACTGTATGTGGATTATTTACTTTAATCTTTATTGCAATAGTAAGAAGCAGGCAGGCCCTGGTATTATGTCCAATTTAAAGATGTGGGAAAAGAAGGCAGGAGGGGACAGGAAACTGGACAAATGGAAATGGGAAACCCAAGATCGAGAAGGAGAGAGTGTTGACATGTTGCTGCGTTGGCGACCAATGTCACAAAACAGTATGTGTATTAATTGTTGAAGGAAAAATTAATTTGCTTTGTAAACCTTCATCTAAAGTACAATAAAAAAAAAAAAATAAAGTTGTGGAAAAAAAGGGTTAGAGAGGTTAAGTAACAAGCTCAAGGTCATTCATCTTCCAAGAGATAAAACAGGATGTGCATCTGGAGCATCTGAAATCCTAGAATCTTTACCATTGGTTCAGTAGAGCAACATCATTGACTTCATTTGTGATTCATAATTAATTTACAGTTAATTAGGTGGTTCATCAAAGCTGGAAACTTTCCTGGTGAACACATTGTTGAAAAAACTTTGACTTTGTCCCTAGTAACAACAGACAAAATGATAGCAAGGAATGATAAACACCTTTCACTTAAAGGGAGGAAGCTGTGGTGCCCTGGAGCTGGCTGCAACTGGCCCGTGAGAGCTGACTGTTAGGTTTTCAGGAATGATGTGGGCCATTTGTTAAACCATCAGTAGTTAGAATATTTACACAACAGAAATCTGGCAAATGCTACAAACAGCACCCAACTTACCCACACCTTGCTGGAGAGCTGGTTGTTAAGTATTAACCAGGACACCACAGGGTGTAACTATAATCAACACAGTCAAAACTCCAAGATGCATTTTAGAGAAGTAGGTCCCTGATGTCTTGTTCTATCTGTTTCAAGTAATCATAACTCTTCTTTGATTATTCACATATGATGGAAATTTTACCCTTGAGAAATGTTCAAAACCTCCTCCCGCTTTTACATTTGATTTAATGGAAAGACATAGGCAAATACTCTGTTAAAAAACAAAAAAACCCCTCAATTTCTACAGAATTATTTCACTTTCATATTTTCATTTTCATATATACTTTTTGCCAGATGTCTAGAAGAATATCATCTAAGATAGTTAATACTAGAAAAAAATCAACATATTGTGTAAGTTTTAACAAAGTTGCTCAAAAAGCTTTCCTCCTTTCTCTCTCTTTCTGTATACACACACACACACATATATGCGCACATATAAATTAAATCAGTGCTAAAGCAAGTTTTCGCCAGTGCGTAGCAATAACATAGATCACTTGTTTGGGATATTATTATTTCCTTTCCTTCTCGTTCTTATCTTCTCCTCTTCCTCCTTCCCCTGTTCTTTCCTTTTCATCTTCCTCTTCTCCCTTTCCTGCTTTTCCTCTTTCTTTTTTCATACAACAATCTAGCATGGCGAAGTCTTTAAATGAGATCAGAGCAAAACTTCTCTTGTGTAGTGGACGGTCTCAAGCCTTGCCGACTCACAGTGCCTCTGAGTGAAATAACTGATTTTCAAGTGAATAAATGGCACTGCTTATGTAAATTTCTTCAGAATGTGGGATATTTGAATAGGAAAGTCATATATGTAGTTTCTGGAGGAAAACAATCTATTTTTCTTCCCCATGTGTTCATGTGGCTTTGGTTAAAACGTGCAACTCTAGAGAGCAGGCTGTATTATATGAAACTACTTTATTTTGGCTGAGGCTTGTGTGTTGCTATGATGCTGAACAGGTTTCAGCGGAGCTTCCAGAATAAGACAGACTAGGAAGAAAGACTTGGTGATTTACTTTCAAAAATCAGCCAATGAAAACCCTATGGATTAAAAAGTTCTGATTCGCAATGCAGATGGGAATGGTATAGGACTGGGCAAAGTTTTGTTCCATTGTGCATGAAGTTGCCATGAGGTGGGGGACAACTAGATTGCAGCTAGCAACAACAAGAAGAACATTTTTTGAGTGATCTGTTCTTTACTTCGTTAAAACCATAAGTAGGAGCAGTCTCTTGGAAGGATTCTTTCTTCAAATCTATACGATAAAAAAAAACCTCAGAAATATTGAAGGTGTTTGTGTTAATTTTACGTGAAACGTTAGCCCAAACTGACCAACCAAAGCATGTTGCCAGAAAGAGGACCATTTTATAAACATAACTTTTCAGTTAACAAATACAGCTCTGAGCCTTAGTCTAGGAAAATTAATATCATGACAACTCATTTCTTAAATGGAATGTAAAGTCCTGGGGTTCTGGAATCACAGAGTCTGTGAGTACTTGGTGCATAATTCTTTTTTTTTTTTTAATAGTATTTTATTTTTGGTGAAAATACACTCAGCAAAACCTGTTCCCATTCAGGAGTTTCTAGACATAATGATCAATGACTATGGTTACATTCTTCACGTTGTCAACATTCTCATTATTTATTTATTTTTCTAGTTGTTTCACTTCCATTGACTTAAACTCCCTTCCCCTCAATCTTTTGTATGATTTAGAATCGCTTTTGTCCATTTGGTCTTATATAGATAATTTTTTAAGAGTGCAATACTCAAGGGTGGCAATCTTTACTTTTTAAGTTAAACTGTTACTCAGTTTAAAGATGACTTCAGGGATAGTTCCAATTCAAGATTTAAAGAGTAACTCAGAGCAATAGTCTCGGGAACTCCTCCAGCCCTGTATTCTTTAAGACTTTGAAGTCTTGTTCCACATTTTTCTCTCTTTCTAACAGGATCCATCTATTGTGTCCCTGATCAGAACATTTGATAGTGGCAGTCGGGCACCTCTAGTTTTTTTTTTTTATCTCAAGGTAGAGGAGGCAGTGATTCGTGGAGATAATTAGTCCTGTAGTCCAGTTCCTTCTCGAATTCTTGGGTTTCCTTCATTCTCTTTTGTTCCTGATGAGTAAAGACCAGTAGTTACATCTCAGATGGCCACTCGTTGATGCATAATTCTTAAACACAATTTTTCCTTTGTAAACTCATCATTTTGTTTGTCCGGAGTTTTAAAACTTAATTCTTATTCTTCTTTGACTTTGGGCCAAAAGAGAATCTTCCAGCATGAAACATTTCTTTATTAGCAATGCTGTTACTTAAATTTTTAAGAATGATTGATGGTCAACTTCATTTAAAATAATTTCCATTGAGGAGGTTTGTCTGCCTTCTTGGAAGTCTGTTCCAGTGTTTGGAAACATTCTTGCAATGAAATATTCCTTATGTCCACCAAAACTTTTTCCTTAAACAATATCCTGTTGTTTCCTGTCATTCTTTTGTTTTCTATGGAGACAGAAAACAGCTGGTGACTGGCTTACTCATAGTGGGAACTGCCATAGTTACAGGCAGTTGAGTTACATATTAACTCCTCTCTTCCAAGACTTACATAAATCTAACTTAAAAAAATTGTCCTAACTGGTTTACATAGTGGTATTTTTTCTTTCTTTGTGTTACTGGTGTTACCTCACATTTAGATAGAATTTTCAAAAAGCTTCGATATACCTTACTGTGTTTCATCTTACAGAGGGCTTGGAATTCATTGGAGATGCTCTTCATTGATCTCTGTTTTATTTATGTGGAAATCAAGTCTTCATCCCTGAAGTGACACAGGTGGTGGAACTCAAAATAAAACTCCCATCTACTTTATTCTACCTAAATGTTATTCTAATTTATCCTCCAGTTTTCCTTGCATTATATATGTTTTGACACATCAAGTATTCTTTTATATACAATACATAGAGTTCAAAAACTCAGCCAATTTCAACATACATTTGTTAAACACTGAGTAAGTGGTGAATATTGACCAAATACTCAGAGTTACAAATGTACGTTTGCCTTCAAGAGAGTAGACTCAGAACCGCATACAGTACAAGGTAGACCAATGAGCGTCTTGAGAGAGATTTCAGTTGTGAGGGTTTTTTAGCTATAACATTGACCACCTTGCTGATGAGCAAAGTTAGTTTAGCTGACTTGGCTAACTAGGAGTTGTTGTTGTTGTGTGCCATCAAATCGATTCCAATTCATAGCGGCCCTATAGGACAGGGTATACTACTGCCCTATAGGGTTTCCTAAGCTGTAATCCTTATGGGAACATATTACCAGGCCTTTGTTTCCCTCGGAGTGGCTGGGTGGGTTCAAACCACCAACCTTTCAGATAGCAACGGAACATTGCACCACCAGGGCCCCCGACTAACTAGATATGTATCTCTTTTCCCCTTCACCTCTCTGCCCACATGTCTTTAGGATCTTATCATAGATGACAAACTTTCCAGTTAGAGAAGAATTGTTTATTACCTAAAAAGATAATGTAAATAAACTCTTATGGGAGAAAATCAAAGAAAGGATAAGTTATTTGAGCAGGTATTTGAAGGATGAGTATTGTTTGGACAGTGGAAGGCAAGAGTAGCTGTAAGAAGGATGTTGCATGCACAAGGAACAGCACAGGCTTCATGGTAATAGGTACAAAGGGTGTTGCAGAAGCTAAAATAATCTGGGAATGATAGGAGATTATCATGGCAATGAGATTCAAAAGAGAAGGACTCCCCTTCTCTCAAAAGGTAAACACTGAATGTGCCAATTAAGAATGAATTTCAGGAAAGTGTGTGGTGGAGAATTGGCTGTCTTTACAGCTAGGGAGCCATTCAACTTGAGGACTTCTCAGTAAATCACAACTTGTGGGGAGCATGAGGAAGTGTGGAAAATTTAAGAATAAAGGAAGAGATGAAAAAGATGTTGATGACAAGGAGGTGCTCAGAAATATAAGCAGGAAATATCTTCTAAATGAAACACATGGTTTACATTAACCCAGTTTCCTATGTGTCTGCCATTTGGGGAACTGGATAAATCCTTGACAAAGCATTACCTTATTCAAGCCTTCAAGAACCTAGTCTATGCTATGGATCTTAAGATGTTGTTCTCTAATTTTCAATGAATTTTAGATCCTAAGAGCATTTTATTGTACAGAGAATTAGAGGAAGGACATCAGTTTCACAGCTGAACAAACCAAGAGTTGCTGTGGAGTTGACTTTGACTCATGGTGACCTCATGAGTATCAGAGTAGAACTGGGCTCCTTAGGGCTTCCAATGACTGATTATTTGGAAGTAGATTGCCAGGGACCTGTGGCTGGACTTGAACTCCAAACTCTCAGTTAGCAGCCGAGCTTTTTACCCATATGCACCACCCAGGGACTCCAAAACAAGTCCATGCTTTCTTTTTTTAGTACCCTCAGCTGAGAGTCCACGGACAGAAATACTCATTCCTGATAAAGTATATCACAGGATGGTTGAAGTTGGAGTTGATTAGAGAATGCTATATGAAAATTAACTCAGAAAATTGTCCCTCTTTTAAATTAACACTTGTGAACATAAGTGGGCATTAGGCTCTAGTTGGTATCTGTGCAACACATGCTTTATGCTTTTAGAACTGTTCGTCAAGAAACTATTTCGATTAGGAGAAAAAAATCTGTTTAAATCTGGATCTACTAATAACCACTGTATTAAAAACACAGTTAAACAATCTTGCCTTTTATTTCTCTGGGGTTTATGCTTTACTTGTGGTTAGTCATGTGCAAAACAAGATGAAAACCTCCACTGTCAATTTAGGTTGATTCCCATCTGCCATGAAGGGTAACCCATGATCCCTTCTCCATCGGGTATTTTTGTTGTGTTCTTGTTGCTATTTTACAAAGAATCTGCAATCACTTTTTCTGTGTGTCTCACCCAGTTCTTGAAGAGAGAAAACTCTTGAAAACATAACAGCCAGATGATCTCAGGATGCAAGAATCCTTCAGATGTTTGCTGAGATCTATTGAAAGATACTTCAGTTTGACAAAAGCAGGAAATGTTAATCTTCAGCTCTTTTATAAATAGAGGGATGATCTGTAAAGGGAAAACTGTTGTCACAGCAAATGTACACTGGAGTGTTTCAAACCTAATTAGTGGTTATATGATTTGCTTTGAATATATTTACTGTAACAACTGGTAAACTGCTCTTCAAATTCAGATGTTGAACAGATTCTTTTTTTTTTTTAAAAAACAAAACAGCTCTGAAAATTCATTTTCATTCTTTTTTTTTTTACCAAAAAAAGAAAAAACGACAACTTTCTTTACACTTTCATCCTTGTTAATATGTGCTACATGCAACCAGAGATTAGCCCCCTCCATTTTCTTTCTGCTCCTACCCTACTCTCCCTGCAAAAGGCCCAACATATTTACCTGAAACATGTTAGTATTATCCCCTTATGCTCAGAAGAAGCAGGAGTTGAATTTTATATGGTAAGAGGGTGGAGTAACTAGAGAGTTAATTTAATGATGAAAAATAAAGTCACACCCCTCAAAAAACTCTATTAAACAAGATGTTCAAGGCAACTGATGTATGGTATTTCTTTGCTATGCCTGCTTGTTTTGTTAAATACTTAACCAGGTACGACCAAGAAAAGACAAATTCAAGTGGAGGGGTGATTTAGTGACTCTAACTGCAAGCAATTTGCAACACGGTTAATTAAAACAAATCTTTGTATAAAGCAGACATAATTTCTCTCTTGCACATATCAGAAACTTAGGGAATCATTCTGAAAACCAAATATGCTAACATTTAGATAATTTATGCTTAAATCAACAGTGATTAAGAGGAAAATGCTTCCCCTCTATTTCCTATACTTTAAAAAAAATTTTGGTTATAAAAATAACAAGTTCGTGGTTGAAATTTTGGAAAATGCAGATGCGCCTAAGAAAAAAAGAAAAAGCATGTGATTACACAACTTACAACATTTAAAAATATTTGGTTTCCCACTGTCCATGTCTGCATGTGAAATTAAAAAAATATAGAGTAATACTATACATACCCTTTTGTAGGCTGTTTTGGAAAACATTTCTAAGCGCCGGCTTGGATTTCTACATGCCTCCCTGGGCTCTTTGAAAGCCTCTTTCTTAGTTCCAGGGATAGACATGGATTCACAAAGAGTACAGCTGTGTCACAGATAGGTTAATGTATCTTCCTAGAGATGTGAGATCGTTTTTGGAATAGTAACTTTTGCCAATGGATTTATGAAGGTTTAGATATTAGACTTGAACAAATGTTAAAAACAAACATAAAGTTAATGCATATCTTAGGAGCGAGAGTTGAGGGAAGGAAAGTCTTACATAGTGAGGACAGAGTCTTTGAGAGATAGCTTAAACCAGAGTTAAGGTCAGGAGGAAGAACAAATTTAGCTGGGTTAGAAAGATATCCCCTGTCCTTCTATGTAGGGAAGAAGGGAATTGTTACTTAACCTGGTGTTCATGGTTAGGAAACACCAACATTAGTTGATTTAAGTACAGCATGAAAAAGGGAAAGCTCTTGATTTTGGCATCCATACAAGTCACTTGCTTTGTACAGAACCAAACCAAACACAACACCTTATTCTTTGCCTGTAAAAAATTCTGACCTGATGAGGTCAGTCATATCACTTTGTATTCTTTTTGAATTGTAGCTAAAGAAATGAAAAAAGGATCAAACTGACAGCAAAGAGAAAATTACGTAGCGGGTAGTTAATGTTCTCTGAGGTCAGATTCTTAAACACTGTGGTTGGAATTTTTTTTTTTTTTAATTTTTATAGGGCTGAATGGTTTTATTACCACTAATAACCCTTGTGGCTCTGAAAGCTAGAATAATCTGGGTAATCAAAATTTATGCTTCAGGACTGAAGATGATTATCTGCAGATGAGAGGAAGGAAATTCTTCTTTTCCAGTCCTCTGTGCTAACTACACTGTGGGTGAATAACTGCACGGAACGTTTGCCTAGCAGTTCTGTGGTGGAGGTGGGGAGTCCCGTCTTTGAAGGATCACATCCTCGTGGCTGTAGGCAATGACCTAGGCAAGTGACTGAGGAATCTGAAACTCTTTACTTGGAGAAAAAGGACCACGTGGAGATCCTGCGAAGGAAGGCAAGAGTGGTGCCGAGACAAGTGCCCTCCTCTTTCAGAAGTTCCTTTCTCGGCTGTTGAATTTTATATTTTCATAAGATTATTTTAAGGAAAAACAGCTGTTTATGATGGAAATGGTATTTGCTACATTGTACAAGGGCCCTACCAGTTTTGAAAGCTTCCTCTTACCTTCCCCCACCCCCATGTTCATTAAGATGGCTGGCGTGGGTGTTTTAAATGAGAAGCAGGCAGTAACAGGATTAAGAATTTGCTGTATTTTGATCTGGATTCATGGGAGGCAAGACTTTTTGTCGTCATACAAATGTGAACACATTCTATTTGTGGATTTCTGTCCAAATAGTTAAAGGAAAACTTCAGAGCAGGGCTAACAGATTAAATATGTGACTTCTCTCTATAACTTTTGGTAAAAGAAATATATGTTACGTAATTTTTCTACATCTGATAAAAAACTGACACACAGCCCCTACCTATGAGGGTATGAAGATATCTAAACTCATTCAGTTACTGCTCATCCTTCCAAAAACGGGCTTGTGTCCTAGTGGTCTTACACAATTTAGAAAAGTCATCTCTAAAAAAATCTGACCATGTAGGGTTCTACTATTAAATCTATTAAAAAGCACACAAAAATAGAAATACAGCGATCTAAAGAATAAACAATCATTTTGTAACTATTTTAATCTCAATATTAATGGAGTAAGCTTTTTCACTATCAGTATTACTAATGTTATTACTGAAGACAACTTGATAGAATATGCTTTGCTAGTTTTGAAAATCGTGATTGTTACCAGTGATTCAAGTGTTGGGTCCTGAGTTCAGCTTGACACCTGGTTTTAATGGAACCAAAAGCTGAAAAGATACTTCATAATGATATGTAGATTCAGATGGATGAGGCACAAACTTGACTCCATTTGTGAATTCTAGGATTTATTTTTCACACCCAATAATAGAAAGATTTTGTTGAAATTCAACAGGTACGTTTCTGTGGTCCATGATGTCAGCGATGTATTGTGCTTGTTTTCTAATAAAACTTTTTTTTTTTTTTTAATAGTTGTGGGCCAGATTTGTGCTGAAATCTGTAGTTTGCCAATTACTGCTGTATTGTATTCTAGCTTCTACTGTGGCTATTGAGATGACCACTCAGTTTTCTTTTATTTTAAAATTGTTCCCCACTGCCTCCTGGCCCCAGGAAGCAGGTAGGATCTTCTGTTTTATCAAGTGTTCTAAAATTTCGCAGTTAGGTGCCCTGATGCAGGTCTTTTTAAATCATTGATTTGGGCAAATAATGAAGCCTTTTAACCAAGTAATTCATGTACTGATATCTTAACAACAGTAATAAATCTTCCAATCCATGAACATGGGATTTTTTTTCCATTTATATAGATCTCCTTTAAATTTTTCAGCATTGTTTTATAGTTTTGAGTGTATAAGTCTTACACTTTCTCTGTTAAATTTATTCCTAGATATTTTATTCTTTATGTGCTATTTTAGTTGGAATTGCTTCGTTAGTTTTCTGTTCAACTTGTTCATTGCTGCTGTACAGAAGCACAACTGATTTTTGTGTTGATCTTGTACTCTACAACTTTGATGAATTCATTTATTAGCTCTGGTAGCATTTTTATGGAACCTTTGAGATTTTCTATATATAGGATCATCTGTGAATAGAGATAGTTTTACTTTTTATTGTCTGATTTGGATGTCTTTTATTTATTTATTTATTTATCTTGTCTCATTGTTCTGGCTAGAACTTCCAATACAATGTTGAATGATGTTAGGTGCTGTTGAATCGATTTTCAACTGATAGCGACTCTATATGATAGAGTAGAACTGTCTCATAGGGTTTTCTTGGTTGTAATCTTTATGGAAACAGATTGCCAGGCCTTTCTCCCACAGAGCTGCTAGGTGGGTTTGAACTGCGAACCTTTTGGTTAGTAGTCCAGTGCTTAACTGTTGTGCCACCAGGACTCCTTACAATGTTGAATAACAGTGGTGACAATGGTCATTCTTTCTGGTTCTGATCTTAGGAAGAAAACTTTTAGTCTTTTACTATTGAGTATGATGTTTGCTATGAGTTTTTTATGAATGTCCTTTATCATATTGTGGAATTTCACTTCTATTCTTAGTTTATAGAGTGTTTTTACAATGAAAGGGGTTTGGATTTTCTCAAACTTTTTTTCTGCAACAATTGAGACAATGTGGTCTTTTTAAAATTCTATTAATAAGATCTGTTATATTGATTGATTTTTTTTGTTGTTGTTGAACCACACTTGCATACCTGGGGTAAAACCCACTTGGTCTTGAGGTACAATCTTTTTACTGTGCTGTTGGATTCAGTTTACTAGTATTTTGTTGAGGATTTTTGTATCTATATTTCTAAGAGATATTGGTTTGTAATTTTCTTGTGGTGTCTTTATCTGACTTTGTTATCAGGGTGATGCTGGCCTCACAGAATGAGTTAGAAAGTATTCCCTCTTCTATTTTCAGAAGAATTTGAGAAGGAATGGTTTTAATTCACTAGTGGAGCCATATGTTTGTTCCTGGACTTTTCTCTGTTAGGAGGTTTTTGATTACTGATTCAATCTCTTCACTTCTTAAAGGTCTGTTGAGATTTTCTATTTTTAAAAAATCAATGTAGGTAATTTGTATGTTCCTAGGAATTTTTACATATTAGCTAGATGATCTAATTTTCATATAAGAGTTCTTTATGCTCTCTGAATGATCATTTATAATATCCTATTCTTGTTTAATAGACAAAATATTTTTATGTCATTAAAGATATTAAAGATTTTTTTAAAGAATGTTCTTGTGGTGAAATGAGTTCCTTTATGTGGCCTTTGCCTTGGTTTTTTGGAAAAACAGCTTGAGAGATTTTTTCCTTAAGCCCTGAGGAGTTACTTACCTTTGCCCTAGTTTTTTATCCTAGAGGGTTTGTTACTTTTGTCCAGGTTGATTGACATTTCCTAAGTAAGCTGTAAAATACTTGGTTCTAATACTTTTTGTCTGGTCCTGGGCTGCAGCCTGTGATTAGTATGCATCTTGTAGGGATTGGTCAATACACTATGCCAATGAAGTGACTATAATACACTATGCAAATGAAGTTTCTGGCCTACCAAAAGGGGATTGGTTAGTTTGTGGTCCCCGCTAGGAGGGGCTACGCTTTGAAATTGACGGGGAGTTGTGTATGTAAGCAGCCAATCCCACAGAGATTTTTGAGAAAGATAGAAGCAGGAAGAAGCAGAAGGAAGAAATAAGAGAGAAGAAACAGAGAGACAGGATGCAAGGAACCTCCTAAAAGAGCTGTAAAATGGGTCAAGGGCTGTAACACGGAAGATGGCAACAGGCCCAGAAAGGGCTCAGTGGCTCAGCTGGCAGAGACAGGCCTGGAAGAGGCCCTTCTGCAAAGTCAGTGGTGACAGATGGCAGGGCAAAGAGGAGCTTGTCCTGAGAGGGTCGAGAGGAGCCTGTCCTTAGGCGGCTGAGAGGAGGCCTGCATGACCAAGAGTTGCTGAGAGAACTCTCCTGCACTGAAGAAAGGAAACTTTGCCTACATGCTTCCTGATCCTGATCCTGAGTTATAGCGTACTGATCCTGATCCTGAGTTGTACCCTGTTACTTCCTTAGTATACCACTCAGCTGTAAGTATGGTCTGTGAGATCTGTGTGGCCACTGCAACAGATTATTAAACTCAGAAGAGTAGAGAGTGCCGAGGGAGGGACGACTGGTGTCAGAATTGGTAGAAAGTTCGGAGAGTGGAGGTATGTCTGACCTGCATCTCATAGGGATCAGCCTTGAGCTAATCTTGATTTGTATTATCCCCCCTGAAGTTAGACAGGTTCTGAAGCTACTATTACCATTTTACAGTTCTTTTGGTGCATAGTCTCCATTGCCTTAAAGTTGTTGCTTTTGGATTTTTTTTTTTTGACTGTTTTGATCTCTGACTTTCATACTATATGCTTTCATTAAGTATGTGGTATTTTTGGCTATTAGAAATGCTCTACTTAGAACTTATTGACTGTGGTACATTTATTTAGGAAAGTCTTAATGTTAGTGTCTTTTAAGAATTTAGCTGGTAAGCTTTCCACGAGAAGACCTTTCCATTTCACTACAGAAGGGTGTTCTGGGAGCCAGGTAGGGAATAAATCATCTAGTGTTTTATGATCTCAGTGAAGGAATATGATTGAGGGTCCTAACATTAAAAATATAAACATATTTTTCCCTCAAAAATAACTAGGTCTTTATCCTTATAATATTTACCAAATCTTTAGTTAGTTATGTATTTTGCTTTGTGCCTATCTCCTCACTAGCAGTGAGCCTTGGGAGAATAGATGCCACCTATTTTAACTACTCATGTTCAGGACCTACCATATAGTAGGTACCCAATAAATATTTGTCAAAAATGAGAGTTTAGTATAAAAAAATATTTTGGGTATATCACTGACCAATAATATCCTTTGTTAGCTAAAAGATTATTCTCAGAGATAAATATGCTATTTAAAATATTACTTCATTCATATATTCATTTGCATACAGTTTTGAGAGACTTCCAATGGATTTGCTTTGTTTAGAGGGTCTTTGATTCATACACTTTCTATTAGAAACATCTAAACCACTAGGGACTTTGGAGTCTACAGGATAAATTCAAATTTTCACCTTGTGAAGTAGTAACATGGGCAATTCAGATGTGTGGTGTTTTGGTAAGTCTTTTTAGTGTACTCATACCTGCCTTCACATGCACACTCCTCACCCATGAGCTTAGCAAGTGAGCAAAGAAAGTTATCTGTCTTGTATGTTTATGCTAAAGATGCTTGGGGAAGTTTCTGGTGTTTTCTAATAAGATTCAAGTAGCAAGATGAAGCCAACATACTAAGAAATTTGAATTAAGCAGAAGTTTTCATTTGAATTGGGGTCTGACGTATGCTGTAGGATTGAGGTAAGATCTGCTAGTATATTGATTGATAAATCAAAATAACAGTAGTGGTGTGAACTCTCGTCATGTAGATGATATACATTCCTAGAACTTATCACTGAAGTATTTGAAAAATGTCTCAGAAAGTAACAACACAGAAGGCATTATGCAGTATGGGTGAACGCTAAAAAAAAAAAAAAGGTATTTGGATTTATTTATAGATTTTTTCTGAGATGATTTGTGTTAAAAGAAAGCAGTATTTGGTCACAAGTCTGGCTGTGTATTGAGGGAAAGAGAGGAGAAAGAAATGAGTAGATAGAGGAGAAAAAAAAGAATATTACGAGAATTTCATTATAGACCCCCAGGAATCCAGCAGTGTCAGCTCCAGTTTCAGATGCTTGAAAGAGTTAACAGTTAAGAAGTGTGCTCCTTTTGGATTCAGGGGAGCTGAAGATGCCCGCGAACTGCAGATGTGTAATTTGGAATAGTCCCTTCCTTTTTTTTTCTTTTCCTTTTTTGACAGAATAAAAAGTCTAGGATTCTATTGAGAATAACAATAAAAGAGACTTGATTTTTTTCTTGCATAGTATTATAGTATTATACCTTTTGTTTCTCTTTTGAGCATCCTAAATCCGTTTAAAATAAGTTTTATAACTATATTTTTCTCAGCATTAAAGAGAAGGAATGGTTATAGACATTCCATTGCCATGGAGTGATTCCGATTCATAGCAACCCTACAGGACAGAGTGGAACTGCCCCATAGGGTTTCCAAGGCTGTAAATCTTTACGGAATCAGACAGCGTATTTTTCTCCCAGGGAGTGGCTGGTGAGTTCAAACGGCCACCTTTTGGTTAGCAGCCAAGTGCTTTAACCAGTGTGCCACCAGGGCTTCCTGATTATAGTCATAGTGAAAGAAAATGTTTTTAAAGTTCTGAGAAAATTCCTCAACCAAAATGAATGTATCTTTCGAGAGGACAACACTATGCTGTTACCGAAGGGATTTTACATAATGTGGAAAAGACGTTGTTCCTGCTCTCAAGGATTTTATGACCTAAAGGGAAATTAAAAAAGGTGTGCCCATCACTGCAACTCTAAACTGAGTTTTCCTATAGTATGTGTCTTTGCACTTTTCTGGACTGAGGATCTCTAAATGTGAATCATAATTATTTTAAAAGTCCCCCTTCAAGGGAGCATTGGTATTAAGGAGAATATCAAAATATTGCATCAGAGATGAACGGTAAAAAAGGGGGAAAATTAAGATTTCTGAATATACCTATTTATTGGCAATGAAGAAGGAGTTTATTAAAACATATGAGAGGATAAGTTTACTATATGAATCATGGAGAGTTAATATATGTTTCAGTGTTTTAAATTCATATGCCCACTTCCCCTGAGTCAGAAACATTATCCTCACCGCGGGATTGAATCTTGATTACCCAGTGTCAGTTTTCCTCCCAGAGGGACCATTTCCTCCATCTCCTTGGATGTTATTTAATTGCTCATTAGCTCCTTTCAGGGAGAGCAAACTGGTAAATATTTAAGGGCTAATAAATTTTCTGTGTGTTTATTAGTAAGATAGTCTGGGTATTGCCTCTTGCAGAGATCAACTAAAATTGCAACAAATGGCTACAGAGCAAAACAGAAACAATCATACGAATATTTTTCTTATCTTATTTTGAAAGGATACCTGAATTTTGAAAAAAAACTGAATTGACTAGATGAAGGTAAAAATTTTGAAAGGGTATTTAGAAGAGTTCTAAGAAGTTAAATTAGGTAATAGAAAAAAAATAATAAAGCAGTACAAAATTGGAAATAGTCGCTCCTCCCTCTTTCAATCACTGTTTTCCCATACTTCATCTTTGTATAAAACTCTCATGGAAATGTTTTAAATTCTCCTTTACTTATGTGACTATATTTTGTTATCAGTGTCACTAGAAACAAGACCTCTTAAATTCTTTCTTCCCCAGTGTGTGTAATTTCATGTTTCAATTAAGATCTCATTGTGAAATGAGTTTAAATAAGGCTGGATTGGTATAGAGACACAATATTTTGGAAATCCTAGAACCATCGATGCTAGGATTTATTGTTCTTCTGTCTTTTATTTAGCATGCTCACTATCCAGAGAAAAATGATACAGGGATGTTCTGGTCAGATGAATTCTACCTCATTCTTAGACAGACTATTTGCTAGGATTTGTCATATTTTCTGCCCTTGGCTGGACAATTGCAATGAATGTCTAGGTTTCCTTTGCAACTATCTTATGTAAATCTCAAACCTAGAGCACCTCCTAAGCAGCCAGTTCCCACCTTTTTCTCCCTCTAGGATGGTCCCCTGAGAGATGCAAATGATTAATAACTTGGCTGCTAACTGAAAGATTAGAGGTTTGAGTCTGCCCAGAGGCACCTCGGAAGAAAAGGCTGGAGGTCTACTTCTGAAAAATCAGCCATTGAAAACCCTGTGGAGCACAGTGCTATTCTGATATACATGGAGTCACCATGAGTCAGAATCAACTCTACGGCAACCACAGTTTTTTATTGGAGGCTTGTCCCTTAGCTCTCCATTGTCAAAAGTACCATTCAGGTTTGTGTGTTTGTAAGTAATGGGTATTGGGGAGATAGTGGCTGGCATGCCAGTGAAGAAACAATAAGAAAGTCAGTAAGAGCATATAAAAAATATATATGGGTTTTCAGAGTCCAAAGGCCAATAGGACTGTGCACAACCACAGCTCCACTGAGCCTTGCCATGTGGTTTTTCCGTGGTCTGAAAAACTGTTCAAGTTTTTACTGGAATGTCTCAATCTAATGTGAAAGTGAGTCATGGATGGAAACTTTTGATTAATTGCTGTTACTGGGCCGTTCAAGTTTTGATGTTACAATGTGAAGGATTAACATCTTCTATCTAGCCGTGTATTTTCAATTCTATGTAATGATGCAAGGATGATAATAATTAATATGAACCTCACAGAGGATGTTTTAATAACTAAAGTGACAACGGCCTAAGAAGTAATATAGATGCAAAGCAAAGTGAGTAAAATAAGATGTATTTAATGAATAATTTAATGCAGCAGTTTTCATTGTCCTTGCAAAACAAATTAATAAGATGCTGTGAACTTCAATTTATTTTTTTTAAGTATTTTCCCTTGAAAGTCACTAGAGTATTATCAGTAAGAAAAAATGTAAAAATTAGGTAGCATTCTCTGTCCCCAGAGCTATAATGATTGCTTATTATTATTTTTTCTATAATGAACTGAATAGGGAAGTTGTCATTTCATTTTGTTGGCAGAATTTTTTTTTTTTTCCTGGGAGTATTCCTTATTGTAATATAAGTTTCAATCATGGAGTAGGTTTTATTTTCTTTTCCTGTTATGAATGGATATCATTTTCCTTGTTTATGCATGCACATGTGTTTGTGTATACACACGTACCTGTGTGTGTCAATAGCATATGGGTGTGTGCTGCCTTTGTGTTCCCAAACATGCAGTACACTGAAATCATCTTGTCCTTGAAACTTAACTAATCTTGATTCAAACACTCATCTAAAAGGTAGTGGAAAACCCAGTATCTGTAGGCATTTGGAGAGGTTTCTATTTCTCTGTACTCTATGATTTGCCTTCTGTGCAGACAGGTCTTTGTCTGTACCCTGTAGTCCCACTGAACATTACCCAGTCCCTGTCCTCCATAATGTGCCACCAATTAAGCCTATTATGCAACCAGACTTTATTGAAGGTTTTTAGGATACATTAATTAGGGTATAGGTTTGGGGGCATATATGAGAAACCTACATCAACAGTGGCCTAAATATTATAAAATTTTATTTCTCCCACTTGTAACAGTCTAGAGGTTGATAGCCTGAGTCTGGCATGTTGGTTCTGCTTCAGAAGGTAATCCAGGGGCCCAGTCTTCTTCTTCGTGTAGCTCCACGATCCCTAGTGTGTCAGCCTTGGGGTGGTTGAAGAGAGCTTGCTACTATACCAGCATAGAGGGGAAGTAGGGGAGATGAGATACATGTTTGCTTTAAGGTACATCCCAAAAGTTACACATAGTACTTCCCCTCAAATTCCACTGGTTAAACTTAGGCCCATTGCCACACCTAGCCACAAGTAAAACTGGAGGAAATACTTTTTTCTGGGTGGCCATGTGCCCAGTTGAAGACTAAGGGTTCTTTTTAATGTCAGACGAGAAAACAGCACTGGGGAAATAGTTAGCAGTGTCTTCTATAGGGGTGATATATGGCACAGGGTTACATCACATCACATTACAGAAAGCAATGTGAAAATTAACAGTAGTAACACTTGGTCTTCAGGGTCTTCTTAGCATCTCCTCCAGCATGAAATTTAAACTAGCCTTTTTTTTTTTTTTTATATTTTATTGTACTTCAGGTGAAGGCTTACAGAACAAATAGTTTCTCATGAAACAGTAGTACACATGTTATTTTATGACATTGGTTAACAACC
>NW_004444057.1:4956902-4970760 GCF_000243295.1 Trichechus manatus latirostris | reverse complement strand
GTGAGGCTGCTGTCTCGTACTCCCATTTGCTGGTCTCCGATAGGAGTCGAAGATGGTGGATCCGTGCTGCGTTAGCTGGTAGGGGACATCTGCATGAATCTCTCCTTGCTCTCCATTCTCTGTCAGTATTCTCACTCCATTTGGTGCTTGGCTGAGTTCTTTATCTCTTCATTTGATGTTTTAGGGTTTCAGAATTGTTGCATTCTCTGTTTGGCTTAGTTTTTTGGATCTTTGCTGTGGAGGGACGGCGTGGTGCTTCTGCCTAGAGCGCCATCTTGCCGGAACTCGTCCTCACTAGCCTTTTTTATATTCCAACTTTAGCCTCTTGACCATGTTTCTGGGACTCCTATTGTTCCTCTTTTTCTCTCCGTCTTAGTTCTATATCCTTATCTTCTAACCTCCAAAGTTTTGTTTTTCATTTATTTGGGAGAGAATTTATCTCTTTGTCCCATGTTAGAAAAAAGGCTTCAAACCAAGCTTCTACAGAGCCCAAATAGATCACTTAAATAAGTAAAATGGACCAGGTGCAAAGCAGTAGGGAGTAGTGGGGACTGTGGCAGATTAGAGGGTGCATGCCTCATCTATGGGGAAAAGAGCTACTCAACTGCGGGGAATAGTGGCTATTCCAGAACATAGCCCAGGTGGCCACATCTCCTAACTTTTAAAAGGGAGCGGAAAGTTTGGATTCTTAGATGTTGGTTTTTAAATGTTAGCGAGTAATTCATATTTTTTCAAAACAATAAGACAGCAAATAATATATCATTGCTGCATACTCCTGGGCAGCTATTTTGCAGACTCTGCCTTAGAATATCCAAATATTGCCCAGGGGGAACTCTGCTCCAAAACTGTGGAATTTAGGCATTCCCCTCATGAAGGCCTTCCTCTGTCTCTCAGTGAGAGAGACACACACTTATCACACATATAATAAAGCCGTGATTTTATAGTGCATTAGAGAGTTTCCCAAAAGCTTTTGCACATATTGACTTATTAACCTTTAATAATAACTCCTGAGATTTGGCAGAGCTAACATTAACTTATAAACCCTGGTGGTGTAGTGGTTAAGAGATACATCTGCTAACCAAAAGGTCAGCAGTTCAAATCCACCAGATGCTCCTTGGAAACTCCATGGGGCAGTTCTACTATGTCCTATAGGGTCACTATGAGTTGGAATTGACTCGACGGCAACAGGTTTGTTTGTTTTTTTTTTAGCATTAACTTTATAGTTGGGGAAACGGAGGCTCAGAAGGTTTAAATTCCTTGCTAAATTTTCTAACAAAAATTAGAGGCAAAGGTGGATCAAGGATTCACATCTTCTGACCCCTTGCCCAGGGCATTTTCTAGTCACTTCATTCTTTTGAGAACTGTGAATAGTTTAAATATATAATATCTCGTGAAATCTCAGCACTCAAGCCCTCAAGTAGTACTTGAAAATCATTAAAAACTCATTTCAGTTTCCTGAGAAGTAAACATTATTGTGCTATTTTATAAAAGAAGAAAGGGATTTAGGCTCAATCATTGTGGGAATATTGTCAGTTCCAAATTATATTTCTTGTCTTGGTATTTCCCAGTATGATACTCCACTGACTAGAATTTTATATATTCACTGTTGTTCTTTGCTGTGATTCTAAATGTAGAATATTCCTTGACATGGGAGATCATTTAAGCACGTAGTGAGTGCCTAGTGTATGTAACAATTGTCAGTGAGCCAGAGAAGAGAAATTGAGGCTTGCTTTTGCATGTAATAATTATGAGAGGAATGCATGGGCTATAATAGATAATGTGACTACTTGTAAGAATTTTAAAATAAAATTAATGCATGCATATGGGCAAAAAACAAGCACATAAACAAAAATCAAATAATGCAGAAGAGATGTCTTAGTCTGGGTCCCTTCTGTAAGTAGACTCTGAGACAAGGGTCTGTGGACATGTAATTTATTTGGGAGGTGATCATACGGAGGAGAAGGGAGGGGCTGGAAAAACTAAACAAGGAAAGAAGAAAAGGGACCAACTCAATAATGAACCTTACGGGGGTAACCCTAAATAATATAACTCTAAATAATAAAAATTATTTCACTATTATTTTGTCAACTTTATATATTACTTGCACTGTTTCCCCCAAGTTATTAATTTCAGTTATTTTATTGGTAACTTGATAGTTTTAAGTAATATACTCAAAATGCTATTTCTTATTTTATTAAATTTCAGCAGCTTATTGTGACTCTTCACCAAGAAAGTTGAGATTATTGTCTCTACCTTTGCCTTCATCTCTCTCACTTTACATGTGCCTCCAGAAGTTGAGAGCTATACTTCTGTTTTTAACAGTATCAAGGTTAATAGCATTTACATTCTGTTTTGTATCCTTAATTAAATTGAGTCCATGAAGTCAGAATTGACTAGATGGCAGTGGGTTTGGTTTGTTGTTTGTTTTTGGGTGGTGCAAATGGTTAACGCGCTTTTGACTACTAACTGAAAGATTGGTGGTACCAGAGGTACCTCAGAAGAGACTGGAGGTCTACTTCCAAACAATCAGCCACTGAAAACCCTACGGAGCACAGTGCTACTCTGAACACATCAGGTTGCCATGAGTCAGAGGCGACTCAATGGCAGCTGGTTTTAACTGGTGCTTTCTCTATAGTTTGATTCTTACAGTTGATAACAACAACATTTACACTTTTTTGTTTATATTAATACTATTCTATGCAAAGCCAAGTGATATGCTAGGATTATATTTCTTTCACAATGGATCCAAAGTTGTGACTCTTGTACAACTTGAAAAAGAATGCTTCTAGCCTTAAGATCCAAACTGGATACATTTATTACATACCATCACAATTTGAAAATCATGCCATGTGTTTGTGTGTGTGTGTGTGTGTGTGTGTGTATGTATGTATTTCCCTGGAATTTCAAATTGCCTTTCATTTCTTCTTGTTGAAAGAAAAATAATGGCTTATCCACCATATCACTTCCAGCTTCTTAATCATTCTATCTATGAAGTGGCATTTATCCCAGATTACTTTCTGAAGACATTTTTGGTGCTGATTGATTTCTTGATCTAATTTTGACCAGTTGTTTTTTGTACTTACTCCACTTTGATTATCCTGAGATTATGCTCACTGCACTTCTATGTAGCTCCAACATTTCTTGGATCTTATGTTTTTCCCTTCCTTGATTTTGACTGATTTTGCTTCTTTCAATATGTTCCCATGTAACTCAGAAATAGTCTCGGCAAGAACTCTTACGAGTCTTTTGTTGTTGTTTTTAGTTGCCGTTGAGCTGACTGTGACTCATGGCGACCTGATACATAATAGAACAAAATGTTGCCAGATCCTGTGCTATCCTCACAGTCTTTGGTATGTTTGAGCCCATTGTCTTTACATGTCTGCAGATGCTTTCATTTGTCCTCGTGTTTGATTGATAGTATAGCTGACGTGGAAAAAATAATTGTCCTCAGTTCTTTGAAACTACTGCCCTATTATATTTTTGATTAAGTTTCTAAATTTCTAAATGAAAAGTCTAACACCACCCTAATTCTTGTTCTTTTTGTATACAACCTGTTTCTGCAGTACTTATCCCGGAAGCTTTTAGGATCCTCCATTTCTTTACCCTTGAATTTCTGATATTTAAAAGGATGAATCCAGGTATAAGTTTGTCTTCGGTGAATCTGCCTGGCACTCGGCTCTTTTAGTATGAACATTTATGACTTGCTTCGGTTCTGTAACATTTTCTTCCATTCTTTTTCGGAAAAACATGGTTCATAGCTAACACTCACATCGGCTCCCTTAGCTCTCTTGTCAGTTTATTCAGCATGTTTAGAGAAGATTCCTCTGACATCCCTTTTAAGACCCGAGGGACATACAGTATCCCACCCACTTTTTATGCCTCTGAAGGTCTTTGGAAAGGGGGTAGCCCAATTTTAACACATTTAGCTTCAAGGTGAGAACCTTTTGAAATGCATGAAACTGAAAAATCCTGAGTAGGAGCCTCATTTTTGTGCAGATTGAGCATTATCTTAGGTGATGCCGCCAGGATGCATGAATTTTCTAAACTTTTGACAGGTTTGCCTTTATTTCTGTGAGATAAGCCTCCTCACTGTGTTTTCCAGTTACTATGTTCTTGTGAGAATGTGCTTATCCTGAGAATACGCTATTGCCAGTCTTCATTCAGTCATAGTGGCTATTTTCTCCTTGATGCCATTCATTGTTTGCAGGTGTTACTGGCTCCCTTCTTTTCTAGCTTCTAAACAGTAAATAACGCCTTTCTAATAAGGAATAATGCATTGCAGTGGTACTCTTCAAGAGAATGGAACTCCGGTAATTCTTACCCTACCTTCAATCTTAGGGCCCACCAATCATTGCTTCCACGTGTAGCAGATGGAATTCACTGCTCTGAGCATTTCTGCAGTATTCCAGGGCAGCTGTTTCTGCTTCTTAGCTGTTAGTACTGCTTTTGTTATAATGAAGAATACAGAGTAGTGGTAATTTTCCTGAGATTCAAATTCCTTTAGTTGTATTTATATGGCCTCTAAGTACTGCTTTTGCAGTAATGAAGAATACATTATAACGGTAAATTTCCTGAGAGAAAAAAATCCCTTGGATTTATTTATTTGGGCTATAAGTACTACTTTCACAGTAAGGAAGAATGCATTATATCATGTTTTGAAAAGTTTCATGAAAAATAATAAAAAGGCTAAGAAGAAGGAGGCTAGAATAAAATGGATGTGCAGTCCTTGTCAGATGCCGTCATGTTTTGCAAATTTTCAAGAAATTAAAAAAAAAAACAAAAACAATTTTATCAGTGACTCATATCAATAGGGTTTCCATCGTCCAGGGTTTGCTGGGACACATGGTATCCCAGATAATGGGTATCAAAATCCATAACTCATAACAAAAATTCTGAATTGGTCCTTTAATCAGCGTGCCTTCGTTAGTGAAAACACGTAGTAGCAACAAAAAATTCAAAGGAGAAAACAATTGTGTCTTGAAAGGGATATATTTGCTTGGACTGCAGTTACCACCAAGTGTTGTTGCTCTGCACATGGGAAGTGAAGGAAAATGTTGTAGGTGTTACTCCATTTAGCCTCCTTATTTTAATTACTCCTTCTCACTCCTGCTTCTGAGGACCAGCTCCCTAGGGTCAAGGCAAGAAGATCGAATCCTACGTTTATTGCAGCTCCCTCATAACTTCCCTTTACTCTCTTTTCAACAGTCAACATGCTTTCCCCCAATTTCTACCTTCCAGAAATTTGTAGAACTCTCTAATATGCTTAGATCCTCCCCTCAAACCAATTCTCTCCACTTGTTTGGTTTTTTTTCTCTTATATTCTTTTAAGATCTTTTTTTTTTGCTTCTTTAAAAATTTTTTTTATTGTACTTTAGATGAAGGTTTACAGAGCAAACTAGTTTCTTATTAAACAATTAATACACATATTGTTTTTTTGACATTGGTTGCCAACTCCATGACATGTCAACACTCTCCCTTCTTGACCTTGGGTTTCCCATTACCAGCTTTCCAGTCCCCTCCTGCCTTCTGGTCCTTGCCCCTGGGCTGGTGTGCCCATTTAGTCTTGTTTTGTTTTATAAGCCTGTCTAATCTTTGGCTGAAGTGTGAATCTCAGGAGTGAATTCATTACTGAGCTCTAAGGATGTCTGCGGGTATACTCTTGGGGTTTCTCCACTCTCTGTCAGACTAGTAAGTCTGTCTTTTTTTGTGTGTGTGTGAGTTAGAATTTTTTTCTACATTTTTCTCCAGCTCTGTCCAGGACCCTCTGTTGTGATCCCTGTCAGAGCAGTCGTGGTGGTAGCCAGGCACCGTCTTGTTGTGCTGGACTTAGTCTGGTGGAGGTTGTGGTAGTTGTGGTCCATTAGTCCTTTGGACTAATCTTTCCCTTGTGTCTTTGGTTTTCTTCATTTTCCCTTGCTCCGGAGAGGGTAAGACCAGTGGAGTATCTTAGGTGGCTGCTTACAGGCTTTTAAGACCCCAGACACTACTCATTTTAAGGTCATTTTTATGGCATCTCCTGAGGAAGCTTAAGATATGTCTATTTATATTTTTGTTTAAATTTTTAAATATGAACCTAAACTCTTCTTTCCCCTATATTTAATGTTATATGTTTAACATTATATTGAAAACTCCGATTCTCTATGTGTTTCACTACAGGCTTGATAATAAAGGTATTAGTATTCACTCCTCAGAAAGAAATAGCTGTGATATTTTCAGAAATAGCCAGTACCTTTTTCTAATTGTTTCATTTTTCATATAAATAGTAATAAAATACTTTTCATACCTCCTCCAAAGACTTGATATATTTTTGAGTACATGGGAAAATTTTTGATTTATGAACTCATTGTAAAAGGAGAAAAAAATATAAAATTAAATGGTAAGGTTTTACAAAAGTTATTGTTATGTGGTGAGCCTGCTTTTCTGTCAGCTGGGAATCTTGTGTAGATAATAAGTCCCCATCAGTGATTTTAGCATGTATAAAACACATCAATCCTTTTTATTATATTTCATCAGCCTTGACATTTATGATAATATCCCCCATATCTACTTAAAAGTATTTCTGTTATGATTGCATTATTAAAGTGGATTTTTTGCCCTTGTTGGCTTATCTCATTAGCATGTGTTTATCATATATTTTCAGGGTAATTACCATTTTGGAATAATGCATGCAACATTAAATGGATTCCCTAGTTTTAAAATGTGTCAAGATAAAGGCAGCAGCTTTACCCCTCCCATATCTAATCCCCCTCCCCTGGAAAGACTACAAAAGACATTTTGATTTCTTGTCACTTGGGTCAATTGAATAATGGTAAGGATAATACGCCTCCCTACTGTGTGTCCACAGTAGGTCCCGGATGGGAAAATAAATGATGGAAAGGCATCTCTCCAGCATCCTCATTTTTAATGCCTCTGTTTGTTGTCCATCAATCAGTGTTCTGATTTCTAGACCTAAGAAAGGACCATATCTTAATTGCTGTTTTTCCAGAAGGGAAAAACTGCATGTTTCTCATCTTCTCTTACAGTGACAGCTTTATTTGAAGGTACAATTCAGAGAAGGGATTTTTTTTTACTTTCTAATTATTAAGTAAAATGATAAAATGTGTTCCCATTTGTGATCAATCTCCAAATAATTACAATGGCTTCCCCTTTCTGCACTCATAAGCCTGTATATATGTAGTAGGAGCTAATACTGTATGCAATCACTAAGGGGGAGTATGAGTCACTGCAAGATGTTGACATATGTTCTCAATTGTAAAAAAAAAACCCTGATAACTAATGCTCTGTATAATTTTACTGTTATATGTGTATAACATCACACTAAATTATTTGAAGAAGTTATTAACTTGTAGTATTCTTGCCATTATCAGTTTACCAGAAAGTAATGAATCAGAACTAAATTTTTAATGGATTTTTTTGTATCTTCTTTGCAGTTATTTTTCTTCCATTAGAAATTTGGATTAGTTTATTGAATAACAGAAATTAAAGAAAATAAATTCAGTGTGTACCATAGATTTGAATTATAATCCTGTAGAGGTACAGTGTTAGAAGAGTAGAAACTAAAAATAACAATCTATCAATCACATAAGAATGAGCTTACCTCCAATTTAAAATATTAGCCTTATTGGTTTGATAATACTTGATAATTATATTCTCCATGATGTCTTTAATTTTTTTAAAAAATTTTTTATTGTACTTTAGGTAAAAGTTTGCAGAGCAAATTAGTTTCCCATTTGAAAGTTTGTACATAAAGTGTTCCATGACATTGCTTGCATTCCTCACAATGTGTCAGCTCTCTCCTCAGTTCCTCCCTGGGTTCCATTCCCCGTTTCCTTTCCTCCTGATTTTCTGCTACTTCCTGCCTTCTCATCTTTGCTCTTGGGCAAATGTTGTCCTTTTGATCTTGTGTAATTGATTGTTCTAAGGAACATGTTCCTCTCAGGTTTATTTTGTGGGCCTGTCTATTGTTTGGCTAAAAGGTGGTCTCCAGGAATGGCTTCAGTTTCAGGTCAGAAGGGTGTCTTAGGGCTGTAGTCTCGGAGGTTCCTCCAGTCTCTTTCAGACGAGTAAGTCTGGTCTTTTTTATGAATTTGATTTTTTGTTTTACATTTTTCTCCCACTCTGTCCAGGACCCTCTGTTATGATCTCAGTCAGAGCACATGTTAGTGGTAGCTGGGCACCATCTAGTTCTGGTCTCGGTGTCGTGTAGGCTATGGTTCATGTGGTCTGTTAGTCCTTTGGACTAATTGCTCCCTTGAGTCTTTGGTTTTCCTTACTTTACTTTGCTCTGGATGGGAAGAGACAAATATTTGTATTTTAGATGACCACTTGCAATCTTTTAAAACACCAGATGCTGCTCATCAAAGTAGGATGCAAAACACTGACTTTATGAATTATGTTGTACCAGTTGACATAGATGTCCCTCGAGTCTATGATCCTTCACCTTCAAGCCTAGGAACTTTGTCCTGCGAAGTATTTGGTTATGTCAGATGGATCCAGGCTGAAAGTAGAGAATACCAGAAAGATGTTTACTTGTGTTTTATTGACTATGCAAAGGTATTTGACTATGTGGATCATAGCAAATTATGGACAACATTGTGAAGAGTGAGAATTCCAGAACACTTAATTGTGCTCATGAGGAACCTTTACATTGGCAAAGAGGCAGTTATTTGAACAGAACAAAGGGTTACTGCATGGTTTAAAGTCAGGAATGGTGTGCATCAGGGTTGTACCCTTTCACCATACCTGTTCAATCTGTATGCTGAGCAAATAATCCAAGAAGCTGGACTATATGAAGAATGGGGCATCAGGACTGGAGGAAGGGTCATTAATAACCTGCATTATGCAACTGATACAACCTTGCTTTCTGAAAGTGAAGAGGAGACGAAGCACTTACTGATGAAGAACAAAGACCACAGCCTTCAGTATGGATTACACCTGAACAAAAAGAAAACAAAAATCCTCACAACTAGACCAATAAGCAACATGATGATAGACAGAGAAAAGATTGAAGCTGTTAAGGATTTCATTTTACTTGGGTCCACAATCAATGCCCATGAAAACAGCAGTAAAAAACTCAACGCGTTGCATTCGGCAAATTTGCTGCAAAAGACCTCTTCAAAGTGTTAAAAAGCAAAGATGTCACTTTAAGGACTAAGGTGCACCTGACCCAAGGCATGGTGTTTTCAGATGCCTCATATGCATGTGAAAGCTGGACAATGAATAAGGAAGACCGAAGAAGAATTGATGCCTTTGAATTACAGTGTCGGTGAAGAATATTGAATATACCATGGACTTCCAGAAGAACAAACAAATCTGTCTCTGAAGAAGTACAGCCAGAATGCTTATTAGAAGCAAGGATGGCTAAACTTCATCTCACATACTTTGGACATGTTATCAGGAGAGACCAGTGTCTGGAGAAGGACATCATGCTTGGTAAAATAGAGGGTCAGTGAAAAAGAGGAAGACCCTCAGTGAGATAGATTGACACAGTGGCTTCAACAATGGGCCCAAGCATAACAACAATCATGCGGATGGCGCAGGACTGGGCAGTGTTTCATTCTGTTGTACATAGGGTTGCTATGAGTTAGAACAGACTGGAAGGCACCTAACAACAAGAAGTTTCCATGATTGTGCCCCATCTGTGCTGTATTGTCTATATTTATATACATGCAACACTTACAATAAAGTATGTAGAAATATCCACAAGCAAACCTATATCTGTAGATGGATGTGTTCCCTTATACCCTCCCACACTTCTTTAACATACCTATCTACATATGTATCCATTCATAAATCACAATTTGTTAATACTATTGTTGCAGGATTGTCTATGTTATAGTAATTAACATAGTTACACTTTACTATTGCCTTCTTCTCAGTGTCTCCCTTTGCCTTAGTCATGTTGTGCTGACTTCCCTCATATTGTGTATTGCCTTTCCCTTCACCAATATTAACACATATCTTCTCTCCAGTCAGTAATTTTCGCTCTCTATCTCTCCCATCCCTGGTAACCATCAAAGAATGTTTTTTCCTGTGTGTGTAAACCTTTTCCTGCTATTTTGTAATAGTGGTCTCATACAATATTTGTCCTTTTGTGATTGACTTATTTCACTCAGCATAAGGTACTCCAAATTCATCCATGTTATATTTTCGTGAATTCATCATTATTCTTTATTGCTGCATAGTGTTCCGGTGTGTGTATGTACCACAGTTTGTTTATCCATTCATCCGTTGATGGGCACTTAGGTTGTTTCCATCTTTTTGCTATTGTGAATAATGCTGCAATGAACATAGGTGTTCATATGTGTATTTGTGTCACAACTCTTATCTCTTTAAGGTAGATACCTAGTGGTGGGATTGCTGGATCATATGGTATTTCTATTTCTAGCTTTTTAAGGAAGTACTATACCATTTTCCATAGTTGTTGTACCATTTTACATTCCCATCTGCAGTTTATAGGAGTTCTAATCTCACTGCAGCCTCATCAACATTTATTATTTTCTGTTTTATTTCTTTATTAGTGCCATGTTGTTGGGATGAGATCATATCTCATTGTGGTTTTCATTTGCATCTCTCTAATGGCTAATGATCACGAGCATTTCTTCTTGTGTTTGTTAGCCCCTCGAACGTCTTCTTTGGTGAAGTGTCTGTCCATATCCTTTGCCCATTTTTAAATTGAATTATTTGTCTTTTTGTTGTTGAGGTATTGAAGTTTTTTTTTTTTAAATTTTAGAAACTAGGCCCTTGTCAGATATGTCATAGTCAAAATTTTTTTCCCTGTCAGTAGGTTCTCTTTTTACTCTTTTGGAGAAGTCCTTTGATGAGCATAAGTGTTTAATTTTTAGGAAGGCCCATTTATCTAGTTTATCTTCTGCTGTTTGTGCATTTTTAGTTATGTCTGTATTGTATTTATGCCATATGTTAGGGTCCTTAGCATTGTCCCTATTTTTTCTTCCATGGTCTTTAGCATTCAGGTTTTATATTTAGGTCTTTAATCCATTTTGGGTTAGTTTTTGTGTATGATGTGTGGTATGGGTCCTGTTTCATTCTTCTAAAGATAGACATCCAGTTTTGCTAGCACCATTTGTTGAAGAGACTGTCTCTTCCCCATTTAATGTACTTTGGCCCTTTTTCAAAAATCAGCTGTCCATAAGTGGATGGGTTTACGTCTGTCTTCTCAATTCTGTTCCATTGGTCTGTGTGTCTGTTATTGTACCAGTGGCAGGCTGTTTTGACTACCGTGGCTGTATAGTAGGTTCTGACATCAGGTAGTGTGAGACCTCCTGCTTTGTTCTTCAATAATGCTTTACTCTTTCCTTTCCATATAAAGTTGGTGATTAGTTTTTCCATCTCATTAAAGAAAGCTGTTGGAATTTGAATTGGTATTGCATTATATCTACAGATTGCTCTGGGTAGTATTGATATTTTCACACTGTTGTGACTTCCTATCCATAAGCATGATGTATTTTTCCATTTATGTATGTCTCTTTTGGTTTCTTGCAGTACTGTTTTGTAGTTTTCTTTGTATAGGTATTTTAAGGCCCTGGTAAGATTTATTCCTAAATATTTCATCTTTTGGGGGACTGTTGTAAACGGTATTGTTCTCCTGAATTCCTTTTTGAGGTTCTCTTTGTTGATGTAGAGAAATTGAACTGATTTTTGTATGTTGATTTTGTATCCTGCTACTTTGCTGAATTCTTCTATTAGTTACACTAGCTTTCTTGTGGAATCTTTGAGATGTTCTATGTATTGGATCATATCATCTGTGAATAGGGATCTTTTTACTTCTTCCTTACCAATTTAAACACCCTTTATTTCCTTTTCTTGCCTTAATTGCTCTAGCCAGGACTTCCAGTGCAATGTTGATTAAGAATGGTGCTTGTCTCCTTCCTGGTCTCAGGGGGAATGCTTTCAGCTTCTCTCTGGTAAGAATAATGTTGGCTGCTCATTTTATATAAATGCCCTTCATCGTGTTGAGGAATTTCCCTTCTATTCCTGTTTTATTAAGGGTTTTTATCAGGAATGGGTGTTGGACTTTATCAAATGCCTTTTCATCATTGATTGAGATGATCATGTGATTCTTTTCTTCTGTTTTATTTATGTGGTGGGTTACATTGATTGATTTTCTAATGTTAACCCATCCTTGCATACCTCCTATGAATCCCCCTTGGTTGTGATTTTTTTTTTTTTGATATGCTGTTGAATTCTATTGACTAGAATTTGTTGAGAATTTCTGCATCAGTGTTCATGAGGGATATTGGTCTGTAGTTTTCTTCTTCTTCTTTTTTTTTTGGTAGTGTCTTTGCCTCGCTTTTGTGTAAAGGTTACGCTGGCTTCATAGAATGAGTTCAGGAATATTTCTTCCTTTTCTGTGCACTGAAATAGTTGGAGTAATACTGGTGTAAGCTTTCTCTGAATGTTCAGTAGAATTCTCCAGTGAAGCCACCTGGGCCAGAGCTTTTTTTTTTGTTGGAAGTTTATTTCTTCAATCTCCTCTTCTGTGTGGGTCTGTTCAGCTTTTCTAACTCAGTTTGTGTTAGTTTAGGTAGGTAGTATATTTCTAGAAATTTGTCCATTTCTTCTAGGCTTTCAAATTTGTTAGAGTACAGTTTTTCATAGTATTCTGTTATAATCCTTTTTATTTCAGTTGATTGTGTTTTAATGTCACCTATCTCATTTCTCGTTTGGGTTATTGCTTCTTCTGCTTTTCTTTTGTCAGTTTGGCTGGTGGTTTTTCATTTTTATAGATCCTTTCAAATAACCAACTTCTGGTCTTATTGTTTCTTTCTATTGTTTTTCTGTTCTGTTTCATTTATTTCTGCTCTAATCTTTACTGTTTTCTTCTGGTCACTGTGGGCTTCTTTTATTGCTGTCTTCCTCTCTGTTCGAGTTGTAGGGTTAATGTTTTGATTTTGGCCCTTTTTTCTTTTTTGATGTGTGTGTTTACTGCAATAAATTGACCTCTGAGGACTGCTTTTGCTGTGTCCTAGAGGTTTTGGAATGTTGTGTTTTCATTCTCGTTTGATTCTAGGAAGTTTTTTATTTCATCTTTGATTTCTTCTATTACCCATTGATTTTTAAGCAACGTGTTATTCAATTTCCATGTATTTGATTTTTTTCCTTGCTCTTCCTGTGATTGATTCCTACTTTCATAGTGTGGTGATCAGATAAAATGCTTTGTATTATTTAGATGTTTTGGATTTTATTTTAGCTTTCTTTGTGGACTAAAATGTGGTTTATTCTGGAGAATGATTCGTGTGTGTTTGGAAAGAATATATACTTTGCTGCTATTGGGTGGACTGTTCTATATATGTCTATGAGGTCAGCTGGTTAATTGGATCATTTAGATCTTCTGTATTTTTACTGAGTTTCTTTCTAGTTGTTCTGTCCGCCACTGAAAGTGATGTTTTAAAGTCTCCTATTATGATTGTGGAAATATTTCTCTTTTAAATACTGTTAGAGTTTGTTTTTTGTATTTTGGAGCGCTATCATTGGGTACATATATTTTTATTATGGTTAAGTCCTCTTGGTGGATTGATCTTTTAATAATTATATAATGTCCTTCCTTTTGTGATGAATTTTTCCTTAAAGTCTATTTTATCAGAGATTAATATTGCCACTCCTGCTCTTTTTTTGGTTATTGTTTGCTTGATGTATTTTTTTCCATCCTTTGAGTTTTAGTTTGTTTATATCTTTGTGTCTAAGGTGTGTCTCTTGTAGAAGCATATTTATAGTCGTAATTTTTATCCATTCTGCCACTCTCTGTCTCTTTACTGGTGCATTTAAGGCATTTAAATTCAGTGTGATTATTGATAGGTATGAGTTTACTGCTGTCATTTTGTTGTGCTTTTTTTTTTTT
>NW_004444057.1:4949688-4951490 GCF_000243295.1 Trichechus manatus latirostris | reverse complement strand
TGTCTTTGGTTTTGGCGAGTGTGAATATGATATGCCTTGGTGATTTTCTTTTGGGGTCTCTTCTATATGGGGTTCATTGAGCTTCTTGGATGGCCAGCTTTTCGTCTTTCATGATATTGGGGAAGTTTTCTGTCAGCAGCTCCTCAATGATCCTCTCTGTGTTTTCTGTTTTCTCCCCCTGTTCGGGAATGCCAATCACTCATAAATTTTTGCTTTTAATTGTGTCCCACATAACTCTCCAGGTCTCTTCATTTTTCTTTGTTCTTTTTTCTGAGTCTTCCTGAAACAGAGTTGTATCCAAGTGTTTTTCTTCAGTTCCACTGATCCTGTCTTCCACGGTTTTAAATCTGCTTCTCAGCCCTTCTATGACATCATCCATTTCTCTAATCTTGTTTTTTATCTTTTGGATTTCTAATTGTTGTTTTTGTATAATTTCTAGTCGTGAATTTATTTTGGTATTTTGTTCCTGCATCTTGTTCCTGAATTCTTCCAATTTTTTGTCTGTATTTTCCATGAATTTGTCTATTTTTTCCTCATGTTTGTCAGCTTTTGCCTCAGTTCTTGTAAAATTCTGAGTATTAAAGATTTGAATTCCCTATCAGGTACTTCTAGTGCATTTTCTTCCACAGAAGAGACATCTGGTGTTTTAATTTGGACGCCTTCTGGGTCCATCCTGTCTTGTTTTTGTAAAGTTTTGATATTGTCTGCCGTTTTCGGGGTCTTCAGTGGTTATTTTTCTCATTTATTGATTGTAGATTTGTTTGTTTCGTCCCTTTTTTTAAAAAAAAATTTGACTATGTCTGAGCAGGCAGACTGTGTTTTCTTTGTTGTTTGCTCATCTGTGCACTCAATACTTTTCACCTCCTTCTCCAACTGGCAGGGTCAATCACTCAGATAT
The DNA here is from genome assembly GCF_000243295.1 of Trichechus manatus latirostris. NCBI lineage: Eukaryota > Metazoa > Chordata > Mammalia > Sirenia > Trichechidae > Trichechus > Trichechus manatus. The sequence continues at coordinate 4,950,592 of NW_004444057.1, read as the reverse complement.
GGTATAGCTGGGCAGGTCTAGCTGAAGAGGAGTTAGTGGGACGGATTGTTTGTGGCACTTACCACAGCCATCAGGGCTGGTTGGTAATCAGTGCTGGGCAGGTTCCAGTAGGTCGTGCCTGTACTGCTTGGTGGTGTGATGTCAAGCGCACAGTGCAGGTAAGCAGGATACAGCGGGGAGATTGTTATGTGTGGAGCTAAGATGGATATGGGAGAGAGGAGAGAGGTACATGAGCCAAAAAACATACAAACAAACGAAAAAGAATGCTAGGGGAGCTTGCCGTTGGAATGGAGAGATGAGAGACTATGAAATGGAGAAAAACAGAAAGGGGAAGAGGAAGAAAAGAAAAGAAAAGAATGAATAAATAAAAATCAGAAAGGTTAAAGAACCACAAAGTTCCCAGGAATCCCACCGATGCAGCTATGATGTCTGGGAAAGTCACTCTCAGGTGTCGCAGTACAGCCCGGCTAGAAGGCGTAGAGTTATACAATGCCTGGTATTCAGGGATCAGAAAGAGAAGGAAGATATAGAGATATGAAGAACTGAGCAATGAAGAAAGACAAAAAGGGAAAAAGAGGGAAAGGAAACACAAGAAATTAAAAAAAAAAAAAAAGAAAGTACAAGAAAGTCCCCCAAGAAAAACAGAAGAAAAAAAAAAAACAACAAAAAAAGAAATGTCCTCAGGTATCCCTCTGCATGTCTGTTGAAGCTGAAGGGGAGTTCCTTGCCACGCAGCTCCGGCTGGCCAGGAAGGGCTCCCAACTCAAGAAAAGGAAAAGAAAACAAACACAATTCAAAATGAACAAAAGCCCCGAGATCCCACCAGCACGGTAGTTCAGACCGGGAAACAGCTCCACACTCGAATGGAGCCCCGCAGCCCCTCAGGAAGAAGCAAAGATGGGGC
>NW_004444057.1:4935526-4948952 GCF_000243295.1 Trichechus manatus latirostris | reverse complement strand
GGATTGTTGTATTCTCTGTTTGGCTTAGTTTTTCGGATCTTTGCTGTGGAGGGACGGCGTGGTGCTTCTGCCTAGAGCGCCATTTTGCCGAACTCTTGTTGTGCTTTTTGTTGTGGTGTTGATGGTTTCTTTGTTCTGCTTTATTTCTTTGCTGAGTTGTTTTTGTTTGTGGATATTCTTTTCATTTCTTTTGTTGTTGATTTTGTGTTTACTGAGACTTTATGTTTTTCTTCTTTTTTATATGATGAGTGACTTTGTTAACTTTCTTTGTGGTTACCTTGAAATTTACCTTTCTCTTCCTAAGTTCAAAGCTGTCTTTTATTTCTTGATATCTCCTTGACTTCTTCTCCTTATGAACATTCTATAAATTCACCATTTAGTCTCATTTTTGTATCGATGTTGTCTTTGTTTACAGATTGGCATCTCTGGTTTCTTGTTTTCATTCTTGTAGCTTTGTTTTACTTTTGAGGATTCTTGATTTGGGTTAGTATCTGGCTGATGCTGTCCTGTGTCCTAATGTCAGGTGTTGTCTTCTGTTGTTGATTTTCTGTCCGGAGGACTCCCTTTAACATTTTTTGTAATGTTAGTCTGATTTTTAGAAATATCTTTAATTTATGTTTATCTGGAAATGTCCTAATTTTGTCATTGTTTTTGAGAGAAACTTTTGTTGTATATATAATTCTTGGTTGGCAATTTTTTTTCTTTCAGTGTTTTATGTATGTTATCTCATTGCCTTCTTATCTAAGTGGTTTCTGCTGAGTAATCACAGCTCAGTCTTATTGTTCCCTGTTTGTAGGTTACTTTTTGTTTTTCATGAACTCCTCTAAGGGTTCTTTCTTTGTCTTTGGTTTTGGTAAGCTTGATTATGATATGTCTTGGTGACTTTGTTTTAGGGTCTATCCTGTATGGTGTTCGTTGAGCTTCTTGGATGGATATCTTCTCATCTTTCATGATATTAGGGAAGTTTTCTGCCAGCAAATCTTTGACAGTTCTGTGTGTTTTCTTTTTTTGTCTCCTCCTGTTCTATAATTCCGATTATGTGTAAATTTTTCTTCTTGATAGTGTCCTTCATAATTCTTAGGCTTTCTTCATTTTTCTTTATTCTTTTTCTTATTTTTCCTTGAACAAGGGATTTGTCCTCTACTTCACTGATTCTGTCTTCTATTGATTCAATTCTGCTCCTATATCCTTCTATTGAGTTGTCTATTTCTGAAATTTTACTCTTAACCTTTTGGATTTCTAGTTGATAGTTTTGTACGGTTTCTAGTATTCTATTTATTTTGTGTTTTCTTCTTGTATTGTTTTCCTAAATTCTTCTATTGCTTTGTATGTGTTTTCTTTGGTTTTGTCTGTGTTTTCCTTGGTTTTGTCTGTTTTCCTTGATACCTTTCTTGATCTCTTAGAGAACCCTTAGTTTTTTGAATTCCTTATCAGGTAGTTTCATTACCATTTTTTTCTCTGGAAGGTTATCTGGTTCTTTATTTTGGTCACTTTATGGAGCCATCTTATCCTGCTTCTTTATGTGATTTGATATTCTGTGTTGTCTCAGAAGTGTTAAGGTGTTATTATATTTATTTATTTGTATGTTTCTTTTCTGTGTCCTGGTTTTTGTTTTGTTTTGTGTTGATATAGCCAAGTTGGCAGGGCATGTGTTCCACTCTGGTCACTAGTCTGGCCGCACTGGAGCTTTCACCACCTGTCTCCAGGTGGGTTGGGCAATGGCTGGGTATGTGAGTGCATTTGTTTGCTGGTCTTGAGGGGAAGCTGAGGATGTAGCTGGCGTTGCTGGTAAGGTGATGTGTCTGTCTGGCCAGTCACCTGGATATGGGTACAGAGTTTTGTGGTGGGTGAGGTGAGTGCACGTAACTTTTGAAGGGCACTACTGCCTGGCTCTGGATGTGGGTGCAGAGTCACTCCTGCTTGGCTGCACCAGGTGATCAGGACTTCAGCTGGGAACACTGCTTGCTTTGTTTCAATATGACCACACCATATAGTTTTGGGTGGCAGGACACCGGCGATCCATAGTTCTCCACATCTGCTGTTTTTGTGCAGTTTCTCCTTCGACTTGTTACTCCATCTGATTCTTCAGCCTTACCTTTGATACTCAGGGTTCCAAAGCTGTCATATGTATCCGGTTCACTTGTTTTCTCCAGTCTTTGTTGTAAGACGGACATTATTAGATGTCTGACTATGTCGCCCTCATGGACCACCTCCCCTATTTTTAATTCTTGAGAAAGTCCACAGCATATGTAAAAATTTCTAATTTAATGGCTTATAGCAAGAAAAGAAGAGTAAGAGTAATAGACTAAGTATCTATTCACTAAATTCCTGTTGAAGACCTACTCTCTGCTGTATACTTTGTTAGGTACTGGAACTACAATGGCAAATATATCGTGCCTCTGAAAATCTACTGTCCAGTAGAGCAAACAGATGAAACCTAATTAAAAAATAAAAATAATCACAAAATGTGTAAATAAAATGAACAAAACTAAGGGTAATATTTTCTAAAGTAGGGGTGGATCTAACTGACTTTAAATACAGAGATCTGGGGAAAAGTATTTGAAGAAATGACATTTAAGCTGAGATGTGAAGATTGAGAAAGAATTAGCCATATGGCAGTAAAGAACATACACACAGGCTGGGGGTGCGGAACTGAGCTTGGTGTTCTAGTGAACTTACTGAAGGCTATTTAGGCTACAAGGAACCTGGATGGCATAATGGTTAAGCACTTGGCTGCTAACCAAAAGGTTGGTGGTTCAAACTTACCAGCCACTTCACAGGAGAAAAGAACTGACGATCTGCTCTTGTAAAGATTACAGCCTGGGAAACCAAATGGAGCAATTCTAGTCTGTCATATAGGGTCACTATCAGTCAGAATCCACTCAATGGCACAAAACATCAACAACATTTAGGCTACAGCCTATGAACAAAGGGAGGCAGAAGAAGGAGATAAGGCCATAGCAGTGAATAAGACTGGCTTTTAAGGCAATAGTAAGGAGTTTGAAGTTTGTCCTAAGTGTGTGGAGAAGCCGCGGAGGAAGGACTTTAAGCAGAAGATTGATATGATTGACATATTAAATACGCTCTTGCAGACATGTTCCAATCCAATTGAACTGGGGCAATAGAAGATGTAGAGAGGCCAGCTGGGAGTTATTGTAGAGGTTGGAGTGCAAGGGCATGTGGTGAAGACTGACGGAAGCAGTAGAAATGAAGAAAATTGCTGTTTTCAGGTGCTGTTGCGTCGGTTCCAATTCATAGCAACCCTATGTAGAACAACAGAATGAAACACTGCCCCTTCCTATGCCATCCTCTCAATTGTTGCTATGTTTAAGCCCATTGTTGCAGCCACTGTGTCCATCTGTCTTGTTAAGGATCTTCTTGTTTGTCCCTGACCCTCTACTTTACCAAACATGGTATTCTTCTCCAGGGACTGGTCCCTCCTGATAACACGTCCAAAGTATGTAAGGCAAACTCCCGCCATTTTCACTTCTAGGGAGCATTCTGACTGTACTTCTTTCACAACAGATTTATTCCTTCTTCTGAAGTCCATGGTATGTTAATATTCTTCACCAACACCATAATTCAGAGACAACAATTCTTTGGTCTTCCTTATTCATTATCCAGCTTTTGCATGTATATGGGGTGATTGAAAATACCATGGTTTCAGTCAGGCACACCTTGGCCCTCAAAGTGACATCTTTGCTTTTCAACACTTTAAATAGGTCTTTTGCAGCAGAGTTTTCCAATGCAATATATCATTTGATTCCTTGACTGCTGCTTCCATGGGTGTTGATTGTGAATCTAAGTAAAATGAAATCCTTGACAACTTCAGTCTTTTCTCCATTTATCATGATGATGCTTATTGGTCCAGTTGTGAGAATTTTTGTTTTCTTTATGTTCAGGTGTACTCCATACTGAAGGCTGTGGTCTTTGATTTTCATCAGTAAGTGCTTCAAGTCCTCTTCATTTTCAGCAAACAAGGTTGTGTCCACTGCATATGACAGGTTGTTAATGAGTCTTCCTCCAATCCTGATGCCATGTTATTCTTCATATAGTACAGCTTCTCCGATTATTTGCTTAGCATACAGATTGAATAAGTAGAGTGAAAGGATACAACCCTGATGCACACCTTTCCTGATTTTAAACCACACAGTATCCTCTTGTTCTGTTTGAACGACTGCTTGTTTGTCCATGTGCAGGTTCCGCACGAGCACAATTAAGTGTTCTGGAATTTCCGTTCTTCGCAATGTTATCCATAATTTGTTAGGATCCACACAATCAAATGCCTTTGCATAGTCAGTAAAACACAGGTAAACATCTTTCTGATATTCTCTGCTTTCATCCAACATCCATGTGACATCAGCAATGATGTCCTTGTTCCACATCCTCTTCTGAATCCACCTTGAATTTCTGGTAGTTCCCTGTCAATGTATTGGTGCAACAGTTTTTGAATTATCTTCAGCAAAATTTTACTTGTGTGTGATATTAATGATATCGTTTGATAATTTCCACATTCTGTTGAGTCACCTTTGTTTGGAATGGGCACAAATATGGATCTCTTAAAGTTGATTGGCCAGGTAGTTGTCTTCTAAATTTCTTGATATGCACAAGTAAACTCTTTTACTGTTGCATACATTAGTTGAAACATCTCAGTTGGTATTCTGGCAATTCTCAGAGCCTTGTTTTTCACCAAGGCCTTCAGTGCAGCTTGGACTGCTTCGTTCAGTACCATCTGTTCTTGATCATGTGCTACCTACTGAAATGGTTGAACGTTGACCAGCTCTTTCTGGACAGTGACTTTATATGTTCCTTCCATCTTCTTTTGATGCTTCCTGCATTGTACAATATTTTGCCCATAGAATCCTTCAATATTGCAACTCGAGGCTTGAATTTTTTCTTCAGTTCTTTCAGCTTGAGAAATGCTAAGCATATTCTTCTCTTTTGGTTTTCTAACTGCATGTCTTTGCACATTTCTTTATAATGCTTTACTTTGTCTTCTCGAGCCACCCTTTGAATTCTTCTGTTTAGCTCTTTTACTTCATCATTTCTTCCTTTCACTTTAGCTACTCTGTGTTCAAGAGCAAGTTTCAGAGTCTCTTCTGACATCTATTTTGGTCTTTCTTTTCTGTCTTTTAAATAACCTTTTTATTTCTTCATGTATGATATCCTTGATGTTATCCCACTACTTGTCTGGTCTTCAGTCATTAGAGTTCAATGCATAAAATCTATTCTTGGGATGATCTCTAAATTCAGGTGGGATATACTCAAGGTTGTACTTTAGCTTTGGTGGACTTGTTTAAATTTTCTTTAGCTTCACCTTGAACTTGCATATGAGCAATTGATGGTCTGTCCCACAGTCGGCCCCTGGCCTTATTCTAACTGATGATATTGAGCCTCTCCATAGATGCAGACGCAGTAGTTTTGATTCCTGTGTATACCGTCAGGTGAGGTCCAGGTGTACAGTTACCATTTATGTTGTTGAGAAAAGGTATTTTCAGTGAATAAGTTATTGGTCTTGCAAAATTCTATCATACAATCTCTGGCATTTTTTCTGTCGCCAAGCCCATATTTTCCAACCGCTGATCCTTTTTCTTTGTTTCCAACTTTCGCACTCCAATTATCAGTGATCATCAATGCATTTTGATTGCATGTTTGATCAATTTCAGACTTCAGAAGTTGGTAAAAATATACAGTTTCTTCATTTTTGGCCTTAGTGGTTAGTGCATAAATTAGAATAATAGCTGTATCAATTTTCTGTCCTTGTAGGCATATAGGTATTATCCTATCAGTGACAGTGTCGTACTTTAGGATAGATCTTGAAATGTTCTTTTTGACAATGAGTATATATTAGAGGAAAAACCATCTGTTTCTGGGTATAGAAACATAAATAATGTGATGAGAACCTCTCTACAGGTTTGATCATGGAGTGCTTATTTAAAACTGATTAGAATTAGAAAGTTCAGAATTTCTGAATCATGTGGCATTGGAATAATCCTACATCAACAAATGAATGGAATTTTAGTGACTTCAGATTTCCGGGTCTTAACAGGTTTTTACTTCCTTTTTTTGTCCATTGTTCTGGTTCTATGCTTGACTCTGCCTCTGTTTCTGACCTTGTCTCCAATACTGTTGTGCTCTTAAACTCAAACTAGTCCAGATACTCTAGAGATCTTCAGGAAGCATTCTTCAGTTATTACTTCAGCTGAAAATTGTGTCTACTGTTCCTTGCTGCAGAACCAGTGATGCAAAGCTGTGTTTTAAACTGCCTTGATAAATACCAATAGAAAGCACTAATAAAAAGATAAACTCTCAATCCTATTTTCTATGTGGGTACTTTAAAAATATCTGCCTTGGAATGTGAAAGCCAGAAAGACTCTCTTCTGCATTTCTGCTATATCTTTCATCTATGAAAATCTAAATACAAAATGCTTATTTCCTCAAATTGCTGTGAGAAGGTAGTTTTAGGGGTGGGTGGGAGTAAGTATGAAAAAGGGGATCAGGAAATTCCAGGGGAAATATCAGATAATATTTTATTGGTAAACATTCATTCAACAAATACTGAGTTAATACTATCTGTCATTCACTGATCTTGGCATTGGGAACATAGTGGTGAATAAGATAGGCTAAGTTCCTAATCTCATGGCACTTATGTATTAATAAATATACAAGTAAACATAACTACATGTAAAGAAGTAGATACAAAAATAACTTAGGATAATACATAGTTGCTGCTTTGGAAGAAGATATTAGGGAGACATTAAGTAAGGTGGGCAAGAAATACCTAGCTGGGAAGGTGAATATAGTGTATCCACATAATAGGATAAAGTCAGATGTTAAAAATAGTGTTTAGGGAACTCAAAAAGATGCTCAACATCATTACTTACTTGTCAGTGAAATGTAAGTTAAAACTATAACAAGATACCATTTCACGTTCAAAAGAAAGGATAAAATTAAAAAATACTGTGAATACTCAAGGTTGGTGAGGACCAGAAGCAATGGGAACTCTCACACTTTGTTGGTAGGGTTGTAAAATGATGAAAGCACTTTGAAAAAGCTTTTTGGTAGGGTCTTTTAAAGCTAAACATACATCTGCCCCATGACATAAAAATGAAAACATATCCACAAAATGACTTAAACAAGAATATTCAAACAGCCTTATTCATAATAGCCAGAAAGCTAGAAACAAGTGAAATGTTAATGCATAGGATAAAGTGTAAATTAACTGCAGTATATTCATACAATGAAATACTCCTTATCAATAAAAAAGAACAGACTATTGGCATGCAACAACATGAATGAACCTTAAAAACATTATGCTGAACTGAATTAAAGAAGCCAGAAACAAAAGAATACATGCTGTATGACTCCATTTATATGAAATCCAAGTGCAGGCAAAAGTATCCTATGGTAATAAAAATCAGAAGGTTGATGACTCTCAGGGTGATGGTGGTAATTGACCAGAAAGGGGCATCAGGGAACTTTCTGGAGTGATGATGGTTATGTTCTGTATTTTGATTTGCTTTTTCAGTCCATTAGTGTATAAAAATGGCAAAAGTCATTGAGCTGTGCATTTTATTGTATATGAACTATTCTATTAAAATAATACGACACTATAAAACTAAAAGTAGATTTGGAAAAGAAAAAAATGATTTATATGTGGGAAAATGCTATATATACTATCAATAAATAAGAGAGATACAAAGTTATGTGTACTGTATAATCTACACACCATGTAAAATGGATGGAAAGAAAAGGACTAGTGGAAGTATGCTGCAGTGTTAACAATCATGATTAACGTTGCTGGGTGACAACTGGTACGATTATGGGTAATTGTTATTCAACATGATTATGATAGATAGTTGATTAGTTAATTTAAACTCTGTCAAAGCAGAGAACCAAAAGAAAAAGACATGCATATCCTAAACATTCTATTTTGACTTTAAGCATATAAGTGTTCATTTAATTGCTGGATTTTTCTTGTAGGATACAAGCCTTTTTTGAGTAAAGTTCTGCTAATTGGATGTCTTAGTCATCTAGTGCGGCTCTAACAGAAATACCACAAGTGGATGGCTTTAACAAAGAGAAGTTTCTTCTCTCAAAGTCCAGTAGGCTACAAGTCCAAATTCAGGGCATCAGCTCCAGGAGAAGGCTTTCTCTTTCTGTCGACTCTGGAGGAAGGTCCTTGTGATGCATCAGTCTTCCCTTAGTCTGGGAGCATCTCAGCGCAGGAACTTCAGGTCCAAAGGACGCGTTCTGCTACAGCACGGCTTTCTTGGTGGTGTGAGGTTCCCATGTGTCTCTTCTTGCTTCTCTCTTTTATATCTCAAAAGAGATTGGCTTAAGACACTATCGAATCTTGTATACCTCATCAGTATAACTGCCGCTAATCCATCTTATTACATCATAGTGATAAGAGTTTACAACACACAAGGAAATCACATCAGATTACAAAATGGTACACAATCATGCAGTACTGGGAATCATGACCCAGCTAAATTGATAAGATATTTTTGGGGGACATAATTCAATCCATGACATTGGAGTTGCACGTTTTTTTTTCTAAAATAAACTACCCTCATTTTTGTTTCTTTAGCAAGAATTTAAAGAGTATGGAAATGATCTGAGTGCAGATTATTATGACTTTTAAAAAAATTATCATACCTACACCTTATTCAACAGAAAATTTTAAGTACTTACCTTTATAAAGTCTTTCCAAAGAATTCAGATTATTTTTATAGACTCAATAGCTCTCTTTTTTCATGCTCATAATTTCTTGGTTTATATGACATTTAATTACACTTTATAAACACATTAATGGGTACAACTGGCATAAATGAGTTTGTGAATAAATAACCTCACTCTTGGTAAGCATACAAATTAACCTATGAGAGGAGACATTGCAAATACACCAAAGAGAGGCTCACGAGCTACAAGCTAATTCAGTGTCCCCTGGGTATTAATCAGTATGTTTTAGAGAGAAAATGGACGGTGCTGATTAATCTAGCAAATCTGTTAAGTATCAGTTAAGAGAACTTCTATTAACTTTTCCAAAATTCCCACACTGATCATATATTTGCCAATCAGAAAAAGTAATCATTTACATTATCTAAAAGTAATATTACAAGCAATAAGAAAATTAGTAATACAAGTAAAACCATTCTAAAAACACTTGTTTGAATAAGCTTTGCAAATTTTGAACTGTGAGAGAACTGCATGTTCCTAGGATACATTTTACATATTTCTACATCTGAATTTTGGGAAAGGGAAATAACAGCAAATTCTTTAGATCCTAAGTTCAGACTTTTTATGGAGGAGATGTTGGATTTTACCCTGAAGACAGTTTGGGATGACCTTTAGAAAGTATGAAAACTTCTCCTTACTCCAGGACTACTGGACTTTTATTGCTATGTGTAATGGATGTTCATTGGTAAATTAAAAACAAATTGTTCTCATTTTCCAGCTCCACCCACCCACTTTATGAAAATAGCACCTCATCCTCTATTCCCTATTTTGGCGAATGACATTACCATCCATCCATTTGTTAAGACAAAAATCAAGGAGTTCTTAATCTATAACTCAACAAGCAATTAATCAAGAGACCATTGATTTACTTCTTATATATTTACTGACACTACCTACCTTACCTCACCATTTCAGGTGTTTACTCAACCCCATTTTGTCTCAGATATAGACTCTGATTAACCTAAATCGATCATTTCCTTCATTCTAAACTCTACACCTTTATATTATAACTTCTTGTTTAAGTAAAAGCATTTAGGGACTCTAGGCCTTCCTTTTAATTATGTTTTTCAGGTTAAACAGATTTACATTCTTTTGCAGTATAATTAACAGGATTCAGTTTTTTTAGGAACTTAGTACTGGAGTTAGAAAACCAAAAGGAAAGAACATGCTTGGCATTTTTCAAGCTGAAAGAACTGAAGAAAAAATTCAACCCTTGAGGTGAAATTTTGAAGGATTCTATGGGCAAAATATTGTAAGATGCAGGAAGCATCAAAAGAAGATAGAAGGAATACACAAAGTCACTGTACCAAAAAGAATTGGTTGATATTCAACCATTTCAGGAAGTAGTATATGATCAAGAACTGATGGTATTGAAGGAAGAAGTCCAAGCTGCACTGAAGACATTGGCGAAAAACAAAGTTCCAGGAAATGACTGAATACCAATTGAGATATTTCAGCAAATGGGTGCAGCACTGTAGGTGCTTACTCATGTATGCCACGAAATTTTGAAGACAGCTACCTGGATAACTGACTGGAAGAGATCTATATTTGTGCCCATTCCAAAGAAAGGAGTCCGAGAGAATGCAGAAATTATCAAACAGTACCATTAATATCACACACAAGTAAAATTTGCCGAAGATAATTAAAAAATTGTGGCAGCAGTACATCAACAAGGAACTGCCAGAAATTCAGGCCAGATTCAGAAGAGGACGTGGAATGAGGGATATCATTACTGATGTCAGATGGCTCTTGGTCGTCTCGCCATCCTCGCTTCCAACTGATGACCAGAAGGATGTTTACTTGTGTTTCATTGATTGTGCAAAAGGCATTTGACTGTGTGGATCATAACAAATTATGGATAATATTGCAAAGAATGGGAATTCCAGAACACTTAATTGTGTTCATGCGGAACTTGTACATAGACCACGAGGCAGTCTCAAACAGAGCAAGGAGATGCTGCATGGTTTAAAATCAGGAAAGATGTGTGTCAGGGTTGTATCCTTTGACCATACTTATCCAATCTGTATGCTCAGCAAACAACCCAAGAAGCTGGACTATATGAAGTGAAGAAGAATGCAGCATCAGGATTGGAGGAAGACTCATCGACAATGTGCACTATACAGATGACACAACCTTGCTTGCTGAAAGTGAAGAGAGCTTGAAGCACTTACTGATGAAGATCAAAGACTATAGCCTTCCGTATGGATTACACCTCAACATAAATAAAACAAAAATTCTCACAACTGGACCAATAAGGAACATCATGATAAATGGAGAAAATACTGAAGTTGTCAAAGATTTAATTTTGCTTGGATCTGCAATCAACGCCCATGGAAGCAGCAGTCAAGAAATGAAATGATGTATTGCATTGGGAAAATCCACTACAAAAGACCTCTTTAAAGTGTTGAAAAGCAAAGACATTACTTTGAGAATTAAGGTGCACCTGACCCAAGTCATGATATTTTCAATTGCTTCATATGCATGCGAAAGCTGGGAAATGAATAAGGAAGACCAAAGAAGAATCGATGCCTTTAATTATGGTGTTGGCAAAGAATATTGACTATACCTTGGACTTCCAGAAGAACTAACAAGTCTGTTATTGAAGAAGCACAGCCAGAGTGCTCCTTGGAAGCGAGGATGGCGAGACTTCATCTCATGTACTTTGGACATGTTATCAGGAGGGACCAGTCCCTAGAGAAGGGCATCATGCTTGGTAAAGCAGAGGGTCAGCAAAAAAGAGGAAGACCTTGGCGAGATGGATTGACACAGTGGCTGCAACAATGGCCTCAAACATAGCAGAGATTGTGAGAATGGAGCTGTGAGTCAGAACCGACTTGACAGTACCTAACAACAACTAATGGTATTGCTATTTTTGCTGTTTACACTGTGGTTTTCTCTGTGATAATCTACTGGATTTTTAGTATGCAAGTTGGTCTCTGAACTCTATCCTGTCTACATTTCAAACTGATAGTTGTTTGCTGTATAACTAAACCTAATAATTGTTTGTATACTTAAATTCAGCAATGTTCTTATTGATCCTCTTATCAAACAAGAGAATTTCACTGTGTTCCTTGCTTAGTAGTCTAGAAGTGACAGATACTTTCTGAATTCTTACGGAATTAAAGAATGCTGAGCTTGACCAGAGAATGGGAATTAATATACATGTGTTACTTTGGTAGTTTAGAACCTACTTTGCCAAATAATTATTGGTTAAAACAAAAACTGGTTGGTGAAATTAACACAACTATGTAAAAGACTGTAACTATATATGTGAGGGTTTTGTTTTAGAATAAAGAGACTGGCAACCAGCTCTGTGATATCCAAATACAATTCAAGTTAATTAAAAGTTCTGGAGGCTTGAATGATGTGACCAGAAGCTGAATCAGACTGCCAGGAAAATATTTAAACTATTGAAATGATTGCTTATATTACAGACAAAAATGTAAAGGAGTATTTGTCTTCCATTTTAATTGTTTTTGACATGAGAATCAAATTTACTTCTATCTGTACGCCAGATTATTAACCATTGAGGATTTGCAGAAAACCTTAGTACAATAAGATGACTTTTCTATTTTTTTTTTCTTGAAAAATGAAAAGCTTTTTCTCAAGTTGGCCATTTGTTTTTCCTATGAGGGGGGAAATTACTGTTTTAAAAACCATGGTCAACCTTTAATAAAAAATGGAAAGATAACAACAAAGAATACTGCATCTGATTTTCCATTTTAAAAAGGATTCCAGGCTCAGCTGTTAGAATACTTAATGATCTTCACATGATCTTCAATACACATTTTTGGGGTCATCATGTGAATCACCTATCCTGAGTCTACATGTTAGCACACTAATTATGTGGCAAATCTCACCCACAGTAACATGCTCAATTATTTAAAAGGAATGCTATTCATTATTATTATGCATTTCTATGGTGACTTTGTTATTGAAATTAAACCAAAGCCCATTGCCATCAAGTTGATTCCGACTTATAGCCACCCTATAGGGCAGGGTAGAATAGCCCCATACAGTTTCCAAGGAAAGCCTGATAGATTCGGACTGCCGACCTTTTGGTTAGCAGCCATAGCTCGTAACCACTATGTCACTAGGGTTTCCAGGCCTAGGCCAGCTCAATGAAACTCTAGTGCTTCACATCACTAAAGGGATAGAAATGGTCAATTTACACATACAAAATATTTAACGTCTTTAATAATAAAAGAAATGTAAAATGAAATACCAATGTAGCTTTCCTCACATCAAATTGTAAAAATTGAAAATTATATAAAATATAACATTGGTGAGGGTGTGGGTAAATGGACACTACTATATATTCTAGATATATATAATATTATACATAGAAGACAGGCCAAAAATACCAAAAGCCTTAAGAATAGTCTTATAGACTTTAGCCTAAAGAAACAATCAGAAATATGAAAAATAATTTGTTAGAACATTAGCTAACATTATTTATAATTTTAAAAATTGGAAATGATCTAAAGTTTAGATAACAGTGAATAGATTAAATTAGTTATGAAACATCCATAAAATTATCTAACATTACATATGGTATAATATGGTACAGTAGATGTTGTCGATTGAATGGTGTCCCCCCAAAATATGTGTTGTAAATCCTAACCCTGTTGTGGGGTCCTGGTGGCACAGTGGTTAAGTGTTCAGCTGCTAACTAAAAGGTCAG
>NW_004444057.1:4845769-4935426 GCF_000243295.1 Trichechus manatus latirostris | reverse complement strand
CAGTGGTTAAGTGTTCAGCTGCTAACTAAAAGGTCAGTAGTTCTAATCCACCAGCCACTCCTTGGAAACCCTATGGGGCAGTTCTACTCTGTCCTGTAGGGTTGCTATGAGTCAGAATTGACTCAATGGCAGTGGGTTTTATACCTGTGGTTATAATCCCATTTGGGAATGGGTTTTCTTTATTATGTTAATGAGATAGTGTAGGTTGTGTCTTGAGCCAGTCTCTTTTGACGTCCAGCTGACTCTGACTCATAGAGACCCTGTAGGACAAAGTAGAACTGCCCCATTGGGTTTCCAAGGAGCAGCTGGTGGGTTCAAGCTGCCCCCCGTTCGGTTAGCAGCTGACCTCTTAACCACTGAGCCACCAGGGCTTCTTTGAGATTGACATCGGCCATGATATCCCTTATTCCACGTCGTCTTCTGAATCCTGCTGTAATTTCTGGCAGTTCCCCGTCAATGTACTGCTGCCACCATTTTTGAATTATCTTCAGCAAAATTTTACTTGTGTGTGATATTAATGATACTGTTTGATAATTTATGCTTTCTCTCGGACCTGCTTTCTTTGGAATGGGCACCAATATAGATCTCTTCCAGTCGGTTGGTCAGGTAGCTGTCTTCCAAATTTCTTGGCATACACAAGTGAGCGTGTTCAGCATTGCATCCATTTGTTGAAATATCTCAATTGGTATTCAGTCATTTCCTGGAGCTTTGTTTTTCACCAGTGTCTTCAGAGCAGCTTGGACTTCTTCCTTCAATACCATCGGTTCTTGATCATATACTACCTCCTGAAATAGTTGAATATCAACCAATTCTTTTTGGTACAGTGACTTTGTGTATTCCTTCTATCTTCTTTTGATGCTTCCTGTGTTGTTAAATATTTGCCCGTAGAGTCCTTCAGTATTGCAACTCTGAGCTTGAATGTTTTCTTCTGTTCTTTCAGCTTCAGTAATGCCAACTGCATTCTTCCCCTTTGGTTTTCTAACTTCAGGTCTTTCCACATTTCATTATAGTACTTTACTCTTCCTCTTGGGCCACTCTTCAAAATCTGTTCAGCTATTTTACTTCATCATTTCTTCCTTTCGCTTTAGCTACTTTACATTCATGGGCAAGTTTCAGAGTCTCTTCTGACATCTATTTTTGTCTTTTCTTTTTAATGACCTCTTGCTTTCTTCACATATGATATCTTCCCATAACTTGTCTGGTCTTCAGTCATTAGTGTTCAATGTGTCAAATCTGTTCTTAAGATGATCTCTAAATTCAGGTGAGATAAACTCGAGATTGTACCATTGCTCTCGTGGAGTTGTTTTAATTTTCTTCAGCTTCAGCTTGAACTTGCATATGAGCAATTGATGGTTTGTGCTGCAGTCGGCCCCTGGCCTTGTTCTGACTGATGACTTTGAGCTTCTTCATTGTCTCTTTTCACAGATGTAGCTGATTTGATTCTTGTGTACTCCATCTGGTGAGATTCTCATGTATAGGCGTCCATTTATGCTGTTGAAAAAAGGCAGGAAAAAATGGTGGTATCATTGGTTAATTTGGGTTAAATAGGCATCTTTGCAAAGGTTCCTCTCTTTGCCCTATTAACAGTTGTCTCTACTCAGTTGAACGTAAGTTAGCATTTCCTAAATGTTCCTCTATGACTACTATTGTAGTGAAGGTTGCAAAATATGACTCAGACTACAAGTTATATGTGTAAAGAAAATATTAATTTATTTTATGTATTGGTGATTTATCTTCCTTATGAGCCTCTACCTGTTTATGAGTTGGAATATAATTATAACAGTATGAGTCATGGTTTTGTGTATTCTGGATATGGGAATGCAGAACATACACTGGTCAATGGTTCAGAGAAGATAGAGTTCTGTATAAGGAACCCTACAAATTTACAAGATGTTGTCTTCCAGCTTTTGGGTCCTGGTGCACATGGCAAGAAAAGTGAACTTCATGAGTATCAGATGATGGTCTTATTTCTAGAAGGTCCTTAGATGGTGCAAATGGTTTGCACTCAACTGCTAACCTAAAGGTTGGCAGTTCAAACCCACCCAGTGGTACCAGGAAAGAAAAGGCCTAGTGGTTGGTTTCCATAAAAATTATAGCCAAGAAAACCCTATGGAGCAGTTCTACTCTGTAATACCTTGGGTCACCACGAGTGGGAATTGGCTTGAAAGCAGCTAACAATGACAATATTAAATGGGTAATAAGTTTCTTTTTCAGAAGAAAATATTTCCTGAAATACCATCTATTAGTTTATGAATACAATTGCTTATCACAATTCAGAATAAGAATAATTTCCAATGAGGAAAATTGCTACTTCTCGGTAATGGAAATGGTTCAATGTAATTGACTGGCTACACATGTCATCTGTCAGCCTCCTGAGACTCAGAGTTGTTCTCTGTTGTTAGCAAGTGAGACATTCATCATTAGCCAGATCAAGTTTAGTGAAAGAAAATCCAAGTGCTAAATATATGCACTTAGCAACATGACTTTGTAGTTCTGAACACATTTAGCAAGCAATGGGCTATAGAGGCCAGTTTACATTCACAAAATGAGTTATCTCAACTACCTGTTTATTGGGAGCATTCCCTTTAGTGAGGGCCTTGTGGTGTGTGTTCAATAAATGAGAATCAATATTTTCATTTCTAGGCCCTTTCACATACTCCTCCCCCAAACCTCCATTAATCAACTTTCTATCTTTTTTTTAAAATTTTTATTTATTTTGTTGTTGTTGTTGAGAATATACACAGTGAAACATGCGCCA
This sequence comes from Trichechus manatus latirostris, assembly GCF_000243295.1. Lineage (NCBI taxonomy): Eukaryota > Metazoa > Chordata > Mammalia > Sirenia > Trichechidae > Trichechus > Trichechus manatus. The sequence continues at coordinate 4,932,668 of NW_004444057.1, read as the reverse complement.
ATTCAACAGTTTCTACATGTACAATTCAGTGACATTGATTATATTCTTCGAGTTGTACAACTATTCTCACCCTCCTTTTCTGAGTTGTTGCTCCCCCATTAACATAAACTCACTGTCTCCTAAGGTTTCTATCTAATCTTTCAAGTTGTTGTTGTCAATTTGATCACATATAGATAGTTCTTAAAACAGCATAATACTCAAGGCAGACCTTTTTTTACTAGTTAAGCTAAACTATTATTTGGTATTAAGAAGACTTCAGGGGATGTTTTTGGTTTAAGGTTTAAAGATTATCTCGGGGCAGTTATCTCAGGGGTTCATCCAGCCTCCATGGATTCAGGAAGTCAGGAGTCCATGCGAATTTTAAATTCTGTTCTGCATTTCCCCCCTTTTGATAAGGATTCTTCTATAGAATCTTTGATCAAAATGTTCAGTAATGGTAGCCAGGCTCCATCCAGTTCTTCTGGTCTTATGCCAAAGGAGGCAGTTGTTCATGGAGGCAATTAGCCACACATTCTATTTTCTCCTCCTATTCCTGACTCTCCTCTTCTATTGCTCCAGGTGGATAGAGACCAGTTGTGTCTTGGGTGGATGCTTGCAAGCTTTTAATACCCCAGAAACTACACAATGAACTAGGAGGTAGAAGAGAAGCACTAAATAGGTTACTAGGCCAATTAACCAGGATGTCCCATGAAACCATGACCCTAAACCTCCAAACCAAGGAACCAAATCCCATGAAGTGTTTGGTTGTACATAAATAACCTCAGTAGCTACTTTTTTTTTTTGTCATTGTTGTAAATATTTCTATCACACAACTTTTTCTGATTCAACTTTTTTTTACAGGTATACAACTTATTGACAACTTCAATAATCGGCTATGCAACCACACCCTTAATCGGTGTGATTTTCCCCTCACTCTAAATCAAAACACAGTACTCAATAAGCAATAACCCCCTTTTTCCCTCCCTCTCGCCCCTGGTAACTACTAATAAACTTTGGTATCTATACATTTACCTTGTCTTTTTATATAAGTGAGATCATACGATATTTGTCCTTTGGCGATTGACATATTTCACTCAGCATAATGTCTTCAAAGTCCATCCACATTGTAGCATGTATCAAGACTTCATTTCTCTTGTTTTTTTTTTTTTTTTTTTTTTTTTTTTTAAGTCTCTGACTATTTTGACTCACTATTAGCTACTGCCCATGTATTGCTTAGATCTCTGACTCAGGCCAAGTCTCCTTTTAGGCAAAGTAAACCAAAAACTCTTCTGCTCAAATGTTGTTCCACTCACTTCTCACTATGTTAAACATTCACTTACCATATGGCCTAACAATTTTTGACCTTCAGTTAGCAGCTGAACTCTTAACCACTGTGCCACCAGGGCTCCATTTGTCCAAAACATATGAAAGCACATGCCTATAAAATGATTTGTACATGAGTATTTTGAGCAGCTTTACTCATAATAGCTAAAAACTAGAAACAACCCAATGTCCACTAACAGGTGAATAGATAAACAAATTATGATATATGTATACTGTCATGGATTGAATTATGTCCCCCAAAAAATGTGTGTGTCAGTTTCGCTGGGCCATGATTCCTGGTGTTATGTGATTTTCTTATATGTTGTAAATCCTGCCTGTATGATGTTAATGAGGGAGGATGGGTGGCAGCTGTGTTAGTAAGGCAGGACTCAATCTACAAGATTGGATTGTGTCCTGAGGCAATCTCTTGAGATATATAAGAGAGAAGTGAGCAGAGAGACAGGGGTCCTCATACCACCAAGAAAGCAGTGCCAGGAGCAGAGCCTGTCCTTTGGACCTGGGATCTTTGCACAGAGAAGCTCCTAGTCTGGGGAAACACTGATGAGAAGGCCGACAGAGAGAGCAAGGCTTCCCCTGGAGCTGACACACTGAATTTGGATTTTTAGCCTACTTTACCGTGAAGAAATAAATTTCTCTTTGTTAAAGCCATCCACTTGTAGTATTTCTGTTGTAGCAGCACTAGATGACCAAGACACATACCATCAAGTACTACTGAACAATACAAACGAAAGAACGGCTGATACATGCAGAAATATGGATGAACCTCATGCCCTTATGATGAGCAAAATAAGCCAGAGAGAAGAGAACATATTGTATGATTTCATTTATATGAAGTAATAGAATGTGCAAAATGAATCTAAAGTGTTAGAAATCACATCAGTGGTTGTTTGCGGTAGGTGATGGGTGTGTAGAGATTGACTACAAAAAGGTTCAATGAACTTTCTGTGGGAAGAACATGTTATGTGTCTTGATTAGGATGGTGGTTACAGAAACTCCTTCACAGGGAAAAACAAAACAAAATAATTCCCACTTGTCTTATGAAAGTGATATATCTCAATACTTCACCTTGGAAAAGTAATTTATAGAGCAAACTCGTGAATTTATATATTAAAATCTATGGAATTTATAGTATGTAAGTTATATCTTAATAAAGTTGATTTAAAAAATAAATTTGACCCACTGGGAATTTTTCTTTTTTTGCTATCATTCAAGGCTACCCATGAGTGAAGCTATAATTACTACTACTTCCAGCTGATGCAACAGTTAATAAAGTGCCATATGTAAACAAGGCTTGAGTGATTCTCTTCCCAGTTATAGAGAGTTTCCCCAAGGCCCTACGTGTGGATTTTAGGGAAGGATGGCTATGTGGCAGACACACTGGGAAACTCATCCATGTGCTCATGCAAAATACTTGTGCCTTCGTGACCTTTCTGAATCTTGCATATATTACTTCTACTTGGTATTGAGAAACTGTCGGACATTCAAAGTTTTACAGGTTGATGGATCATATAACACCAAAGTCACAGTGAGTAGTGCAGGTCACAGGCTACAGCACGTTCAAGTCCCATGGTCATGAGTTCAGTCTCTTCAGGGTTATTAGCAAGTAGGAAGTTATTTTTCAAAAGATTTGCTGCGAAGAGTATAACTTTGTTTTAAAACACAGGTGTCACTGTTGTGATTCCTCTGTATAGTTTTGCAGTAGGTTCTGTACAGTATTCTAATCTGCCTCAGAGACTTTGAGCACAAACAGAGCTTAATGGTTAGAAGGCATAACTAGCAAACCTATTTGCACTGCAGCCATTATTAGCTAGATAGCCTTTTCTTGCTCTAGGCTATTCTTGATGTTGACAGCCTTTTGGGCTACTCAGAAAATAGTTTGGAACAGCATCCCGAATCTGGCATATGTTGTTTCTAAAACCCAAAGAGGCTCACATATTTCTGTACATCTTAGAAGTACATATGGTACAAATGTTTAAAGTGCTCAACTGCTAACTGAAAGGCTGGATGTTCGAGTTCACCCAGAGGTGCCTCCAAAGATAGGTGTGGCAATCTGCTTCTAATAATTAGCCTTGGAAAACCCTATGGAGCACAGTTCTACTCTTACACATGTGGGGTCACTATATATCAAAACAGACATTATGGCAACTAGTTGTTGGTTAGAAGTACACAGTAAAATATGCAACAAAGTGTACACTTCTAGACACAGAGGGACTTCAGTATCATCATAATGAAGGCATTGACTTTTCTTTGGCTTATCTCCAGATACTGGCACATATGGGTCACTCTAAGATATTTAGGATACTCCTGCTTTCTGCTTTCCAAGTCCTGTCAACATGATGGCATCAATACAGTGGAGCAGCATAATATCCTGTGAGACAATGAGATGATCAACACCTTTGCAAACTAAATTATAACATAGTGGCACGATTGATTGCTTTGATATGGCCTTTCTTGCCGTGGTTTTGTAACTGCCACCCAAGTGATTGAGTGGGACTGTACAAATAAGGTAATTGTGGCCCACCAAGGGGATTGGATAGCTTGCTAATAGTGCAAATAAAGCTCATGGCACCTGTGTGGGGCTAGGACCATGCAAATAAGGTCTATGGAACCCCAAGGAAAGGATTAGTCAGTTTTGCCATCCCATTAGGCTTAAAATGAGCTATTCCGGAGGCAGGAGGAGATGATCTCACCACCACCAAGAGAGAAGAGTCAGGAGTGGAATGCATTCTTTGGACCTGGGATCTCTGTGCTGAGAAGCTCCTGAAACCAGGAGACCGAGAGAGAGAGCAGTAACACTAAAGACAGTGAGAAGCAGTGGCAGAGAAATGGTGACAGCAGGGGCAAGAAATAGTGCAAAGAGCAAGAAAACTGAGTGCCTTCGGATAGGAGGCTTGCTGATGGAGTAGGGTGCCTCTGGGCACTTGGTGGAGCTAGGTTTGCTGTCCTAGTAAGGCTTCCGGCAGAGGCTTATTAGTAGAGTGGGATGCCTCTGGGCCCTTATCAGCTGAGCTAAAAGAGCTTTGTAACACTTGTCTGAGCAGGGCTGAGGGGCTGAGGGCCAGAGAGAGGTATGCCTTTTGGCATGGCTGATAATAGGCTGCCCTGAACAAAAACTGTATCCTGAATATTCCTGAACCTGAATTGTAACCTGTTGCTTCCTAATAAACCTCATATTCGTGAATATTGTCTGTGAGTTCCGTGTGGCCATAGCAACGATTTATCAAACTCAGCAGAGAAGTAGAGAGTGCCATGAGAGGGACATTTGGTGTCAGAATTGGCAGAGATGGTTGAGAGAGGAGGCATGTCTGATCTCCACCTCATAGAAATTAGCCTTGTGCTGTTGATCTTGATTCTCCTTCTCCCTTGTGAAGTTAGAGGAGGTCAGATGCCACCCTATACCATTTTTACAAACATAGCGCCAGAGAACTGATAAAGTCTTGACGCAAAATCAAACCATGTATTGTGGTCCTTTTCAGGTGGTAGTAAACTGCTTCTGGTGTCTGCATTTATTGCTATTGCATTTTTCCCCTCTAGATGGAGAGCTGTATACCATGTTCTAGGGTATGTGCTGATTGCTCCAGGAAAGAGTCCTCACCTTTATCTACAGCAGACTAAGTTTAACAGTAATTCACTTTTCCAGACTTTATTTTATTTATTTTTACAGGTCTTGGGGAGATAGGTATTTATAACAGGTCAGTAGTCACACACAGGTTTAGACTTGGACTTTCCCTCATTAAGCTTGCCCTGGCTAATGTATGGCTCATATTCCAGAAATAGAGACCAACCCTGAGCCCCGAGAGGCTGGCAGAGGGCCTGGGTAGCCAGTTAATTACATTGCCCCACTGACCAATGTACGTTCTGTGTCTCCATATCCGGAGTACAGAGAACTATGACTCAAATGGTACAAGTGCAGCATGGCACATCTCACTATTACATTTAATGACTCACAGCAATAATTGCTTTTACAAGGGAGAATGAAGAAAACTAAAGATACAAGGGAAATTAGTTCAACGAACTAATGGACCACGTCTACCACGGCCTCCACCAGACTGAGTCCAGTACAGCTAGATGGTGCCTTGCTACCACTACTGACTGCTCTGACAGGGATCACAATAGAAGGTCCTGGACAGAGCTGGAGAAAAATGTAGAACAACATTCTAACTCACAAAAAAAGACCAGACTTACTGGCCTGACAGAGACTGGAGAAATCCTGAGAGTATGGCCTTCGGACACCCTTTCAGCTCAGTAATGAAGTCACTCCTAAAGTTCACCCTCCATCCAAAGATTAGACAGGTCCATAAAACAAAATGAGATGAAAGGGGCACAGCAGCCCAGGGGCAAGTGTGAGAAGGCAGGAGGGGACAGGAAAGCTAGTAACAGGGAACCCAAGGTCCAGAAGGGGAGTGTTGACATGTCATGGGGTTGTTAACCAATGTAATAAAACAGTATGGATACTAACTGTTTAATGAGAAACTAGTTTGTTCTGTAAACCTTCATCTAAAGTACAATTAAAAATAAATAAATAAATAAATAAATTCCTAATGGCTGCTGGGGGGAGAAGAAAAAAAAAGTCCAATCAAGGAAAAAAAAAAAAGCTTCTGTTCTATGACTCTTGCGTTGCTGGTTTAGAAGTGTTAGTACCCAAGGAGTACAAAGAAACCTGAAGTTCAGCAATCTCAAAATCCCAAACTCTTGCATCCCATAGCCTTCTGTTCAGGAAAAATTCTAAGACTGGCTTTCTATCTTCTACCCAAAGCCAGGGAAGAAATAATGGGTTAATACATTAAACTCAATATTTTGCTTATAGCAAGCATTTTAATTATCCCTCACATCTACTTGGCTTTTGCATCTTTACATAATTCTAGGAAACTTGAATATCTGAAGGCCTAGTTCACAGAAGAATATAAGAAAAAGAAGGTCAGAAGGAGGCAAGGGCTGCTGGAAACAACACAGTAATGGCATGAAGAAAATGACTGATGATCTCCTAGCAATGAACAAGAAAAATACTGCTAAGACAGTAACTCAGAATGCTTTCATAGACTTTCTATGTATTCTGAATGCTCTGCAATGAATAGGCATTACTTTTATATTCATAAAAATATATGTCTTCATGAAAAGTCTTCCCAGGTATTTCATTTTGGGGAATACATTCTTCAGCTGATGTTGAGATATATAGAGAATACAAAATTATAATTTATAATTATGACCTTGAAACATAAAATACCAATTAAATTATATTTATTGCTTTCTGTGTAATATGCCAAAAAAAAAGTAAAATACACTTTCACGTATTTTAATCAGGAGAAATTCTTTTAAACCATTTGATGTTTAAGGGCAAATTTTATTTAGAAATGTCCTTATGTGAGCCAATTTATTCTCAGTGATAATGGATAAATAGAGTATGGTTGTATCTATTACTTTCTTAATGCACTGTGTTAGAGCTGTGTGTGTAAAGGAGGGGCTGCATTGGAATTAGCTGTAAAGGCATGATCTCTCTTCACATGGGTGAGGATGATGCATATGCATGAGATGATAACAATTCTAGGATGTTGTCTTAGTTATCTAATGCTTCTATAACAGAAATACCGCAAGTGGATGGCTTTAACAAACAGAAATTTATTCTGTCACAGTCTGGGAAGTCAGAAGTCCAAGTTCAGGGTGCCAGCTCTAGGAGAAGGCTTTCTCTCTCTCTCTGTTCTGGGGAAATGTCCTTGTCATCAATCTTCCCCTTGTCTAGGACCTTCTCAGCACAGGGACCCTGGGTCCAAAGGACACGCTCTGCTCCCAGTGCTTCTTTCTTGGTGGTAGGAGGTCCCTGTCTCCCTGCTGGATTCTCTCTTCTTTTATCTCTTGTAAGATAAGAGGTGATGCAGGCCACACTCCAGGGAAATTCCTGTTACATGGGATCAGGGCTGTGACCTGAGTAAGGTGTTGCATTCCACCCTAATCCTCTTTAACATAACCTAATACTGCCTCATTAATCACATTAAGAGATTTGGACTTACAACATATAGGAAAATCACATCAGATCACAAAATGGAGGACAACCACACAATATTAGGAATCATGGCCGAGCCAAGTTGACACATATTTTTGGGGGACACAGTTCAATCCATGACAGATATCTATAACAAGTAGTTGACTAATACAGATAGTAAATGTTGCCAGATTAGTTAGGATATAGATTTGACTGCTGTGTTAGAAGACTAAGATAACAATGGCTTAAACACAATAGAAATTATTTCCCTTATGTAAGCTCCTATAGCAGCTCCACTCTGCAAATTCATCAGATGCCCAGGTTCCTTCTCTTCCTTGCTCTTCCATTCTCATGGTGTTGCTCTCGTCTGTATGGTCTAAAATGGTATGCCCTTTCCCTAAAGGGAGTGATCCAGAAGTTAAGTACCTCATTTCCATTCACCTCCAACTGGCCAAAACTTAGTCATATATTACACCTACCTGCAATGGACGTTTGGAAATATAATCTTTGATTTGAGTGTTCGTGTGCCCTAGGAGTTCTGTTATTATGGAAGATAAGGGGAGAATGGATTTTGGAGGATGGCCAGCAGTCTGTTTCACAATTTTTATGGCTCTAGATAATAAAAGAAGGCTTCATGGATGAGTGAAGCTTGAGCTGAACTTTGATGAATGAATGGAGTGACGTCTGAATTGGGAGAAGAACATGGCAATGTACAAGGGGAGGGTGAGGTGCTGGCAAGTTTATACGATTTGCTGGGAACAATGAGCAGGCCAATGTATCTGTAGAAAAGTTGACTTGTAGCAGAGAATTGAAAGATAAAAATGGAAAAGCAAATTGGGTTTGTATTATAGAGGGCTCTGAAAGCAGATTAAAGGGAATATATTTTTCTCTAATTCATGGGAACAATATAATGTTTTGACCAGAGCAAGAAAAAGATGAAAAATGTACTTAGTAAGATTTATTTCTCTCTGGTGTGTTGTCTGGCTGGGTACAGATAGGATAGGATATTATTTTACAAGAGTGCCACCCTACTTGATGCAAGGGAATGAGTTTCAGAAATAGGCTGGAAAAGAAGTATGTATTCCAAATGAAGACCTGGCAGGCCTTACTCGCTGCTTTTTATTTTGGGGGCAAAGTAGGAATTGTAGTTATAGATGGCTTAGGGTTTTGAGCCTAGTTTGCCGTGGGAGAGAGAAGACTGAAAGGACAGCCAATTTTTAGGAGAATATTATGAGCTCAGCTTTAGTTTTAAGTAAGGATGCAATATCCAAAAAGAAACATCAGGAAGAAAATTAAGGATGTATGTCTAGAGATGTGTACAGTGCTTGAAACCAGTAACACCATCATTAGTCAGTAGAAATGGAAACAGTTACTCTGAACAAAAGGTGAGACTAGAGGATTTTCTTCATCTGCTGCTACACTGATGCGCAGGAATTTAAAAGATATCTGTGCACAGCAGGGAAGAAGACAATCCCATTTAGATGTAAAAGAGGCAGGATCCTGAAGGCAATTAGCAGGGAGCCAGAAGGTGGCAAGCTGGTGCTGTCCTTTTTTCTTTTCCCCACTCACCCACACTTGAGTAATGATGATATCTTAACTTAGGGGCATTGCTGTTCTTCCTGAGACACCGAGCATAGGAGAGCAGTAGAAGAAAATCTGTCCTCCCAGCCTCATTCACTCTGGCTTTGGCAAGTGTTTAGATAACAGACTTAGAGTGAGACATTCAGTACTCAGTTGCAAATCATCCATTCACAACACTACGTCCCCTGATGGATACTTTGACACACGTGTTATAAACCAGGGAGTGCTCGTGCTAGAAAAAAAATGTGGTAGAAGTAATTATTGATCATTCCAGTTGAACACTGATGAGCAAAACAGTTTATGGTAAAATCTGCAATTCCTTATCCTTGAATCTTAAACCAAAAGATGCCTAAAAAACAAAAGCTTTGTTTTACAGGATTTTGGCAAACTTATTTGGTGGCAAAATCTATCTGGCCTGAATTCTCATAAGGCTATTTATAATATATATATATTTTTTGATTGGGGATGAGTGGTTTAAAGAAAATGTTGTATGAACATTTTTCTTAGGCTGGGTTCCCTAGAAAAGCAAAACTAGTAAAGCGTATAAATATATATATATAGATTTATATAAAGGAAATGGCTCACACAGTTGTAGAGGCTGTAAAGTCCCAAGTCTGTGGGTCAGGATAGAGGCTTCTCCTGATTCACCTAGCCACAGGGGCTGGTGAACTCAAGATTGTCAGGTCAGAAGGCAGGACTCTTTCTTACAGGCTGCAAAGATCAACAAATCCCAAGATCAGTAGGTAAGACCAGAGGTAAGCTGCTAGCTCAAGTGCCAAGAACTGGAGGTCAGATGAACAGGAGCTAGCTGCAGGATTCAGAGTGAGCAAAAAGCCCACAAGCCTTACCAGAATGTCCACTTATATCTGATGCAGGCCACATGCCTAAGGAAGCTCCCTTTCAACCGACTGGCTACTCACGGCAGATCCCATCATAGAGATGATCCCATTATATCAGATCTCATCGTGGAAGTGATCACAACATCATATGACTGCGAAACTACATCATAACTGCCCACCACTGAGAATCATGGCCCAGCCAAGTTGACACACAACCGTAACCATCACAACATTCATATTTTCCACTGTAGAAATTATATTGTTTGATAGTGAATAGCCACTCCAGTCCCCACTGGTAGTGTCACATATGTCTGATACCTGTAGTATATTTTTAAAAAATTCTAAAACATTTCTGAATGCTGAAACACTTCTTGCACTATATTTTTAAAAAATTCTAAAACATTTCTGAATGCTGAAACACTTCTGGCTTTACAGATTTCAGAGAAGGAATTGTGGACTAGAATTTTTTAGGTTTCACTTCCATCATCCAGAATTCATTAGTGTTATTGGGTAGAAGTAAACATATGCTCTGTCATTTTTGAAAGCGCAATTGATGTATATGTGCTTTTTTCTTCCTCCTGTTGAGTTCTAGCTTTGGGTTTGGGCTCACTGAAAAAGAAGGCAATCCAGCAAACCCATTCCTGAAGTTAAGTCTTTTAGCCTCATGTTGTCTGCCAGACTCTTCAGAAATAGATGCTGATAATGCACAGTGTTTCACCCAGAGAACGAAGCTATTGGGTGTGCAAAAGGGAATCTGGGCTCATAGAGAAATTGTGTTTAGAATCCGTAAGATGAACATTCTTATGCACTTACTTCTTCTACCCATACGACATAAATACTCTATACGTAGGCTTTTCCTCTCCTCCCTAAAGGTAGTATACTTCACAGAGTGTGTTATATGTAGCCTTTCTATTTCCTCCTTTTTCACCTACTCTTAAAGATAGATTTTTATCAACTTGTTTATACTGAGGTGAAAATGACTGATAAGGCTTAATTGTTAACTTATTTTGAAATCTATTAACAGGGAATAAACCTTAAACCAAGTAATTAATTTCTAATTGTGGCATTTCAGTAATGAGTCAGCTGGCTGGAGGAATTTTGGAAGAGGTAAGGTGAGCGCTTTTTCTATGTTCCTGAAATCACATTATTATTAGGACCCATCTGTTCATAAGACCAGGCCAGGAAGGAGAAAGTAGAAAATGAGTACTTCGGTGAATTAAAAAAAAAAAACACAAGAAAACAACTTAGTTGAGACTTAATTGATGAATTAAGTTAAACATAATTCAGGGTTCTGATTATAAAGCAATTTTCCTCATGACATGATTATTACAAATATGTCTGGGTACTTGCCAATACCATAAGCAGCAAGTGAATATGAAGAAGGCGGCTTTTCTTCTGAGTTATCGTTTCCATAACTCTCTATGAGCCTGAAACTACATAATACTAGGTTTTTCAGAAGTGAACAATCTGCACATCTCTCCTTTCAGCCACATGGGAAGAAAACCCTGGAAACCCTGGCATTACACTGGAGTCACCAAAATGCAGCCACTCTTGCCTTCTGCAGCTGGGAAAGTTTGCAGTAATGAGTTGAAATATCTGAGAAATAATGCTCAGAACTGAACAAAAGGTGTAAACTCCACTTCATGCACAGGAGCACATGAATGAGCAGATATTTCCCCTGTATCAATAACAGTTGAAAAAAACTGCAAACAGCACTATACAATCCTTCCTGGCCACACCACTGAGTACAACATTTTAGACCATACTTTATTAAGCTAAGTTAATGGACGTGTTAGGAACATGCCGTTAACATCAACATCACTGTGTTAAGGAGTGTGGCGTGCTAGGCATCCTGTCGCTGCTATGCTAGGCTTTGTACATTCATCATCTATCACTTTTCTGCTGAATATTACAGCGCATTTCATAAGCACCATAACACTTGCATTTCAGACCTGCATGATGACTTTTTATAGTCCCTATTACATGAAGTCTAAACTCACGCCTTTGCAGCCCTATGAAATACGTTGTTTGCTTCATCTCTGTCATGTGCCTCCCCTAACATTCAAGGTAATATATTATCACCAATCACTGTGAGTCATAAATAGTCTGACATCTTGACAAAAAAAGGCATTTGTATCCACTTGTTCTCTTGAGCCTGCAGAGTATGTGGAAAGGTTGGGGGAGGAGAAAAGAGAAGAATTGTGTCAAATATCTGATTAAACGGTGCCTTAGAACAATGATATTTGTTGGTCAAAATGCTTTCCTTTTTATTTTCCAGTTTCACAAGTAGTTGCTTTGTGCAATGAGGAGTAAATAAAATTCGTATGGTTATTTGATTTGACCACGGAATGAAAAAATGAGAAAAAGGTGTCAAAAAAAGGTGTTGTGCTTGAAATATTCATATAGATTTTGTTGAAAGAGAAGAACTTATTTTCTTTTTTCTGTGTCTTGCTATGTGAATGGACAAATTATTTGGAAAATAAATTATTTTAAATAAAAGAAAGTCATTGACGTTTAATTTAGTGTCAAGTACTTCAATTGGCCTTTAACGTTTTGGGGACTATATCATTAAAACCTAATGCAAAGAGCATTGTAAAGTGTTTTTTTTTTTCATAATAAACGTGAGGACCTTCTAGGTCTGAGAACTACACATTGTTATAAATTCTTAAATGTTGATGAATGACTGTGGCTTTGTGGCTGATAAGTGTTCTCAGTTCAGTTTACAGGCAATTTAATTGTTTAATATTTTTATGTGGAGAAAATATAAAAGGGACTGTGTCGTTGTGATTTAATAAATTTTTGAGGAATTGCTATTTATACCTAAGTATTTTGTATAACCCAATTTTTGGGGTGGTAAGAGGCACCTGCAAAAAATGCTTTTTGTGGGAAGGGGAGTGGGAAACATTAATTGTCTGTAATTTGGGTTTTCTACATAGCATTGTATTGTTTTGTAAGAAGATTACATTCTAATGATTGATTTCTTCAGCATTTGTTTGCATTTTCCTTTCCTGGTAACTGGCATAGGTTTTTGGTTTATCCTGTTCTATGTTAGTCTAAACATCCAATTTAATTAACTTAAGAAAACTGACAGATTGATCTAATTTAGTTGGCCTTCAAATGAACTGATGTAATTGGCCAATCAGGAATCTTTCAGGAGTGAAAGGTAACTGGACACTGGGGTCGAGGGAGGACATTTTTCTACGACTTGAGAAACTATAAACTTTATAAGGCATTCAAAAGAAGATACGCATCAAAACATGAGAAGACACGCTAGAGACCGTTCCCCTTTGGCAAGCGGTGTGACTGAGCTGAATTTGAGTCAACTAACTGTCCCTTAAAGATTCCTGAGAGAAAAAAATTTGTCCATAAATCAAAGTGAGGAAGTTAGGGCTTATTGCAAAGATGAAGGCTGGCTGGATGTAAGTTGGTGTAGCTTATACTTCTTAAATTTATATTGTGCCTTTTTTCCAAAGAAAGGGAAGACATACATACACACATACATACATATGTATATGTATGTATGTATGTATTTAGGTGCCATCAAGTGGGTTCCAACTCATAGTGACCCCATGCACAACAAAATGAAACAATTCCTGGTCCTGCGCCATCCTCACAATCATTGCTATGTTTGAGCCTATGGCTGCAGCCACTGTGTCAATCCATCTCATTGAGGGTCTTCCTCTTTTTTGCTGACCCTTCACTTTACCAAGCATGATATCCTTCTCCAGGGGCTTGTTCCTCCTGATAACATGTCCAAAGTAAGGAAGATGAAGTCTCACTATCCTCACTTCTAAGGAGAATTCTGGCTGTACTTCTTCCAAGACTGTGTGTGTGTGTGTGTGTGTGTGTGTGTGTGTGTGTGTGTTTATATTTACGTTTGCATGGTTCTGATAGGGGTATTTGAACATAACTTAATTGGTTTAATTCAAAAGAATGGAGTAGCGGAGTCGTACCTTTGGAGGAAGTGTTGAATTTTTTCAGTCTAGTAGAATGGCATTTACTTTACTAGGAGACACTCCATCCCCTCTGATGATTACAAAGAGAATGAGGGTAGGACATTGAGTTATAGGACTCCTATCATAGGTACTGTAGCTCTTACCACCTGATATAAACATTCTTTGCATCTTCTTTTCTAACCATTATTTTTTGTTTTCTTCCACTGGTGTATTTAGTTTGCATAATTTTAGTTTTTATTTTACACCATGCAGCCTGAATTCTCTCTTAAATCGTTAATTAGAGTTAGTCTTTGCTCTAACTTCTAAATAGTTTTCTGTAGCTTTTCTCTGTACTAATCCCTCCTAGATGTTATTGCTATTGATCTATTTAGCTACATGCTTCTTTTGAACACGCTGTCTAGCTTTGATGTTGAAGACGCCAGCTCAGCATCAAAGTAGAGGATTCTAGACTGGGCTCTGCAACTCACTGTGTGACTTGCCAGCAAGTTGTCTAAGCTTTTCAGGGTTGTTCCTCCACTGGAAAATGTTGTTTGTGTGCCATCGAGTTGATTTGCACATATGACCCTATACGACAGAGTAGGTCTGCCCCACGGGGTTTGCTAGGCTGTAATCTTTACAGGAGGAGATTGCCAAGTCTTTTCTCCCTTGGGGCCACTGGTGGGCTCCAACTGCTGACCTTTCAGTTAGCAGATGAACACTTAACCATTGTGCCACCAGGACTCCTTCTTTGGAAAACAGAGATAACGAAACCAAACTACCCATTACTCAGGGCAGCTGTGAGATTGGAAAATGAGCAAACGTATGTAAAAATGACATGTGGACAGTAAGTTGTTTGTATTTTCAGTCTCTTCTAGCTGAGGAATGAAGGCTCAGGGAATTTAAGAGACTTGCCCAGGGTCGTGTAGTTAGACAGTGAATGAGTGAATGACTGACATATACCTTTGTATCACTAATCTAGTATTTTTATTTTAAAAATTATTTATTTTCAAGTTATAGTCACATTTTGGTGAAAGTTTTATCAAAGTGTAACATATGTATAGAAGATGCACAAACTGTAAGTAAACAGCCTTAAAGAAATTTCACAAAGTGAAACATCTCAGAAACATAGTGTCATCAGCTCTGCTGAAGCCCCCTTGTGTTCCCTTCCAGGTATAATCCCTTCTACCCCTAACCCAAAGATAACAACTATCCTGACTTCTAACACCATAGATTAGCTTTGCCTGTTTGGACATTATATACTGCACAGGGAGAAGCAGAGCAGCACTGCAGCTGAGGGGCTTCCTGAAGGGCCTGACAGCTGAAGTCTGTCTGCTTACAGCGTTTCCCAGCTGTGAAATGGTAACTGGGTGGTATATCTCTGTGTCCATCCTATTGTAAAAATGGAACCATGCTGTATTTACTATTTCCTTCTTTGCCCTCTTTTGCACAACATTATGTTTATAAGACTTATGCATGTTGTGTGCAACTTTGGTTTGTTCATTCTTATTGTTGTATAGTATTCCACTGCATGAATATTCTACAAAATATTATTTATCTAGTAATTCTTTTTGCCTTCCATATAATCTGTCTGATATTAGCATAGCTGACCCAGCTTTCTTTTGGTTAGTGTATACATGGTATATTTTTTCATTTTAAGTTTACTATTTTGTTGTCCTCATATTTAAGGCATATTCTTACAAGCAGCATATAGTTTGTTTTTTATTTTATCCAGTCTAATAAACTAAACCTTTTACTTGGAGTAGCTAGTCCTCAGTTTTTCACTCTGTCTCCATTGAGATCACCAACACGACTGCTTGTTTCCTCTGTTCTTGATTCTCAGAATTCTGTCCTACGTTCAGAATGTCAAAGAAGGCAAATACAGCTACAGATAGTCTGATCACTACTACACACACACACACACGCACACACGTGTGCACGCAGGCACATACCTAGCTTTATTAGTTTTTGTGGAGTGCTCTTCTGCTAGAAATTACTCCATCCTCTTTCGGGTTTCTTATTTGGACCAAATTAATTTCTCTAGTTTATATTTGTATAAGCAGCCCTGGTGGTGCGGTGGTTAAGCGCTCGAATGCTAACCGAAAGATTGGCAGTTCAAATCAACTAGCTGCTCTGTGGGAGAAAGATGTGACAGTCTGCCCCTGTAAAGATTTACAGCTTTGGAAACCCTATGGGGCGGTTCTACTCTGTCCTATAGGGTCGCTACCAAAGAATTACATGAACATTGTACAAAAAATAAGAAAATTCAGATAGCAGAAGATAAAACTTCCCATTAAACATACTGTTTTGGTTATTTATAGCTGTGTAACAAACTATCTCAGATCTCAGAGGCTTAGAAACTGTTTTATCCGCAATTTTGTGGGTCCAAGAATGTTTGGCTGAAGAGTTTGTCTTTGGTTCACCTGGTGTCATTTGCAAGAGGATCCACCTCCAAGAGAGCTTCTTCCCTCACCATTTGTGCTGTGGCGAGACTTGGTCTCTTTCTCTCACGACATGATAGCTCATCCTCTACGGCTTCTTCAGGTGGCCTGTGCTTCTCACAATATTGCAGCTTCAGGGTAGTTGACCTTCTTACATAGTACTCAGGCATCCATTAGGCTAGGGAAGAAGCTGCCAGTCCGCTTAAAGGCTGGCCCTGGAACTCATAAAATATCACTTCCATCATATTTTTTTTGGCCAAAGCAGCCATGGTCCAGCCCAGATTCAACAGGAGGGGAAGTACACTCCATCGCTTGATGAGCTGAGTGCCAATCTGCAGCCATATTTAATCTGCCATGCACCTTTCAGAGACTCATTTACTGTATCTTGGCAGAATAATAGAATAACAGCAGCTAACTCGTATTGAATACCCCCTACATTGTACTTATTTCTTTTAGTCATCATTATAACACTATGAGACAGGACCCCTATGAATACGTCCAATATGTCCTTTTAAGTTTTCTTTAATTTAATTTTATACATCTATTTATTTAATTACATAAGAAAATATGAGCACACGCCTATTAGAGAAAAAGCTAAAGCTATATACAGAAGTATATAGAGTAAAAAATGAAATTTCCTTTAAGACTGCTCCCTAACTTTCTTGCTTTTCTCAGAGGTAACTGCTGCTAACAATCTAGTATATAGTCTTCTAGAACGTTCATATGCATTTCATACCTGTATATTTTCTATCACATCACGCTTGGCCCTGATATATTGGGTGCAAGATGTGATGCACTCATGTGGAAAATATGGTTGAAAGCTATAGTTGCAAAGAAATGAAAATAAGAAAGCCTCGCTCCACCACCTCTAATTATTCAATTATTCTTTCCTCTTGTCAGTAACACATTGTTAGCTATTTTCCAGTACTTTGATGACTTTTAAGTGCTTCAAGCAAAGACATGCTTTCCATTCTCTACAGACTATTTTGTTTCATCAGCAATCATAGGTCTATAATGCATGTCAGAAATGTAGATGACCGGTTTCAAACAAGGTTAATGTCAACAAGCTTGGCTTCACACATTAGTGCAGTTTATCATCTCTTAATCACTGAATAAGTCTTGGTATTAAATATCTCACTTAGAAAAAACTGATTCCCAGGTTTATTTTATAAGACTGTAAAATATAACCTATTTATTTTTTAATGTGATTTTTATTTCAAATGAGTTTTACTTTAAAATTCTTATGTATATAAACGTTTAACAATTTCAGATGAATGAAGCATGTAGAGGAAAGCAAAATCATTCATAGCATTATTTAGTTTTAGGGTTATAAGTCAGCACAAATTCAACAATCCTGTGTCTTATGGCCAATAGAGAATTACCTTCATCAGACTCCTAAATAAGAATTACATGTGTTCATTTGAAGCTTAATTATAATAATGGCCCAGTTTTAGTTTTGAGTCATTAAATCCAGGCTTGTATTGTTTTGGAAAAAATATTATTAATCAGTTAAACCCAATAGCAACCATTCTGGCTATATGAGAATTTATGCTTTTCAAAATTCAAATAATTGTGTCTCTGATTTGGTCATGCTTAGTCCTAATGGACAAAGAAATAAGCTTTGTTTCTATGAGACTAAACTGTATATACAAATGCTGAATTCCACCCTGTTTTCTCTTTTTGGTATCTTCTCTTTTAGTTGCTATTTCTTTTTCTTGAATATGCCAACTCTCTCCCTCCCCAAAGGGCTCCTTATCTTTCAATATTCAATATTTCCCCATCATACACCAAGTTTCCACGCTCCATCTGCAAGTTTGTTGTGACTTGCATGTTGCTGTGATGCTAAAAGCTATGCTACCAGTATTTCAACTAGTAGCAAAGGCAACCATGATGGACAGGTGTCAGTGGAGCTTTTAGACTAAAGAAGACTAGGAGGAAAAGCCTGGAGATCTGTTTCCAAAACTTAGCCAATGAAAACATTATGCATCAAAACAGCAATTGTCTGATGGACTCTAATGTGCCAACAGTCATGGGGATGGCTCAGGATTGGGCAACATTTCGTTCTGTTGTACAGGGGTTACTATGAGTTGGAGCTAACTCCTTGGCAGCTACCAATAATGATAAAGCAAGTTTAATCTCTTCCCTTCGTCACCACATAATGGGTTGTCATGACTTTTTCGTCCTCTCATCTGTTAAATTTCTTGAAAGTCTGCTTGCTGTTTCTATTTCCTACTGTCCCTCTACTCCTCAGTTCAGTGTTATTTTTAACACCAGGTTACTGCATCTTCCTTCAGCAGTGGATGCTATTGATTACTGCTTCTTTTTTTGTACAAATCTATTTGCATTTAGCTTTCATGTCATGACTTACGTTTGCCCAGTTCTCCTCTGATGTGACTTCTTCTCCGTGGCATTTTTGCTGGCTTCTATGCACGGGCTGCCCGGATACCATTCTCAGAAGTCTTCTCATTATAATGCCATTCCCTGAGCTAGTTTCATCCACTCTTAGGGCTGCCCCTTCTGTGCAACTAACACATCTTTATTTTTTTTGTTTAAATTTTTATTTTGAAATAATTA
This sequence comes from Trichechus manatus latirostris, assembly GCF_000243295.1. Lineage (NCBI taxonomy): Eukaryota > Metazoa > Chordata > Mammalia > Sirenia > Trichechidae > Trichechus > Trichechus manatus. The sequence goes on along the minus strand of NW_004444057.1, from coordinate 4,914,001 downwards.
TAGACTCACAAGAAATTGCAAATATAGTATAGAGAGGTCCTACATACTCATCACCCAGTTTACCCTGATGGTGACATCTTATATAATTATAGTACATTATCAAAACCAAGAAAGAGGTTGGCACAATTCAATTAAGTAGGCTACAGATCTTACTTGGAATTCACTATTTTTTGTATGTATTCATTTTTTTGCTATGTCTTTGTGTATAATTCGATGGCATTTTATAGCATGTGTAGATTCATGTGACCACCATTACAATCAAGATACAAAATTATTGCAGCACCACAAAAGAATTTTCTGTTGCCTCTTTCTACTCATACCCTCCTTCCTCTTCCCTAAATCCTGGAAACCACTTACTTGCTCTCCATTGTTATACTTTTGTCATTTCTGAGTGCTATATAAATGGAATGATATGGTACAAACCTTTTTGAGGTTAGATTTTTAATTATAATATCCTTATGATCCAAATAAGTTGCTGTATGAATCAAAAGTTTTTCCTTTTTATTGCTGAGTAGTTTTCCATCATATGGATATAACACGCATTGTTTAACCATTCACCCATTGATGGACACTTGGGTTGTTTCTAGTTTTGGGCCCTTACGAGTAAAGCTGCTATGAACATTTTCGTGTACAGGTTTTTGCGTGAACAGTTAAGTTTTTACTTCTCTAGAACTCTAGAATAAGTGCCATGGAGTGCTATTGCTGAATCACTCTAGTGATGTGTGAGTGATCCAGTTTCTCTGCATCCTCCTTAGCATTTGATGTCATTGGTGTATTTTTTATTACCATTTTAATATGTGTGTAGTGGTATATCATTGTGGTTTTAATTTTCATTCTCCTAATACTATCAATGCTGAACATCTTTTTATGTGTTTGTTTGCCATCTGCATATTTTTTGAAGTGTATGTTCAAATCATTTGTCTGTTTTCTAATTGAATTGCTTGTTTACTTCTGAATTCAGAGAGTTCTTAATATATTCTGTACATAAGTCCTTTGTTGAATATATGGTTTGCAAATATTTTCTTCCAGTTGGTGGCTTATTTATTCATTCTCTTTACATGATCATTTACAGAGTAAAAGTTTTAAATTTTGTTGAATTTCAGTTTTTGTTTTATGAATAATGGTTTTGGTGTCATGGGTAAGAACTTTCTACCTAACCTTAGGTCACAAAGATTTCCTCCTATGTTCTCTTCTAAAAGTTTTATAATTTTAGTTTGCTATTTAGATCCATAATCCATTTTGAGTTAATTTATGTATGAAGTGGGAGGCTTAGGTCAAGGTTCATGTATCTGGCTATTGATGTCCAATTCTCCAAGCACCATTTGTCGAAAAGACTATACTTCAACCACTGAATTTATATTCCTGACAAATATCAGCTGGACATATTTGTGTGGGTCTATTTGTGGATTCTTTATTCTGTTCCGTTGATCTATATGTGTCTATTTCTCTACAAATAACACATTTCCTTGTTATCTGTAGTTAACAGTAAGTCTTAAAATTGGGTAGTGTGATTTTTTAATATTGTTCAGCTATTATAGTTCCTATATAAATTTGAATATACTTGACCAACACATCTTTAATCCTAACCTCTTTCCTGAATGGAGTTGCCAGATAAAGCAGATAAAAATACAGAATACCACGTTAAGTTTGAATTTCAGATAAATAGCATATAATTGTTTAGTATATCCCAAATATTGCATGGGACATACTTATACTAAACAATTATTTGTTGTTTATCAGAAATTCAAACTTAATTGGATATCTTGTCTTTTATCTGGCAATCCTACTCCTGAATCTCAGTAGGAAGAAAGAATTTTACCTGGATGTGACACAGATACTTAAATTAATTCATTGGGTTTATTTTTCCAGTATCACACTTACATCTCTTTCTGAGTTCTCTATCTCAGTTACAGCCTTACCACCCACCTTGGAGCCTAAGCTCCAAGCTGAGAATTATCTTCAACTATTGTCTTTCTTTTACACCACATCTCATCAGTCACAATGTACTGACTCTTAAAGGTCTTGAAACATCTTGTAGGCATATCCTCTGCCCTCAATATCCATTGTTATTCATTTCCTGGCTCTCATCATCTGTCTGGAGAATGCTGCTCCATCTCCCAGTGTCTCTCTTCCAGTCCTTCTCTGTATTGCCAACAGAGGTATAATATATCATAGACTTTCTTGAACCAGAATCTTTAGTCTGTATTCCTCACTGTCTCTAATTCTCTTTCCTCATTTTCACTTGCTAAACTTATATGCTCCTTCAAGAGATACTCCTTTTCTTAGTGCCATGAGGGCAGGCATATCTAGACTGATGATTCAGGATCAATGCCAGGGTCTAGATAATCAAGAGAGAAAGGTTGGTTTTGTCATGACATATAGTTAGGGCTGGGAGTCTCTTCAGTTTATCAGCCTTAACACAGTGGGGCAATCTGGGGACAATGGATGAACATGTAGGGGTGAATAGCTATAAAGTGGGAGTCTTTAGACAAGGGACCCCACTGCAGCTAGGTGGAGATCTAGATCAACAAGAATGTTGTCAAAGATGACCCAATATGCCTCATATCTCATGGGGCCCATCTTCAACAGTAGGGCAATATTAGAGGCAAAAAGACAGCTAAAAAATGGGATCACAGTGCAATGCATTATATTGTAGTTCTCTTTTCCGTGCGCACGTATCTGTGTAGTATGTTGCAATTGCTTTAGCAGACCACTGCTTCAGTAAACAATTCCTTTGTCTCCTGTTTCCTTAAATAACCTTTCCACCCAGTCTGCATTTCTAAAATGTCAATAAATTCACTAATCAACTTCTATAAGCATGTAGCCATGGAGTCTTCTGTTAGGGTACCGCTAAGAAGATTGTTTCTCTTAAAACATAAACCTCGTTTGTTATATTCTTTTCCATTTTTCCCCTTTGAAATTTCCTTTTTTTTCATATCTGCCTGACACAGATTAAGGCCAATATATGCACACATGACAACCCCAGTGCAAACAGGGAAAAACCTCACAGCATGTTTTAAAATTTCTTTTATCTTCCTTGTCTTCTTGCGATTTGTTTGTACTGGCTTGATATCAGGAACCCTAAATGCCTTCTGTTTGTTTCTGGGGCTCAGTCATTCATGGAAATGTTTGGAAAGTGCTCATGACAATCCAATTCTTTTTTTTTTTTTTTTAATTGGGCTGTGAAGTCCCCTGGGAAAGATAAAATGCTTTGTCCAATGCTGGGGTTCAGAACTACTGGGTAAACTTGATCAGTTATTGGGTAACCAGACCAAAGTATATTTGAAGGCGGAAACTAAAGAGACTCCTAAGTGATAATCAGTCCTTAGGGAACAAGGATCTGACCACAGTGAGCTTAACCCAGTAGCTCATACTTTCTTTACTGGAGGCAAATATAGACCTTGAGTACAGCGCTTTTGCTGGTACATTAATCTGTTTTCTGGCCAACTCCAGGAAAGTATGTTTGGATTCTAAGGAGGGAAAAAGGCTATAAGTAAAAAAAGAAAACAAAAGGGAGGCATTTGTGGTTCAGGGGTAGAATTCTCACCTTCCATGCAGGAGACTTGGGTTCAATTCCCAGCCGTTGCACATCATGCACAGCCACCACCTATCCCTCAGCGGAGGCTTGTATGTTGCTATGATGCTAAACAGGTTTCATCAGAGCTTCCAGACTAACAAAGATTAGTAAGAAAGTCCTGGCAATCTACTTCTGAAAAATCAAACCATGATAATCCAATTCCCAATAGATCATGGGGATGGTGTAGGACCAGGCAGAAAGCATGTCGTTTCACTGTGCGTGGAGTTGCCGTGAGTCCAGGGCAGACTCAACAGCAGCTAACAACAACCACAAGCAGTAAAAAGTGTTTTACTGAACTCTGAAACATACTGAGGACCAGTATGTCCAGGCTTTGCTCTGGGTGCCCACTAACAGAATGAAATGAAAAAACCGGAGAGATACTCCTTCAGTCTCTCAGACTTGCCCATAGCTTTGGCATTCTGAGGGCTCAGACCAGCCACGAGAGAGAAATATTGTGCCTAGAGGAACTGTGGCAGAAACAGCAATTGCTGAGGAAGGAACCAGGGAGACCGGGGAACCTACTGAAACAACAGAGTATAAAGCCAGAGGCCTGGAAAATAACACTGGAGCCTGGAAACTGCTTTCTGTGCCCAATGGACTAGCGTGGCCGCTGACAAGGAACCTGCTGTGCCTATCAGTGTAGCATGGCTACATCTGAGTGAAGCCCCCCGCCCCGTGAAACTCCCAGGAATACTTAGAGGAAGGGGGACCTAAGCCAGGATAATACTGCTGGCCTTTTAAGTTAATGCTTAAATTTAACTAAGTTTAATTTGTCTGGTCACAAGTGATATTTATAGATGTAATGAGTTACAAAATAATACAGTATGAGTTGCAAAAATAATAGTATGATGACCACAGGAAAGTCATAATTCTGGCAGGAATTACATTATTTTTAAACCTCTGGGCAACTGTGATAAATATGTTATACACATAATACAAAATACAAGGTTTAGTCTACCTTAAATTTGCCCTCTTAGGTAATTACAGTCGCTCTTCAGTATCCTTGGGGGATTGACTCCAGGACTTCCCCACAGATATCAAAATCCGAGGATGCTCAACTCCCTTATATAAAATGACATAGCATTTCCATATAAACCGCGCACATTCTCCCGTATACTTTAAATCAGCTCTAGATTACTTATGATACCTAATGCAATGTAAATGCGATGTAAATAGTTGTTATACTGTATTGTTTGGGGAATAATGACAAGAAAAAAGTCTTTTTTAAAAAATATTTTTAATCCGTGCTTAGTTCAATCCATGGATGCGGAACAGACGGCCGTCCATACTCCTATATATGTTCTGTATTGATCCTGAAATGCTTCTGTTCCATTTACGTAGAGTAGTATCAAGAGGTAAGTTCCCAAACTCCTTATTTGAAGAAGTGTTATTCTTTGCACACACAATAGGAATAAAAGAGTGGTTGGGTCAATTGTCCCCCTTCATAGACTGGAAAGAAGACTGCACTCTGCACGGATCAGATGTGTACACAAGAGCCAGGCTTGATTTTCATTCACTTCTGCCTCCAACAATGGCCTCCATCTGCCATCAACTTACAACTAACCTCCATCCTGACAAGCAAGTAAATCCTTTGAGTGACCTTGTAAAACCAATGCATTCACATGAAGACAGAGGGAAGTAGGTTTCCATTCTTTGCCAAGTGCTTTCTCATCACCTTTATTTTCACATTCACTTTAGGTTGACTTAAGAGGTAGAGAGCTGAAAGAGCAAACATTCCTATGGAGTGAGAATCCACAGATTTGGTAAGCTTCACTGCACAGTTCTCGGCGGGAAATCTCAGAGGACACGTCATCTATTAACCTAAAGGACAAAGTCGTATTCTGCATACTTATGCTATACACATACAAATACACACTCACACACGTGTATTAGCCTAGTTTTCCCGTACTGATTATCCGGAGGCAAAAGTATACTTAAAGAATGCATTTGCTTCCCTGCTGGGTATTACAACTTTATGTAACTACGATGATTTAAACAATGGGATGCTAGCCTAGAATATACAAACTGATCTGTGAAACAGAACAGAAGCCCAGCAATTGATTCCAGTAATATAAGAATCAAATTTTAAATCAATAGGAAAAAATTAGGATGTTAGCACAACTGGATAGCCATCTCAAAAAAATTAAAAAACTGGACTTTTTAAGCCAAGGTAAATTCCAGATGAGTCAATGACTAAAAAAATAAAAATAAAACCACAAAAGTAATAGAAGAAAACATGGTATTATTTTTAAATATAATTCTAAATATGACGTCAAATTCTGAAGCTATAAAATGTTGATTCAAGTTCAACTACAAAAGTTCAACTCTATCCACCCCCAACATATACAAACATGGGTTAAAAGGGAAAATGGGGAAATATCTGCAACTCATATTATGAACAAAGGGTAATTTTGTTAATATTTGTAGGTCTCTTATAAGAAAAAGATTAATAGCCTAGTAAACAGTAGGCAAAGATCATGATCGGGAAGGGAAATGTAAATGTCTCTAAAACATGTAAATACATAAAACCTCACTCATAATAGGAGAAATGCAAATTAAAACCACAAATGAGACAATTTCCTACACAACTGATTTGCAAAGAGTTTGTCAACACACTGTATTGACATGGGTGTAGAGAAACAGGCTCTTCTATATGCCTGCTCAGCAATTTGATAATATCTATCAAAATATAAAATGTGAATATCATTTAACTAGCAATGCCATTTCTGTATAGAAATACAATTATAATCACAAATGCAAGAGTGGAACATTTTAACTAGCAATGCCACTTCTATATAGAAATATAGTTATAATCACAAAGACAAAAGTAGAAATAGAGTCACGTTTGCTGGTTAGGGCTTCAACATATCTTTTTGAGTGACACAATTCAATCCATACTTGTATTTATTGAGTCACTATATATGTAAGGATCTGAGTTAACCAATGAGAAGCCTTCCTTTTTTTTTGTTTATTTTCTGCCAAACTTCTTCTTTTTTTTTTTTTTTAAAATGACTGAAGAAATAATGTAAGGTGGATTGGCTCTGAGTGGGATTTTGCTTATCCTTTGAGAAAAATAGCTGCTCTCCTGGGAAGGTGACCTTCAAATGAATAGCTATTTGATATTTTCAAGGCAAAATAATATAATTTCCTTAGGAAAAATTCACCACAGTATAGTTAAAGTTGTTGAAAATAATGATTTTACTTGACAATGTATATCAAATTAGTGTGCCAAGCTCTGAGGAGTAGGACACTGGGTAGTAAAGGAACAATGTTATTTAAACATTTTTGCCTTGAAATAAAAATCATACAAACATCACATAAACTTAGTCTTCAATAAATCTTAATTTACAAGTAAAGCAAATTTTATTTTAAAAAATTGAAAATAATTATTTTTCAGTGAGATGGATATTAAAAAAAAAAAAAAAGAGCCCATCATAGCAATGGAAGAAAACTTTGAGCATATTACAAATAAAACCCCGGGGTCAATTCTAATCCTTTTGCTCTTACCTATGAGTGTCACAGCTGTGTCTGAACTTTTATGTTGGTGGATTTCACCAGTATTCTATGTTGGCTGTTCAACAACCTCCAGTTATACATGTTGTTAAGAATTTCTTTGATATTTATTCCACATAGAAAAACTACAACAATCTTTTTCCACAACTATAGCCAATGGTATAAGGGGAGGAAAATACAAATACATGGGTGGTAGAAAATACTTGACAACATAGGTTTTGACAGATTTTGTTTCTAGGACAATAAAGTTGTTTTCTTAATTTACACACACACACACACACACACACACACACACACACACACACAGATGCTCTCATTCACATGCATTAAAAGGCATTTTGTCACCAGAAGTCGAAATTGACTCAATGGCAATTGATATATTCCAAATGGAAGCCCTTTAAATACCTAAGGGTACTATTTCTTGGACTCTTTTTCCTTTTTTTAGGATAACATAACATGAAGATTCTTCATTTTATCTCATTTACCTAATATTCTTCCTCCTACCCTACTCTGCCTGAACAAAACCAATCCATTAGAGATCTAACTCAAATTTCAAAAAAAAAAAGCAAGCATTTTGTAATTTTATCAGAGTTAATCAATAGTCCAATAAATTTCATTGTTTGCTCCCGGTTTGTTGCTGCAAACTGTGGTACATTTTTGAGATTTATATTTATTTGAACACTGATGTTTATCTGTAGAATACTGAAAACTCATCCTAAAACACACCAGACGGAGGCAAACTTAGTATGTGATGTTCTATGAATTTTCAGTCAGGGGGATAAAGTAACTGAGGGTAAAAGTTCCCTTCTGCTATTTTAAACAGCAGGCAAAACTAATTCATTCCTTCTCCCGAAGTCATCACCCTTTCCAACTTGGCTACAAAATGTAACCAAAAAATACAGCTGTAGTAGACTTTTGAATTTTTTAAATAATGCCTAGATTGTTGGCAAGGAGCCTTGGTGGCACAGTGGTTAAGCACTCGGCTGCTAACCAAAAGGCTGGCAGTTTGAACCTACCAGCCTCTCTATGGGCGAAAGCTGCAGCAGTCTGCTTCCCGAAAGATTTACAGCCTAGGAAACCCTATGGGACAGTTCTACTCTATCCTATATGGTCACTATGAGTTGGAATCAACTGGAAGGCAATGGGTTTTTTTTTTTTGGTTTTAAACTATTGATATTTGTTTTTTATACCATCAAAAATATTCTTCAAATCTACCTATTTCTCAGTATTTCCAAGTCCTCTACCCTCATCCCAGCCATCATTTCTCACCTAGACGACTACTCTAGTCTCTTAATTGGTCTCCCTGCTTCAGCTCTTGTCTGCTACCATCTGTTACCATACAGCAGCTAGAGTGATCTATTTAAAAACGAGTTCAGATCATGTCATTTTTCCTGTTCAACTCCTGTAATGGCTTCTCATTGGATCAGGGATAAAATGCCATCTTCTTTACAGGATCTAGAAGTCTTTTGCGTGGCACCAGCCTACTTCAACAATGTTTCCTACAATCTCTCTGGAATACTTTCTGTTCTGCAAACATGCCAAACTATTTCCCACCTTTGAGTCTGTATATTTGCTGGGTTTTCTGCCTGGAATCCTGTCCGCAAATTATTCCAAACTGGTTTCTCTCATCATTTAGGACTATGTACAAACAGTGCCTCCTTAGAGAATTTTTTTCTGTCTGCTTGTCTATTTCAATTAGCACACATTCCTACACCATGCCAGCAATCTCTGTCCTATACTCTGCATCACTCCACTGCTTTCTTCTTGTATCTATCACCAACTGAAATTATATTATTTGTGTTTTTAAATATTTATTTACTGTCTGTCCTCCTGCACTAGATTGATACTCCATGCGTACCCAATGCGGAGCCCTGTTAGTGCAGTGATTAAGGGCTCAGCTGCTAACCAAGAGGTCAGCAGTTTGAATCCACCAGCTGCTCTTTGGAAACCCTATGGGGCAGTTCTATTTTGTCCTATAGGGTTGCTGTCAGTTGGAATCAACTCGATGGCCACAGGTTTTTTAGTTGGTTTGGTACCTAATACATATCTATTCTATCTTATTTGGAGTTACTCCAGCACTGGTAGTCTCTAACACAGGATATTGTCATCAGCTGCTGTCGAGTTGGTCCCCCACTCCTGGTGACTCCATGCACAACAGAGTGGAATGCTGGTCAGTCCTGCATTATCCCCATGGTTGGTTGGGGATTGGCCATTGTGATCCATAGGGTTTTCATTGGCTGATTTATAAAAGTAGATCACCAGGCCTTTCTTCCTAGTCTGTCTTAGTCTGAAAGCTCTGCTGAAACCTATTCAGCACTGTAGCAACACGAAAGACTCTACTGACAGGAGAGGTGCATTGGCTGGGAATTAAACACTGGTCTCCTGTATGGAAGGTGAGAATTCTACCATTGATCCACCCCTGCCCTCTCTAGCACAGGATAGGGGCTGAATGAATATTTTTTAAATGCATGAATGAATAATAAGGCTGACAATGTAGTGACCACAAGTTGGTGGATTTTGCTGATTCGTTGCTTTCACATGAGGGCTGAATAATGGTCATATCCACTAGGACACTTAGGACTCTCTTTTAAGCCTAAAAGTACTACTGTGTTTGTGCCGTTTCTGCTTATCTACACCCATGGTGCAGCCTTTGCACTCATCATGTCCTTCCATACTTGGTTGATTTTTCTGATAAACGCCAGGTGCTCTCTAGGAGCAGAGACCTTTCCTTCCCTGCCTCCCTATTCCAATTCCTTGTTCAGTATGTAGAAAGCATTTAATAAAACTTGATATATTGTTGTATACTAACAAAAATCAAAGTTTTACCTATATCTCACTATGTATCCTTCAGAAAGTTTATGTAGCTTAACCTTAGACCCAGTTGTCATTTCTTTGGAGAACTGGAAACTCTCTTGTGATGTGAAATATAAAACATTTTTTCTAAACATCATGAAAATTTATTTTCACATTAGCACACAAATAAGATACATGTATTCTTGTTTTACTTTGCAAGTATGCACCTCCCAAGACTCTGATTTATGGTTATTCCTTGGACCCTAAACTAGTCTTAGAATGTGCATATTTTACATCCCCAATTTTAGTTATTGATTTGAAAGAGTGCATTTTTTTTTCCTTAAATTTGAAGAATTGTAATTGTCACTTCTGGTTTTTGTTTTTTTGGTTTATTCCCATGTCTCTAGAAAAGGAGATAGTATAGTAGTGTTTTACGTTTCTCAAGCAATGTATGCCTTTCTAAGTGACTTAATATATATACTGGCTCATTGAGATGATTATAGGAAGTATATGGAACACAGGAGTTACTCCTTAAGTGTTAATTACACAGGCTAGCTCATTTAAATCAGTCAGCTAATGAAAACACCCTAAATTTGTCCACTCTGGTGATAACACTGTATACGTTGCAATTTTGTTATATTCTGTCAGTGGTTGTTCTTTTCCATTTTATGACATGTTAACCACGTAATTTAGCACGTTTTTGACAGTATCTCCTATTTCACTAAAAATGCTGACAATTAACAGCTGACCACCCTCAAAAACAAAACAACCTAAAGAGAGAAGGTGCTGTCTTACATACTGAGTTTAAATTGATTCATTGCAAGTTAATGAGAAGAAACAGGAAATCATTTGGTCACCTGCACCGTAGAATTTATGCTCTTCAGAACAACTCAATTCTGATTTCATTTGGTTTGACATTAAGTCCAAGGATACAAGATCATATCATCTGCCTTAGTTTTGATAATTATTGTTATGTTTGCCTTTTAGCCTTTTAGAAACAACTGAAATAACATTTCACAAATGTTAGGAAATAGATCCAACCCTGATTTTTCAAGAAGGCATCTTGTTATCAGTTGTTATGAACCAAATGAAATGGAAGTGTTTTACTTCCCCTCAGGTCATACAGGACAGGGCTTGCAGAGTCTGAGTTCTGTGCTTTATCTGCGCTGCCATAATCCCAAACAACCAAATGAAGACGCTCAGATGTACATAAGTGCAGTAACAACAAGGAAGAGCACAGTAAACAGAAATGGAGCTGGATGTTCTTGGATTTGGGATAACAAGTGCACTAGGGATACTATTTTTTACTGATTACTTTTAACAGATGACCTCTTGGAAGATTTCATTCTTTATTATAAATGATGAGTTAAGTTTTTAACATCTAACTTTAGAATGATTAACTCAGGAAACCAAATGAAAATAAGACTTTGGTTCAAATTCAGACTTCAGAATGTTTTTCTTTTCTTAAACAATAAACAAACACAAAATCAAACAAACAACAAAATCCAACCTGTTACATGTAAGCTGTTCATAAGGACATCCAGAGGCTTCTAAATCTTGACCTTGAATTGATAGTCATCTAGAGGAGACGTTTTATCCCAAAATGAAACTTGCCCCCTAAAGCTATAATATACGTGCTTTTCAAAATAAATGCAAATGAGTTCCAGTCCTTAGAAATTGCATTTCATGTGAAAACTGCTGTTTGAAATAGAGCACTGGTTTTACATTTCAAATTAAGAATATAATGTATAAGAAGGTGCTTATTTGTTTAATCTATTGTAAACTAGAAGTATTTTTAATAAAGAAGACTTCTTTGATAACATGCTCCATTAAACTGCATTTCCAAACGTGTGCTTAATTCTCATGATTGTTAGATAAATGGTATCATGTATCATGCTTTATTTTTTTAATACTCAAACCATCCCAAAATGCCTTCTGAAGTAACTGGCAGTACAGCATCTGTGTAAGCAAATAGACCTGCCTGTATGTTCTTAGCAATACCCAGAGGCAGCCTCATCCATTAGAATTAGTTTTATTGAAGGGAGATGTATTGGCTAAGACATCAGCTTGCTTCTAACTCTTTTGAAAAGGCATTATAGAACCTTTATCATCCACCTTGACCATCTCCAGAGAGCAGACCCTTGGTTTTCTAAATACCATCTGCAAAAATTGGACTTGTTAAATTTCCATGAGATTAGATGCCCTTTTTCATCAGAGTTGGCAGCCTTTTTTCAGCTTAGTTAATGAAGGAAAGTCTCCTTGCATTGAATATGCTCATTACATACAAATTAGAGTTAAAACAGTGGCTTCCCACCCCCAGGAATGTAAGTGCTAATGAACAGAAAAAGGGTCGCCAATGAAAAATTACTCAGGCGAGCTACATCATCGCACCACTGTTTGCAGCGCTTGGGAAAAGGTTCTAATATTAATGGCTCTTGTCAGAAAACCCTTACAACCTCTATTAAATCATCTTCTCCATCATCAGTGCTGTAGTTATAAATAGGCTCACAAGGAATTCTGAATTCTCTACATGTAAATCATGCCACATGCCATTATCTGATATCCTTGAATTAGCTATGCGTGGCCTTGGGGGCAGTAAAAGATAGGTTGATGCAGCCAGCTGTCTCCTTTAGTAATAACTGCTGTACTTTAAAGACTAACAGCCAGACAATAAATAACATTTTCAAATCTGCATCTAGACTTGGAGTAGGAGAGAAATGAATAATGATTTCCTTGCTGTTAGATTGGACTTAAGCAAAAGGTCAAACCTTTCAGCAAAAGGAACAACAGTCATGCAATCCAGATAATCATAGACAAAAGTGTGTGTGTATAAACCGGTAGGCAGGATAATTAACGCGTAAATGATTAAATGCTTTGCTGCTAACCGAAAGATTGGCGGTTCGAACCCATCCAGCAGCTCCTGAGGAGAAAGACCTGGCCATCTGCTCCCATAAAGAGTAAATATTACAGCCTGGGAGACCCTAGGGGCCAGTTCTATTCTGTCACATGGGGTTGCTATGGGTCAAAAATCGACTCCATAGCACATAACAATAACAAGAACTTGCTTTTGGTGTCTAAGTTTGTGCTATTTTATTCTTGCAAACTCCATTTTCTTTCGTATCTCTCACTCACTCCTACCCTCTTTAAAGGAAGGCAAGAGGTTAACAGATTAAATCCAATTCAGAACAAGAAGCTGGGAGTAATTGATATTATATTTTAGCACTGTATTGAGATAAATCAAGTGCGTCTTTTCAGTGCAGACAAGGTCTTTGTGTGTGGATTACATTGAGTTAGAATTATATTTGTTATAATAAAGTATCTAAGTCTATTTGCGTACCTCCTATAAGAATATAAATATTTCTCATATTGACTGAGTTTAGCAGAAAAGTGATATGCAAGAAGAAGCAATGTTCTTAAATTAAAAAAAAAAAAAGGATAAATTGGTTCTGTGAAAAACCTGCTGAGAGATTTTAATTTTCTTCCTCCCTACAGCTCTGGAAATACCACCCACATCAAAAGACTGAAGTAGTGTTAATGTTTCTTTTATGAGAAGGAAGACCCATGATGGACTGTAGTTTTTCTGGAAACAATTTTTAGTTTATTATTTTATTTGTCTGATTATGTGTGTGCACAAATTGTGCTTTAATTAGCTGTGGTACAGGATCTCAGTTACTAAAATGTGTACTGTTTAACTGTAATAAGTAACTATAGAATCTTAACTGTTTACTTTCTCAACCTTTTATGTGTTTCTTTGTGAACAATACAAGAAAAGCTCCACCCGCACCCGCCTTTTGGGAGGGCATTTTCAGTGGTGATAAAAATATTGTTGTTTTTGCTGGTGAGTAATTGACCAATGGCTCATTTCTATCAGCTTTTATTTCACAGCAATTGTAAAATAAACCCCTGGTAGCACATGCTGTTAATGTCTTGTCCCTGGGGTGTAACTGATGTTCCGTGGTATGGGTCATGTGCGAGCTAAAGTGTGCATTAAAAAGGTAGAAATTAATAGTGCTACCACTGATTCAAGCTGAATGATATTCAGTGGGTAATGTCACCCTTTAATAGTATCATAGCATGCTATTTTGTTGTGTTCTTTGAGAGTGATTCTAATGCAAAAATAAACAAAAATGCAGAACATACTAAGGTGATGAATACTTTAGAGGCAGAGCTGGTCATGTACTGAAGTTTCATTTCTATGTAATATTCTTTTCATTTTTGACCTTCATTTCATATTTGATGAGGCAGTAAAACTAGCGGCGTAATCACTAGATCCTGTGCTCCTGAAGAACTTAATGTAAATAATGCTCCTTTTGTGTGCTTGGCTATTTGTATATCCTAGCTGTGCATTTTAAAAGGAAAAAAAAAAGCCTTTTTTATTCCTTAATTTTATATATTGTTGTTGTTAGGTGCCGTCGATTTGATTCCGACTCATAGCGACCCTGTATGCAACAGAACGAAACAATAAAATGTTCAATTAAAATAAATTCCATTTTCAGACCCAACTGTGTGATTTATATATGTGTGTGTGTATATATACACACACACATTAATAGATATAAAGGGATATAAACCACATAATTGGGTTTGAAAATGGAGTTTATTTTAATTGAACAATATTTTATTGTATTCTATCTGTTAATTTTAAAAGTCCATTATAATACAATTGTTTTTCAAAACATTCTTAACACTTTCTAGATATTGTCACTTTTATGCTGACAACATTCCCTCAAGATTGATAGATGACACACTATTTATCTTCCAGATAAAGATGTTATCATACTGAATAGGTTATTTGACCACACAAAAGCTCCTCTTAACTGCTTGTCACTGTCAAGTTCTGGGGTGGAAGCTTTGCATGTTCACACAGAACTGATGTTATGCCAGAATTAGGACACCACCAATGGGTGCATTCCCTCACTCCACTACCTTAAATTAGACATTCAACTCCACCCCATTTCCTCATTTACACCCCTGCCTCCATTCAAAGATTTATAAAATTCCTCACATAAGACCTTTGTATACACCAGATTTTATTAAATATTCTGTGATATGGAAAATAGCATAATCATAGCAGTGAACAGCACTTGAAATTGGGTTTTAGGCAATCTCATTAAAAAAAAAAAATCCTTTAGTGATTGTACCTCTTGCTGAATCATCCCTCTTTTCCAAATTTCCTGCTACAATATTCCTTCTGAGAGTTTGTCTTCCTCCCTCACACCAATTCCATATTGTTCTTTTTTCATCTTTAATGAAAGTATTTTTTTCTAGGTCCTCCTGGCTATAGCCTCTACTGAGTTTCTGACCCCTCGTTTGGATTTGGACGTGTAGGATGATGGTTCATTACTCCTACCTTCCACTGCGAAAACATTATTGTGGTAGAATGCTATTGGGAAGCTTTTGCCAGTGTCTTCCAGGGTCTTTCAGTCTTCTCCACTTGAACGTCCTTAAGATATGAGGCCCTAGCTCTCAGCCCAGGCATCTAGAACAGTCTACCCACACTGTTCATGGAATTCCAGAAGTATAGAGAAAAATAAATCAAACTTTAACTTTGAGTTTCAGAACAGACTTTTGATGCTAGTGGTAGGAACAATTGCTTTGAGACAGAAGAGTTTTTCAATTTAAAAGAGAATAATTTTGGGAGGGTTTCCATGTTTGAGGTCTGTAGCAGCATTATTTATATCAGCCCTCTAACTGCAAACACCGCAAATGTCTTTTAACAGTAGAATGGATAAATCTATTGTGCTATATTTGTTTATTAGACTACTATATAGCCAAGAAAATGAACAAATTACATACAAAAGTATGAATGAAGCTCATAAACATACTGTTGAATGGAAAGAAACAGACACAGTAGAGCACATACTGATGATTTCATTTACATAAATTTTAAAAAGGGCAAAACTAACCTTGCTCATGGATAGGTAGACTCAACATTGTGAGAATGTCAGTTCTACCCAAAGCGATTTACAGATACAGTGCAATCCTGATCCAAATTCCACCGGCATTTTTTAATGAGATGGAGAAACAAATCGCCAACTTCGTATGAAAAGTGACAAGGCCCGGAATAAGTAAAGCATTGCTCAAGAAGAAGAACAAAGCGGGAGGCCTCACACTACCTGATTTTAGAAACTATTATACCACCACCATGGTAGTCAAAACAGCCTGGTACTAGTACAACAACAGATACATAGACCAATGGAACAGAATTCAGAATCCAGACATAAATTCATCCACCTATGAGCAGCTGATATTTGACAAAGGCCCTAAGTCTGTTAATTGGGGAAAAGACAGTCTCTTTAACACATGGTACTGGCATAACTGGATATCTATCTGCAAAAAACTGAAACAAGACCCATACCTCACACCGTGTTCAACAACTAACTCAAAATGGATCAAAGACTTAAATATAAAATCGAAAATGATAAAGATCATGGAATTAAAAATAGGGACAATGCTAGTAGCCCTAATACATGGTATAAACACAATATGAACCATAAGTTACAATGCACAAGAACCAGAAGAGAGACTAGACAAATGGGAGCTCCTAAAAATCAAACACCTGTGCTCATCAAAAGACTTCACCAAAAGAGTAAAAAGACAACCTACAGACTGGGAAAAAAATTTTGGCTATGACAAATCTGATCAGCGTTTAATCTCTAAAATGTACAAGATACTGCAAAACTTCGGCAACAAAAAGACAAATAACCCAGTTAAAAAATCGGCAAAGGATAGGAACAGACACTTCACCAAAGAAGATATTCAGATGGCTAACAGACACATGAAGAAATGCTCACAATCATTAGCCATTAGAGAAATGCAGATCAAAACTACAATGAGATATCATCTCATCCCAACAAGGCTAGCATTAATCCAAAAAACACAAAATAATGAATGCTGGAGAGGTTGTGGAGAGACTGGAACACTTATAGACTGTTGGTGGGAATGTAAAATGATACAACTACTTTGGAAATCGATTTGGCGCTTCCTTAAAAAGCTAGAAATAGAAGTACCATACGATCCAGTTATCCCGCTCCTTGGAATATATCCTAGAGAAACAAGAGCCGTCACACGAATAGACACACGCACACCAATGTTCATTGCAGCACTGTTCACAATAGTAAAAAGATGGAAACAACCTAGGTGCCCATCAGCGGACGAATGGATAAACAAATAATGGTATATCCACACAATGGAATACTACGCAATGATAAAGAACAACGATGAAGCCGTGAAACATAACATGGAGGAATCTGGAGGGCATTATGCTGAGTGAATTTAGTCAGTCACAGAAGGACAAATATTGTATAAGACCACTATTATAAGAACTGAAGAAAAGGTTTAAACAGAGAAGAAAACATTCTTCGATGGTTACGAGGGTGAGGAGGGAGGGTGAGGGTTACTTACTAACTAGATAGTAGATAAGAATTATCTTAGGTGAAGGGAACGACAGCACACACTACAGGGGACGTCAGCACAACTGGACTAAACCAAAGCTAAGAAGTTTTCTGAATACAATGAAACACTTTGAGGGACAGAGTAGCAGGGGTAGGGGTTTGGGGACTATACTTTCAGGGGAGATCTAGGTCAGTTGGCATAACAAAGCTTATTAAGAAAATGTTCTGCATCCTACTTTGGTCAGTGGCATCTGGGGTCTTAAAAGCTTGCATGGAAATCTTTTACAATGAAAAAACATGAGTTGAGGTCTGACTTTAAACAAAATGCACTGAATATAAGAAGACGTAGATTCATCAGAGTGAAATTTTCCCACCTGCCAAAATAAATGAAGCTACCAAGAGCTGTGAGAAGGAAGAGTCAGAGAAAAAGCAAGAGAGTAAGATTCCAGGGGATGAAGAAGCATAACAACAGATAAAATATAGCTCAATATGATTGGTGATGTCACAATGTACTTGATGTCACCAGTTCTCACCATCCTTGTGATAAAACTGAAGCCACATTGACATCAATAACTTGTTCTCGTCACTTACTGTTAATGCAACCTTCATGTCCCTTGCAAGTACCCCCCAAAACTTTCTGGGGACCCCAACGTTGCTTCACAAACCAAAAAAAAAAAAAAAAACCAAACCCGTTACCATCGAGTCAGTTCCGACACATAGCAACCCTATAGGACAGAGTACAAATGCTTCATAGAATTTCCAAGGCTGTAATCTTTACAGAAGCAGACTGCCACATCTTTCTCTTTTTTCCATGGAGCAGCTGGTGGGTTCAAACAACTGACTTTTCAGTTAGCAGCTAAGCACTTAACCACTACGCCAGTATCCTGAAAACACGTTAGCTAGCCAGGCACCACAGAGTGCTCACAAACACTCATGGAAATCTCCTTCAACTCTGCTGCTACCTTCTTTACCTTCTCTCTCCACCAACTCAAAGCATAGGCAAAGGCTTCACAGTACTATCCCTTCTCTGCATGTTCTCTCTATGGTCTCCCCATCAAGGCTCATGCCTGAAGAATAGAATAAAATAAATATAAAAGAATAAAACCCAAAGTCCCCATGCATGGTACACATGCCAGTAAATGTCCCTGAGGGATCAACGACCATCACTTAAACACAATCAGCTAAACTCTGACTACACATCTGGGCTCAGGCAGGATGCACCTCCACAGAGACATTAATGGGGTGCTGTCTGTGGGAACCCCAAAGCTGCTGGATGAA
Source organism: Trichechus manatus latirostris (assembly GCF_000243295.1). Classification (NCBI taxonomy): domain Eukaryota; kingdom Metazoa; phylum Chordata; class Mammalia; order Sirenia; family Trichechidae; genus Trichechus; species Trichechus manatus. The sequence continues at coordinate 4,895,446 of NW_004444057.1, read as the reverse complement.
GTCACTTGGTCTTCCTCTTTACAACTTAGGCTGTACTCGATTAGAGCTTTGTGTAAACATTTTTCTTCACCTTTATATTTTGCTGATAGTCAAGTTTACAGGCCATAGTGGGAGGCTGATTTACAGTTTTCCTGCCTGTAGTATCACTACATCATAAAGTCTGTGTATCTTAGTTCCTGGGCATTGTTTATAGGTTCTTTAGAGACTGTGCGCTTGACATAATCACTAGGCTATGTCCTAATTTTTCTCATTCGCAGGGTGTCACATATTTATTTGTTGTTTGTTTATTAACTTACATATTTGTTTCTCAGGTAAAGCTGTTCAAATGTTCCATTAGTTCTTAAGTGCCCTCTTGGAGTGAGTATCATCAAAACATGGAGTCAATGAAAGTCCAGTCAGAGTTAAGTAAGGGAAGATGTCCTGAAGTTGCCCTGTATGTAAAACATTAGAAGTAGACTAGCACAGTGTTTTGCACTTGCCCATTAACCCTGAAAAGCCTCCTCTGGACTGTGAGGTGTCAGAAGGCAGGGACTGAGTCTCATCAATTTTGAATCTCCAGTACTCAGAGCAATGTCTGAAACATTGAGCACAATAGATACAGGATTAATTCATTAAGTACCTTTTATGGAGTCCCTGGGTGGTGCAAACGACTGCTAACCAAAAGGCTGGAGGTTTGAGTTCACCCAGATATGCCTCAGAAGAAAGGTGCTCTGAGAGATCAGCCATAGAAAACCCCATGGAACACAGGTCTACTATGACACACATGGGGTCACAATGGGTCAGACTCAGTTTGATAGCAACTGGTTAACTAGTTATGCTTTAAACATTGTGCTACATTTTGGGGAAATAAAAATGAATAAAACAGAGTAAATAATCTCAAGACACAATCTAGTAAGGAAAAAAGACAAGTAAACAGTCATGAATTCATGGGGTGAGTGCTCTAACAGAGACATATAAAACTGCTAAGGAGTAAATATGAGGACTTTAATTCTGCCTAAGTGGGCCAGAAGCATTCCTTTAAAGTTTGTAATTCTGAATACCCAGTATTTAACAGAGAATCTTGGCCCCTTGTGTACAGGCTAAACCCTCTACAAAGCTCTGAATCCCTTTTGAGAGAGGATGGTATTTCATCACAAATCTGTGGAACCCCTTACTGCTTGACTGACATGAACCTTGCTATTAAATAAATCAATGTCTGTGGGTACCACATATGCAGCATCCAGTCTGGCATATGGGCCTTGAATTATTCACTTGGTTCTTGCAACAACTTAATTCACTTCATTCTACATGTGTTTTCCAGAAAAAAGACAAATGAAATGGGTTCGGTGTGCACATTAAGTGTTACCCTGATTCCACATCTGATCTCCTTCAAGCCCATTCTTTCTACCTTTTGTTTTTCTGAAAGTATAAAAAACATCTCTTTAAAATCTTGACATCCCAGATGTTGTGGTGTAAACAAAGGACAGAAAACAGAGCTTGAACTTCATAGAATGTCTTATTAATGGGTTCCAAAGTTCTTGTTACTACTTAGAAGAACTTAAAACCTATTGCTGTTGAATTGATTCTGACTCATAGCTATCCCTTAATATATGAAAAATAATAATCACTAAGCATACATACATAAGAAAGTGATATCATTTGGAGGGATGATCAGTGTTTGTAATCCTTTTACTTTCTAACATAGGAAGAGACATCTCTTCAATTTCAACTATCTGGAGTCCAAAATATAAGGGGAAAAAAAACCAACAATAAAATGAGAAGTATCCGTTATTAAGTCAGGTTAATGCTGCATCCCACAATGTTGCCAAGAAACGCAGATACGTCATATTTGAGTTGCGTTTTCATTATCTGCACATATCTGGCTTTGAGCACAATTCTTTGAGTTGGATTAGTTTTTCATATGGCCCTCCAGCGGCTCTTTGTGGAACCATATGGGAGACATTTGGTTCTCATCAACTTCCTTTTACTGTTCCTTCTACTCCATTACTTTTAAACAGAACTTTCATTCTCTTTAACTATCTGCGGGTTTTATTCTGTTCAGAGATGAGCCACGAAAATATTATGACCTCTCAGTGACAGGCTGTGAGACAGGGTCTCTCTCAAAAGCCAGCCCGCAGCTGGGCATTGATTGCACATGTTGGTGGCCTGCAGCAGGCTGTATGCTGGACTGGTTACAGTTCCTCCCTTTCATCTCACTGGTAGGATACTTACAGTACGGTCCTCGTAGACCACAAGAGAGGACAGCATCTTCTCTTGTGGTCCACAAGGAAGTAGAAGGATTCAATTTTCAACCCTGTTATGGTGATTTTTGCTAAGCCTGATACTCCCTTTTCAAAGAGGGTGGATGTTTTATAAGGGGTTAGGAGATTTTCTGAGATTTAACTTCAATGAATAACCCTTTACAGTAATACCAAGCCTTCCCAGTAAAGATTTCAGACACATCAGTGTGATCACTTGCTACCCACTCGGCAGGGGAGGTAAGTGGTAAATATCAATAAGTTTCCATAGTGAAGGAGCCCAGGAGATGGTAGAGCCAGTAAGGACTTGAATTTAGGATTCTTACTACTCAAAAATTTTCTCTCTTCATTCTCTGGCCCATCTGATTTTCTTTGTGTCTCTGGGCAGAGAAAGCACTGAAAGAAGTAACCAAAAGTTATCCCTGTCTGTGCACGAGTGTTTATAAATATGTGCGTTGTGACAGAAACTCAAGAGAGAGAATTTGAGAAATGAAGCATCAGTTATTAGTGGCCAGAAGAATCTGACATAACCCAGCGCTGGAGGCATTTTGCACTAGGTAGTGGCAGAATCTTTGTCAAATGAATGGAATTTTAATTCCAATGAACATTTGGTTGTTTAAAAAATGGTATTATGAGTAAATGCATCCTTAAAAAAAAGCTGCCACTTAAAGTGCCTTACGTAATGTAGGTGAATTTCTTCAAATGACAGTTTTCCTCATAATGAACTCAAAGTACCATATGAAGTTAACTGCCACTTAGCATTTTTATTTCACATCCCTGCTCAGCATATTAAGTGGCAGGTACTTTCATACAATACATTTAATCCCTTGATGGAATTTGAGGGCAGGCTAGAAAGTTCTTTTCAATTTTTTTGATAAGTCCATATCTTGCTCAGGTTTAACATTTATTCATGATGGCACCTCATCCCTTGCCTTCCTTTTTAAATGCCGGAGGTTAAAGTTTCTTATGGAAATTCTACTTAACAGAAAGCTTTATTTTGCATAATTACAATCTGGCTCAACCTCAAATCATCCAACACTTACTATAACATTTAAAGGTCTCAGAAATACCTCTAAATACGTTTTTTCTCTTTTATAACAAATGGAAAAAAATTTCAAAAAAGTTATATGCCCAAGTTTTCTTTCTTTATTGTGGTAAAATATAAATAACAAACATAAATTTGTCATTTTAATAAATTTTAAGTGTAAAATTCAGTGGCTTTAATTATGTTCACAATATCGTACAACTCTAACCACTATTCATTTCCATAACTTTTTCATCACCCCGAGGTTTCTATACTCCATAAGCAATAACCCCCCACCCCCCTTTCTCCCCAGACCCTGAAAACCACTAGTCTACTTTCTCTCCCCTATGCATTTGCCCATTCTTGATATTTCATATAAATGGGATTGTACAGTATTTGTCCTTTTGTGACTAGTTTCTTATACTTAGTATAATATTTTCAAGATCCATCCATGTCACAGCATGTATCAGGACTTCATTTCTTTTTATGGCTGAGTAGTATTCCATTGTGGTGCAATGGTAAGCTCTGGGCTTCTAACTGAGAGGTAGGCAGTTCAAACCCACCAGCCCCTCTACCCTGGAGAAAAGACCTGGTGATCTGCTTCCGTAAAGATTACAGCTTAGGAAACCCTGTGGGGGCAGTTCTGCTCTGTCATATAGGGTCGCTATGAGTCGGAATCGACTCCATGGCACACAACAAGGACAGTATTTCATTGTAAGTAAACGTCGTTAGATGCCGTTGTGTTAATTTTGACTTATGGTGAACCCATGTGTGCGGAGAACTGCTTTATAGGGTTTTCAAGACTATGACTTGTGAAAGCAGATCACCAGGCCTGTCTTCTGAGGTGAGTTGCCTCAAACTGCCAACCTTTTGGCTAGTTAGTGGATAGCTTAACTGTTTCTGCCACCAAGGGACTCTTTGTAAATATATACGCATTTTTTAATTCATTCATCTATTGATGGATATTTGGGTTGTTTCCACCTTTTGACTATTGTGAAGAGTGTTGCAATGAACATTGATGTATCTTTCTCTCTAGTCATAGCAGCACTGGGCAACTCTCCTATGATTACCTAGGTTTTCCTTCCTCATTTTACTTCAGCCCTGACCTGACCAAATCTTCTTTCAAACTTACTGCCATCCGTCCATTGCTTCATTCAGAGTCCTTGGTCTGAAGCCTACATATATTTAATGATCTGCAGTATAGCATTTTCATGTTAGTAATTCTACTTCTTGTCCTTATACATTTAGACAGCATGATACCTATTCACACAATTCAGTTAAATGAAAATTTGAACGTTAAACAGTCACAATTTATAGCAAAAATAATGAAACTGACATGCTTTAAATTATAGTTCTGGGACAATTGTGCATTTCTTGTTAATGTAATTTCTTATGGGCTAGAGTAATCTTGGAGTCTGGAAATATGAGAATATCAGTTAAAACTGAAAATGCCACAGAAACAGGTCTTATGTTTTCTTATTTTTTTTCCTCATATTTAGGTATAAGATAAACAATCTGATTAAATGTAAATAATGCTAAGTTGTCTGAACTTAAGAATTATCTTGATGTTTGTTACATCACAAATATAAGTCTGACACAAATAATTAAGTGTTGTTAGGGATTGTAACTTATTTAATAAAAACAGTTTCTTTTCATTCCAGCTTCTCTAAGAAAAAAAAAAACGCTACCTTCAAAAAAAAAAAATTGCTATCACATCAGTAATACAACTGGTGCCTAAGAACATCAAATGGTACATCCAAGCATATTAATTACATCATTAAAGTAGCATTGGTGCACTGCTGAGATATATTACAACAACAATAACCTTTCTGTTTGATAAGATGCACTACCAAGGTGTAATGCAGAAGTTGCATACAATGAAGATATCCCTTTCCATCACCTCAAGGCATAAATCAATACAGTAAGAGCAGCAAAGAGTGAATGCTTTTATAAAAATGGCATTAAACTATTTGAGGGCGTGTGTGCGCGCGCGCGCGCGCCATACTTTGAAAGCCAGGTAAACTGCTCCAGAGAGAGCGGAGTTGCTTGGTTACATCAGCTGAAAACAATCTGTGCTGTGTATGCGAGCTCATGTCAGCCCAGTAATTACCACAATTGAGATAAAGCCTGTGCTAAATGTCACCTGCAGCTGACAAGCACAGGAAGCCAAGCACTGCTAAATGAGTCAGTTACTCTGAGAGTGCTTAGCTCTGCTTGCAGGGGAAAAGCATTTGTCTTGCTTATAAAAGGGAGTATCTATACATACATACATGTTTATACAAGTATAAAGAAAAAAATCAGAAATACACGTTTATAGTGAAGACCTGACCCCAAATCCCCGCTGTCCACTCAGAAGTACATTGGGTAGGAAGGCTAACAGATGTAATCAGGTCGAAGGAAAAATATTAAGGCATTAATGAGCATTTCTGTGAGTCAGGCAGAACCGTCCACCTTCTACTACAAATTGCTCATTATCCAACGCAGTGCGTTTCCCACAGTCTAGAATGATACCCAAAAGACAGTTGAGGTTCCTATTGACAACAACCGGCCAATAATATGCTGGAATAGCTTGCCTGTGACTGTGTATAAAGCCCATGGACATAATGTGTATTTTTCAAAATCTTAATAGCAGGGGGTTTACTGGTTTTCTAATAAATGCATTCCTGAGAAAAGCAGAATTCATAATGTTGGTGTGAAGAAAATGACCTCTCTACCTCCTAGTTATTTTCTTCTGTTTAGCACCCTTTAAAAATCATTTTTCTTCAGTTGTCATCTTACTTTTAGCTAATTTGTAATGTGACTTGATAACCAAAGGACTCTACTCACCTGATCATCTAACACTTTACTGACATTTAAATGGAAACCTTTAGTGTCCAGGTGGAGGATGGAGGTCACCAAGCACCAAGGATCCAGAGGGAAATATATAACTAGAATGGCTTGCTGGGCACCCACGTGGGGATGATGATATCAGGATGATGTCATGGAGTTTGCTGCATGTGGTCTCCTAGGAGGTTTTTGTGAGTGTCTTTCGTTCATTAGCTTGGTGATCGAAATAGTGTTTCTTAGAGCTGACACCAAGATGTTTCAGGGTCTGGTCTTCAGCCTTAGAAACCTTATTTTTAGAGCACCACAAGTGGATTCAGTTATTTAGGATGCACCCATAAGAACTAAGCTCATGAGATTGATATCTAAAAAGAAAGGATGCAAAATGAATATTTACAATGGCACATTAGTACCACAGGGTGTGGGCCTGTCTGAAAACAGACCATATGAGCAGCCAAATCATTGTTAGAAGAGGTTTCCTGATGAGCATAGAATAAGAATCTGGGGAGTTAGAGGAATTGAATGTTTAATTGCATCCTTCTCACCATTGGTAAGGTTATGCCAATGGGACAGGGATATTAGAAATCTGCTGACTGTAGCACCTAGCATCTGTTTTCACATTAAGGATGTGCTTACCAATGGGACCAGAGACTGCAGCCTATTAATACCCTATCATTTATTGAGCCCTTTTAATGTACCAGGCATCTGTCCTAAATGCTTTCCATGCTTTATCTTACTTATTCATCAGAAAGTTCTGTGGGGAAATTCTGCTTTTATCCCAGTTTTAAAATAAACTTGCTGAAGGTCACACAATCCAAGTAGTATTTGTTTTAATCTTTCATCATCCACCGATCATTTAATTGTCAATTGGCCTACATAAGAACTACCAATTTTAAGCAAATTTAAACATGCTTATCACAATTTAATAAATCCAAGTAAATAATATTTTTAAAATTGGTAATCGTTTATGTAATTTAGAGCAAGGGTCAGCAAATTATTGCCCATTGGTCAAATCCAGCCTGCCACCTATTTTTGTGTGACCTATGAGTTAAGAAAGGAGCCCTGGTGGCACAGTGGTTAAATGCTCCACTCTAACCTAAAGGTTGGAGGTTCAAAACCACCCAGCAGCTCTGTGGGAAAGAAGACTTGGTGATCTGCCTGAAAAGATTACATTCTAGAAAGATTACATTCTAGGAAACCCTATGGGGCAGTTCTCCTCTGCCTATAGGGTTACTATGAGTTGGAATCGACTTGATGGCATACAACATGAGTTAAGGGTAGTTTTTACTTTTTTAAGTGGTTGGAAAAAATATAAAAAGAAAATACTATTTCATGATCCATGAAAATTGTAGGAAATTCAAATTATAATTAATTCTAGTGCCGATAAACTTTTATTGTAACAGCCATGCTCATTTATGTATTGTATAGGACGGTTTTTGTGTTACAATGGTGGAGTTGAGTAGCTGTGACAGAGACCATATGAGCTGCAAAACCTGAAATATTTACTGTCTGATCCTTTACAAAAAAATGTTCTTCAAGCTCTAATTTAGAGGTATGATATTTCCAAACATTTTATTAGAGTATGTGTGTGGGGCTTGTGATGGTGAGCTTAAGCTCTATGTTGTATTCCACATTTAGGAACTTGTTTTTTTGTTTCTACCAAATCAAGAAAGCCTAACTTACATGCCATTGAAATGATAGCAAGTGTTTGGTAGATACAGTATATAGTTATGAATATTTGGATAAAACACGGACTCAGAAATGATGGAGTGATTTTTTTTTTTTGTAAATTGTGGTAAAACTATATATAACAAGACATTTGCCAGTTCAACAATTTTTACATGTACAATTCAGTGACATTGATTACATTCATCATTTTGTGTAACTATCACCACTGTTCCTTTTACAAATTATTACACCACTATTAACAGAAGCTCAATGCCCCTTAAGTAAGGACTCCCTCTTCCCTCTTCCCTTCTATCCCTGGTAAGCACTAATAAACTTCAGTCTCTATATATTTTCCTATTTCATATAAGTGGGATCATGCAATATTTGTCCTTTTGTGACTGACTTATTTCACTCAGCATAATGTTGATGGAGTGATTCTTACTGAAAACCACCTCCATGGCTCTCTCAGATGCCCTGACAAGGAGCATAAGCGGGAACTGGGAGGCTGAGTATTTCTTTATGGAGATCTAGTAGGTAGAGTCCCTACTCTCAGCTTTGGTTACATTCAACTCTAAAATGAATTTCATTATGTTCTGTTTTATTATTTGGATTGAGTTTTAACATAGCCCAAAATTCATCCTACAATTATTTCTCCAGTGACTGAAAAAAATAATCAAATGGGAAAAGTCCATCTCTTGGGGATGAAGTCTTTTTGCTGTAGACTCAGCCTATTCAAGATACTTAATAGATATTGAGATATGCTAATTGAGTAAACTATTTGACGTAATAGAAGTGATCTTTATTGATATCAGTTACATGAAGAGATGTGATTACATCCTGTATTTCAAAAATTCATGAGAACTTTTCCCTCAACTGTCAGGGAAGAGTTCACTCAGCTTCATTGCGAAAGCAGTTGTGTATACATGGTCAGGCTATTTCTTCACACATATAGAATGAGACATATTTGGTGGCCATAGTGTGATTGTATTAATGAATTTTGCTATTTCTTCAATAATTAAATCAAAAGGAAAATTGTTTTAAAATTTAATGTATTTTAATTATGTAGGTAATAAATGAGTACATTATCATTTCAAAATATTAAAATATTAGAGATACATTTAAAGTGCCCCTTAACTATAATACACAGATCCATTCTTCTTTCCAGAAGCAACCATTTTATTAGTTTGATATATAGTTTTCTCAAATATCTATATTAATTAACATATAAATATGTTTTCATTTTGTATGTGATTTTTAACAGTGTTGTAATACTAAATTTATTCTTTTGTAGCTTCCTTTTTTCACTTTTCATTCAGTCTTTCAAACAGTACATCTGCTACTGTTTAATGCTACAAAATGCATGTCTTATAGTGTATTTAGTAATTTACCTGTTGAAAAAAACATTGAAAATAAGTCACTTACTTTCATAAAAAGACAAAAGTAGGTAATCAGACAGAAATCAATGTTCTTTGGTGGTTACCAGGGATGGGAAGGAGCCCTGGTGGCACAGTGGTTAAAGCAATCAACTGCTAACCAAAAAGTGGACAGTTCAAAACCACCAATGGCTCTGAGGGAGAAAGATGTGGCAGTCTGCTTCTGTAGAGATTTATAGCCTTGGAAACCCTATGGGGTTGCTATCAATCAGAATCAACTAGACAGCAGTGGGTTGTTTTTTTTTTTTTTTTTTTTTTTGGTACCAGGGATGGGAGGGCAAGGAAGGAGGAATCTCTCTCTAGACCATAGACACTTACTATATTTGGTGATGGGAAAGGCAATACCGAATGTGGGTTAAGCGTGTAAACTTGACCAAGGTTAATGATGACACAAAGAAGTACACAAGAATGAGGGACATTACTGGTAAATGCTGTAACATATACGATTTTGCAACAATAGCAGCGACAAAACAAAATATGTGTGAGTGGTTATAGGTAGACAGGTATGCATATATGTGTATAGGAAGGAACATGTATGTACAGTCAGTCCCCGGGTTACAAACGTCCAATTTATGGACAACTCGTACTTGCCCTTTAATGTTAGGTAAATTTACCCTCATTTTGAAACGATTGAACCAACCCCTACTTGCAACGAATTCTTCATCACAATCACCTGTGTTTGCTGCATGTGCAGCTTTTAAATCATCGAAAAGCCTTCCGGTCTTCTCTTCTACTAAAGTAAGGTTAAATAAGAACTGTATGCACCTATTCTGACTTTCCTACAAATTCGGCTTAAAGACACCATTCGGAATGGATATCTCATTTGTAACCCAGGGATTGCCTGTATATATATGTGCATGTACTGGTTTATCTGTAGGCATATGCATGTACAGGTTTGTGAATGCTGCACATATATTTATATAATAAAATAAAGCACATAGGGGGCACAGTCACAGATACTACTCAGACATAACGAAACACCTCACAGGATTGGTTTACTGGATTTGAAGGCTTAGGACCACAGTCTCATGGGACACCTCGGTCAGTTGGCACAACATAGTCCATAAAGTTTATGTTGTACATCCCAGTTTGCTAAGTAGTGTCTGGGGTCTTAAAAGCTTGTGAGTGGCCATCTAAGATACAACTATTGGTCTCTATTTGTCTGGAGCAAAAGAGAAAGAAGAAAATCAAAGACTCAAAGAAGAAACTAGTCCACAGGACTAATTGCCTGCATTAACCATGGCTTCATCTATCCTGAGACCAGAAGAACTAGATGATGCCTGACTACAACTGCTAACCAGTTCTGACCAGGGACACAATAGATGGTCCTGGATAGAATGGGATAAAATTGTAGAACAAAACACACGTTCTTAAAAAAAGACAAGATTTACTGGACCGGTAGAAACTAGAAGAACCCCTGAGACTACTGCCCTGAGATACCCTTTAAACTCTGAACTGAAACCACTCTTGGAGGACAGTTTCAGCTAAATAACAAATTGGCTCATCAGCACTACCTGTGAACACTGTGTTCCTTTATTTAAAAAAAAAAAATCTATATGAGACCAAACAGTCAGCATTTACCCTAAAGCAAAGATGAGAAGGTGAGGGGAGAAGGGAAGCTAGATTAATGGAAATGGAACAACCAGAACAGAAATAATGAGTATATTGCCACAATGTGGAAAATGTAACCAATGTTATTGAACAATATATATACAAATTGTTAAATGGGAACCTAATTTGCTGTGTAAACTTTCACCAAAAAGACAATAAAATATTAAAAGAAAAAACACTGGAATTATTTTCAACTTTTTTGCTATAATGAACATTTCTGTAATAAATATCCTTGTTTGTATCCCCTTATGCAAATAAAATAGTGATACCAAGATGCACATTTGTAGTATTCACTTATTTTTAATTTTTTAAATAATTTTATTTTGTTGTTATTGAGAATATACACAACATACACCAATTCAACAGTTTCTACATGTACAATTCAGTGACATTGATTATATTCTTTGAGTTGTGTAACTATTCTTACCCTCCTTTCCTGAGTTGTTCCTCCCCCAGTAACGTAAATTCACTGCCTCCTAAGTTTCCTGTCTAATCTTTCAAGTTGCCATTGTCAGTTTGATCCTATATAGGTAGTTATTAAAACAGCATAATTCTCAAGGCAGACATTTTTTACTAGTTAAGCTAAACTATTTTTTGGTTTTAAGAAAACTTCAGGGGATTTTTTTGGATTAAAGTTTAAAGATTACCTCAGGACAATAGTTTCAAGGGTTCATCTAAACTTCATGGCTCTAGGAAGTCTGGAGTCCATGAGAATTTGTAATTCTGTTCTTCATTTCCCCCCTTTTGATCAGGATTCTTCTGTAGAATCTTTGCTCAAAATGTTCAATAGCCTGACAGAGACTGGAGAAACCCCGAGAGTATGGCCCCCGGACACCCTTTTAGCTCAGTAAAGAAGTCACTGCTAGGGTTCACCCTTCAGCCAAAGATTAAACAGGCCCATAAAACAAAATGATACTAAAGAGGCACACCAGCCCAGGGGCAAGGACCAGAAGGCTGGAGGGGACAGGAAAGCTGATAATAGGGAACCCAAGGCTGAGAAGGGAGAGTGTTGACATGTCGTGGGGTTGTTAACCAGTGTCATAAAACAATATGTGTACTAACTGTTTAATGAGAAGCTAATTATGTAAACTTTCATCTAAAGTACAATTAAGAAAAAGGTGCAAAAAGACAAAAAACAAAACAAAAAAATGTTAAGTAATGGTAGCAAGGCCCCATCCAGTTCTTCTGGTCTCATGGCAAAGGAGGCAGTTGTTCATGGAGGTAATTAGCCACACATTTCATATCCTCCTCTTATTCCTGACCCTCCTTCTTCCTCTGTTGTTCCAGGCAAACAGAGACCAATTGTCGTTCTATTTTTAATTTTAATAAATATTATTAAATTGGCCTTCAAAATGTTATACATATTTATATTCTTATGAGAATGATATGGGTGTGCCCATTCCCCATATCCTTGACAATATTTTAATTTCTGAAATATAACAGATGAAAAATAGTATCTTCTTGCTGTTTTATTTTACCTTTCTGTAGGTTGCGCATTTATATGTTTTATTATTTGAATTTTCTCTTCTCTGAATTGTCTGTTCATATGTTTTGTCCATATATTGGGAGAGGACTTTTTGTTCTTTCCTTCCATACTTTATGTATTTTCAATATCATTGATAAAAAATATTGTTTTTCTAGGCTAGCACTTGACTTAACTTGAATGATATTTTCTCATGTCAAACAAGTTTTAATTTTTTTATCAAATATATCAGTCTTTTTATATTGGCTTTTTCTGTGTTTCTTGTTTTAAAAGACCTTTCTTAAATCAAGGTAAAAAACTTTTTTCTACATTTTATTTTCCTATATGATTTAAAAATTATAATCCCAGTAGAATTTATTTAAGGAACCCTGGTCGTGGGATGGTTAAGTTCTTGGCTACTAACGAAAATGGTGGAGGTATGAACCCGCCAGTCACTATGTGGGAGAAAAGACCTGGAGATCTGTTCCCATAAAGATTATAGCCTAGCACTGATAAAAAAACAAAAACAAAAACAAAAAACAGAAAATAGCAAATGTTGGTGAGGTTGTGGGGAGTTTGGGACCCTTATCCACTGATGGTAGGATTGTAAAATGGTACAACCACTATGGAAAACAGTATGGTGCTTCCTCAAAAAGCTAGAAATAGAAATACATTATGATCCAGAAATCCCACTCCTAGGTATCTACCCTAGAGATCTGATAGCGGGGACATGAATAGACATATGCACACCTGTGTTCATTGCAGCATTATTCACAATAGCGAAAAAGATGGAGACAACCTAAGTGTCCATCAATAGATGAATGGATAAACAAAACGTGGTATATACATTGCAATACTATGAAACTATAAAGAATAATGATGAGTTCTCAAAATATAACATGGATGAATCTGGAGGACATTATGCTGAGTGAAATAATGACAAAAGGACAAGTAATGTATAATTGCACTTTTATAAGAAGAGAAGGTTTACATACAGAAGTCAACATTCATTGGTGGTTACTAGGGATGGCAGGGGAAGGGAGGGGGACTCACTCTCTAGGCAGTAGACAGTTGTTATTTTTGGTGATGGGAAAGGCAATACCAAATGTGGGTGAAGTGTGTACAACTTGGTCAACATAAATAATAACACTAAGAAGTACACAAGAATAGGAGATTTTTTGGTAAATGCTATAACATATACAATTTTGTAACAACAGAAATAACAACCAAAAAATATGTATATGATTACATAGGTAGCTATGTATGTATGTATGTGTATACAAAACCTGTTGCCGTCGAGTCGAAGCCGACTCAGAGCAGTCCTATAGGGCAGAGTAGAACTGCCCCGTAGGGTTACCAGGGAGAACCTGGTGGATTGGAACTGCCAAACTTTTGGTTAGCAGCCATTGCTCTTAATCACTATGCCAGCAGGGTTTTCCATATATGTATAGGAAAGTATATATGTATATACATGGGTGCAGGTATAGGCGTATGTATAGACATATGTGTATACATATATGTGTATACTGCATATATACCCATATACGTATATATATAGTGGGCACAGTTACAGATACTTCCTAGACATAACCAAACACCTTGTGGGTGGTTTACTGTATTTGAAGGTTTAGGACCATAATCTTATGGAACAACACAGTTAATTGGCATGACATAGTTCATAAACTTTATATTCTACCTCCTAGTTTGGTAAGTAGCATCTGGAGTCTTAAAAGCTTGTGAGATGTCATCTAAAATATAACTATTGGTCTGTACTCGTCTGGAGCGAAAGAGAAAGAGTGAAACTAAAGACTCAAAGAAGAAACTAGTCTATAGGACTAATTGCCTATACGAATCATGGCCTCATTTATCCTGAGACTAGAAGACCTAGATGGTGCCTGGCTACAACCACTGACTGTTCTGTCTGGGATCACAAAGATAGTCTTGGATAGAACAGACGAAAAATATAGAACAAAACTCAAATTCTTTAAAAAGGCCAGATTTGCTGGATTAGTAGAGACAAGAGGAAACCCCGAAACTATCACCCTGAGATACACTTTAAACTTTGAACTAAAACCACATCCGGAGGTCGCCTTTCAGCTAAATAACAGATTGGCTCATAAAATAAATATCACCCATGAGCACTGTGCTCCTTTAAAAAAATCATCTGTATGAGACCAAAAGGTCAATATTTACCCTAAAGCAAAGATGAGAAGGTCAGGGGGCAAGGAAGTTAGATTAATGGAAATGGAACAACTAGAAAGGAAATAGTGAGACGGTTGACACATTGTGAAAAATGTAACTAATGTCACTGAACAATATGTACAGAAATTGTTAAATGGGAACCTAATTTGCTGTGTATACCTTCACCCAAAACACAGTAAATTATTATACTTAAAAAAAACAATGATTATAGCCTAGGAAACCCTACAGGGCAGTACTGCTGTCTCCTATAGGGTCCCTATGAGTTGGAATCAACTCCACAGCATACAATAACCAGAACAAAGTTAATTTTTGTAAATAATGTAAGATATGGACTTAATAATTACCTCCAAATTGTTAAGGATTTGCCCAATATAATTTATCTAATATTTATTCTTTCCCACTAATTCGAAGCGATACTCTCCTTAGACATTAAATTTCAATACATGCATAAGCATTTCAGGAACTATATTCTGTTCCATCCACCATGTGTCTGTCAGTTTGTTGTACTATGGGCCTTGCATATTGCTGTGATGCTGGAAGCTATGCCACTGGTATTCAAATACCAGCAGGTTCACCCATGGTGGACAGCTTTCAGCTGAGCTTCCAGACTAAGACGGACTAGGAAGAAAGATCTGGCAGTCTACTTCAGAAAAAAAATTAGCCAGTGAAAATCTTATGAAGAGCAGCGGAACATTACTTGATATAGTGCGGGAAGATGAGCCTCTCAGGTTGGAAGGCACTCAAAAGTGACCAGGCAAGAGCTGACTTCTCAACGTAGAGTGGACCTTAATGATGTGGATAGAGTCAAGCTTTCAGGGCCTTCATTTGCTGATGTGGCATAAGTCAACATGAGAAGAAACATCCATTAATAATCTGTATGCTGAATAAATAATCTGAGAAACTGGACTATATAAAGAAGAACAGGGCATCAGGATTGGAGGAATACTCTTTAACAACCTGTCTTATGCAGATGACACAACCTGGCTTGCTGAAAGTGAAGAGGAGTTGAAGCACTTACTGATGAAGATCAAACACTAGTCTTCAGTATGGATTACACCTCAACATAAAGAAAACAAAAATCCTCACAACTGGACCAATAAGCGACATCATGATAAACGGAGAAAAGATTGAAGTTGTCAAGGATTTTACTTGGATCCACAATTGATGCCCATGGAAGCAGCAGTCAAGAAATCAAAAGACGTATTGCATTAGGCACATCTGCTGCAAAAGGCTTCTTTAAAGTGTTAAAAAGCAAAGATGTCACTTTACGAACTAAGGTTTGCCTGACCCAAGCCATGGTGTTTTCAAACACCTCTTATGCGTGTGAAAGCTGGACAATGAATAAGGAAGAAGAATTGATAACTTTGAATTATGGTGTTGGCAAAGAATATTTAATATACCACGGACTGCCAAAAGAACAAACAAATCTGTCTCGGAAGAAGTATAGCCAGAGAGTTCCTTGGAAGTGAGGATGGCGAGACTACACTGCACATACTTTGGACATGTTATCAGGGGCGACCAGTCCCTGGAGAAGGACATCACACTTGGTAAAGTAGAGGGTTAGAGAAAAAGAGGAAGACCCTCAATGAGATGGATTGACACAGTGGCTGCAACAATGAGCTCAAGCATAACAACGGTTGTGAGGAAGGCGGAGGACTGGGCAGTGTTTCGTTCTTTTGTACATAGGGTCGGTATGAGTCGGAAGCTACTTGATGGCACCTAACAACAACAATATCATTCTGTTTCATTGATCTGCTTGTCTGTTTCAGGCCAGTATCACACCATTTTAATTCTATATCTTTAAAATTATTTTTTTGTATTTGGTAGTGTGAGTCTTTTGTTACTATTTTCTTTTTTCAAAATTGTTCTGGCTATTCTTGCACATTTACTTACATGATTGTAGGATCAGCTCATTAAGGTCAATGAATGGAACTCCTGAATATTTTATTGTGATTTATTTGAATTCAATGACCAAATTTAATAAGAACTTAAGTACTTTTGTACCATTCAATTTTCCCTTCCAAGAGCATGGTATATCTCATCATTTATTTAAATCTTATTTTACGTCATCAAGCAAAATTTAGTTTTCCTCTTAAAACACCTGTACATTTTATATCCTAAAACATTCTAGTTTTTTATTCCATATGAAGGTAATATTTTCTATATTTTGTTTCTGCTTACTGTTAATGTTAGTAAAAATTGGGCTTTTAATAGAATTCAGTGCTCATATACCTGTTTTTATTTAAGAAGTGATCATTTTGTGTGAGTCTTAGAGGGAGGCATGGTCTTAAACTTGTCTAGTTGGATGCTCCCACCAAGGACTTTCACTATTAAAATGATTCAAATATCCAAGGAACATTGAGGAGTTGTTAAAGGAAGCAGTAAACTCAAGCAACTGTGGTGGTATGTGTCCAGTGGTTGGCTGTGCCAGAGGCATTGTGATTGTTTTGTGTGTATATATGTATGTGTTCTATATATAAATTGACTGTGTTCCACCATATTGTTTTCCTTTCTTAAACAATGTTTCCTGAGCCTCTGTTTTCCAGGTGTCCCACTAATTCCATGAACTACTTCTTACCCTTGTAGCAAATTCCTTTTCTATTTAAATTAACTAGAATTTGTTTCTGTCTCTCTCTCTTTTTTTTTTTTTTTTTTTGCATCAAGAACATCGGCTGAATAGATTTGGGCACTAAGAAATAGGTTTCAAGTAAAAGTCCCTTAGGGAAATGAGGGATGAAGAACCTGGGATTGGTCATATTTTCTGGGTGTGGCTAAATATCCTGTTACTATTCAATAATGATAATCTGGAAGCCCACTCCCTGTAGCAGCCAACAAGTTAATTAAATTATCATCAGCAGTCACCTTGATTGAAGTGCTTAATGAGGTCTAGGTTTTGAGGAACTACGTTGCTGTTGCCATATAGCCATATATAAGGCAAACGAAATTCAAGGGGTATATGGCAAAATAGCTAGTTCTAAGAATGCTGCACTACTTACAGAAAGAGAATAATTGAAATCAAATTAATAAATTCTTGTCACAGAAGTGCACTGAAAACAAGAGATTTCCCATGCCTTTGCCAAAAAGATCTTTATATCTTGTAGTTACAGAGCTAAGGTAACCAAACTAAAATTTTGATGCAGCATATTCCTGAAATACACTGTTATTTGAATTCACATCCTCACCACATCTCTTTCTTGAATGTTAGGGTATTGATTAGGTAAGATTGGTCCTCAATAACTTATATGGGGATCAATTAGAGTAATTGAGGGACTCTCTTCCCCACTGAGCCTTTATCGATAACTTAATTGATCTCATCTCTCACCTTGTTTGATGATGGGTACCCTCCTTTGTTCATAGGTGTTAAATTGCAAAATGAGTCCAATTTCCTCCAAACAACCAGATAACGTTAAGTAGAGTCAGATCCCAGCAGGATCCAGGAGTACAACTGTAAAGTCAAACCAGGGGAGAAGTGAAAGACTAAAAAATCAAAAGAATTGCAGAACTTTGGGAATTTATATAAACAAAACATCTAAGAAATATGTGTGAGAATGATTCTGAAGTTTCACATCTAAGAAGAAACATTTTAGATCAGGCTGAATTTAGCAATATCCGTAGAGATCCGACTCAATGGCTAGATCCAGTAGACGTTAGCTCTGTTAGCTAACAGAGTACTGGACTCAGTGGTGCCTCAACCTAAAGGAAATTGTCAGAAGTCAGTTTTTGTAAAATAAAATATTAAAGACCACAGATAATTTTATTCAGCCATCGTTAAAGTTCTAGTTTAAATCTTTAACCACACATTTTGAGGGCATTTAATGAAAAACAAGGAGAGTTGGTTGTGCAGTGGTTAAGTGCTCAGCTGCTAATTGGCCACTCTGCAGGAGAAAGATGAAGCAGCCTGCTTCCATAAAGATCACAGCCTTGGAAACCCTATAGAGCAGTTCCACTCTGTCCTTTAGGGTCACTGTGAGTCGGAATTGACTCGACGGCAATGGGTTTGATTTTTTTGGTTTTAATGAAAAACATTTAGTGAAGCTAGTGACACAAGGGTTTTGAGAGTTTAAAGCACTGGGTTAGCCATTACTCTTGGTAAGGAAGAAATTTAAAGAATATTTACAAAGCATTCGTTATAAAATTTACACTAAATCTACCTCATCTTTTTCTAGCCTTCAGAAAATGGATTTTCCAAACTTCCACTAAAAAGAGCAAAGAGATTTTTCTATATTTGGAAATTTGTTTTAATAGTTACTATTCAAGGATTGCTCACCTATTAATTTATATTTGTTACAGGAAATTACATTTGTCACAATGTCTGTTGTAAGGAATTACGTTTCTTTACTCCTCTATCAAAGTAGATTAAATTTGCTCACCACCTTTGTGATAATTAGCCCACTAATTGTGACCTCCCTAACTTGTTACAATTAATTGAACCAGTATATCCTAATAGTGCATTCTTTATTTTTGAAAATAAAAATCGATACATGAATGTAATAGTTTAGTTTTGTAACACCATATAAAATTTTGTTCTTTTACTTTGGTATGTTACAGAAGAAAGAATTGTTGACATGTATATATCATGTACAACCTGCTCACTGCTGAAGGGATCTTGCAACATTACCTTCACCAAAGCCTGGATAAGTACCTGGATGATAAGAACACCAGCATCTCTGAAAAGAGCTGCGGTGACTGTTCTCTCCACTGCTGGAATGCTGGTGGGAAGCACTGTAATTTAAATGAACTCCATGATTTCAATAGAAAGGGATAACCCAAGGGTTGGCAAAGGCAACATATAACATAATAGTTAAATAACTGTTAAAAGCAAAGAGTGCCTGTTACAATAACAAGCAGCCAAGACCAGTTTGGTAACCTGAATGATCTAAACCACATGAATCTTTAACCCAAACCAGTAACCAGTTGCCATCAAGTCATCTCTGAATCACGGCCACCCTATATGTGTCAGAGTAGAACTGTGCACCATTAGGTTTTCAATGGCTGATTTTGGGGAAGTAGATCACCAGGCCTTCCTTTCGAGGTGCTCCTGAGTGAGTTCGAATCTCCAATCTTTTGGTTAGCAGCTAAGCGTGCTAACTATTTGTACCACCCAGGGACTTCTCATGAATCTTTAGTAGTACTTAATTGATCATGGGACCATTAAATGCATAAATAAATTTAAAAATAAATAAGCAAGCCACTCTGGTCTACTATTCAGACTGACAGATTACACAGGGCTAATTTTTAATCTGATTCTACCTCAAGTACATCCAGTTGGACCCCGAATTCATCTTAGTGTATTTCTCAAGTTTCTGAATATGGAGTTGGAATCACTTCTCCTGCTTCCGGCACCTTGTGTCACATTTTCTCAGGCCACCTCTCAGCCCACTTCTTAAAACATTAGTTCTGCCTCCCTCTCTCTCTCCTCTCCTCCTGTGAGAATGGATGAAATTTAGTGGATAAATAAAGGATTTGGTCTTTTTTTTAGGAGTTTTTACAGTTTAAAAAGAAAGAAGACAGTGTATTTGTATAAAAATACAGCAGATGGGTAAATGTGATGGAGGAGTTTTGTAGACATTCACTTGTAACTGCTTCTGTTTTCACAGTGCAGTAGGAAGCAGATTCATCCGCTGAGAGAGAGGTCGAGGGAGGAGAATTTCAAAATTTGAGGAGAAGGGAGAATGCACGAAATCATCTAGAAGAGTGGAAGAGTGAATGGTCTGGGAAAATATAGTAAAATTGCCAGACATTGTTATGGACCCATTAGAAGTGATCATAAATTTGAAGAAGTTTGTTAGGAACCTGCTGATGTTAGAAGTTCCCACGTGACTCTTGATGATCACGGTGTGTGTCGTGGATTGAATTGTGTCCCCAAAAAATACTTTTCAACTTGGCTGGGTCATGATTCCCAGTATTGTATAATTGTGTACCATTTTGTAATCTGATGTGATTTCCTTATGAGTTGTAAATTCAATACTATGATGTAATAAGATGGATTAGCGGCAGTTATACTGATGAGGTATACAAGATTGGATAGTGTCTTAAGCCAATCTCTTTTGAGATGTAAAAGAGAGAAGCGAGCAGAGACACATGGGAACCTCCTACCACCAAGAAAGCAGTGCTGGGAGCAGAGTGCGTCCTTTGGACCTGAGTGTCCTGCACTGAGATGCTCCTTGACCAAGGGAAGACTGATGCATCACAAGAACTTTCTCCAGAGCGGACAGAGAGGGAAAGCCTTCTCCTGGAGCTGATACCCTGAATTTGGACTTGTAGCCTACTGGACTGTGAGAGAATATACTTTGTTAAAGTCATCCACTTGTGGTATTTCTGTTATAGCAATACTAGATGACTAAGACAGTGTGGAATCTGACAAAGATATGCTTTTACTCCAGTATGCACATTCTCTACCCCTCTGTCCTGCCAAGGATAGCTTGTATCCACAAAGCATCAGCATCTTTTCCTATATGCTTCAAAGACTCACTAGAAATATATACCAAACATAAGGGAAAAGAAGCAGGAAGGGGAATGATCTAATGTATAGACCTCATAGAAGAGAAAAGAGAATAATTTTTCTTGGGTCAAGGACTTGCCTTGAGGTTTTAACCTTCTATGGTTTAAGGTTTTTATTTGTGAGTAGTTCAAATGTATTTCAAAAAAGGTTAAAAGGTATTCATTTAATTGCCTGCATGATGTTCAGGCAGGGATTACAGAAAATATTAGAACATTGAATTAAATTGTGGTTTGTTAATAGTTCATTTTCAAGACTCAGACGAAGATATGAAAAATGAAAATGGCCAAAATAATTGACAAAAGACATATCTTTTATATAACTGTTATAATAATCAGCTCTCAGGCACAAAAGAGCACAAACTGGCTTCCTTTGTCTCTTCCGTCATTAACCATTCCAAAGTACTGGGGCAGGTAAAATTTCCAATTGCATTGTGGGAAATCCCTTGCTGTCTTGAACAACGGCATGGCTGATGTTATTGTTTGACTCAGAAGGAGACCTCATTCTTTTGAGAGAAAAAAAGAACTCAGAGCTGATAATGTACCAGGAATCCTGAAGCAAAACCTTTTTCAGTATGTAAATAAGTGAAAATCATTCGCTCTTTGTCACTCTCTGTTTCTCTCTGTCTTTCACATCATCCCATGAGGTTCCAGACATACATTTAACTACTGAAATAACTTGAGCTACAAATAAGTGTACTTGGAAAAAACCTCCACATCTGCGAAAAGCGGCCCCAAATAGAATATTAATGCATTTATTTAAATTTAAAATGCATTTTAGGTTTTGAAAAGCCTCGAGTTTAGTTACTTTTTACTCTGTGGCAGTGTCTTTGTGTATTGTACAAGTCAAATGAAGGGATTATTCTTTTTGGTCCCTTTTTTTTAAAGAGTAAAGCAGGCAAAGGGATGAAATTTGAAGGATGATGTGTAAAACTTTTTTTTTTTTTTTTTTTTGCCTTGGAGCATATTTAATTACTTAGTAAGTGACACGGTCAACATACATCTCAAAGGTCATTTTGAAATTCCTCTGCCCCTTCTTTTGCCTGGCTAACACGAAATTATCCTTCAAATCTCAGATAGTTGTCACTTCTTCCAGAAGGCTCTCTTAAAGTCCCAGCAATAGATATTTTTCCCATCATAGCCGTTCATGTTTTTCTCTTTCAGAGAACTCCTTGTTACATTATATTGAAATTAAGATCCTAATTTATTTTTATGTACTAAAGCCATCCATTATATGTGGTTTATAAGGAATGCTCAATAAGTGTTGGTTTAATTAAATCGCAGAGAATGGTCTTTTCGTTCTTTTTCCCATTTTCCTATTATCTGTATCTATTGACCCTCTTTGTCTCATAGAAGCAGTTACATATTACAGTAGCATTTTTGGACTTGAAAATCTCCCAGAAGTGTTCTGCTTATAATCAGAAGGTAGCTTAAGTGTTAAGAAAACATTGAAATCCCACAATATACTTGAGTTAAAATCCCAATTTATCCTGTGCAAAACAATAAGGAGGCAGAAGGTTTTAAAAACCTTCTTTCATTTCTGTATCACAATCCTCTCCAGTCGTGTTTTCTTCTCTTTTCTAAGGATACATTATGTCCATATTCTCCCTTACTTCTTATGGAAGCCATTCTTCCAGAATGACCCTCTCTTTCTCCTTCCTTCAAAATTTGTTTTTACAGACAAAATAATTAGAAAGGATATAATCAACAAAGTCTGTCTAAATTTTTTTTTTTTTAATTGAATTGTTCTTTTTCTCATTGATATTTTGAAGTTCTTTTTTACCTCAGGGATGTTAGCCGTTATCTGTGAGTTGAAGTACAAATATATATATTTTTTACTTTGTTAAAATACTTCTAATATAAATTTTTATTGATGTATAACCTTCATAGAGAAAGTACACGAATCATGAATGTATCCTCTCAATAACTTTCCACGAAGTGCTCACATGTAACCAGTACCTACATCAAGAAACAGAACATTACCAGAAACCCAAAAGTGCCCTTGTACCCCCTTCAAGCTACTGTCAACCCCACACTCCATTCCTACTCTCCTCAAGTGTAAACAATACCCTTACTTGTAGAACTAAAGCCTAGTTTTGCTGTTCTTGAGCTTTCTATAAACAAAATCATACAGTATGTTCTTTTGTATCTAACTTCTTTTTTTATCTTCGTGTGGATCAGATTCATTCATGTTGTTGGGTGTAGCTGAAGTCAATTTATTCCTGTTGCCTTAGTCTTCTACATGAATATACCCAATCCCCCCAACCCATTGCCTTCCAGTTGATTCCAACTCATAGTGACCCTGTAGGACAGAGTAGAACTGCCCCCATAGGGTTTCCAAGGCTGTAATCTTTAAGGAAGCAGACTGCCACATCTTTCTCCCATGGAGCAGCTGGTAGGTTTGAACTACTGACCTTTGGGTTAGCAGCTGAGCGTGTTAGCCTCTGTGCTACCAGGGTTCCTTTACCTGAATATACCATGATGTATTTATCTCTTTTACTCTTAGACTACAACTTAAGCGTCACAAGGAGAGTGACTTTTATTCGCATTGGTGTTTCCATCTTTCTTCTCTTCCTCAGTTCCCCAAAACATTTAACACAATGTTTGAGTAAAGTAGCTATTTAGTAAGAGTTGACTGAATTATCTGTTTTAGCAGTGCTGAGTGATCACCTTGATTGTCAAAATATTACTCAGTGAATCACTTTTTCACACTTGATACTGACACATCCAAAAACATCATATTGCTTATCCTGATTCTGATACATTCTGAAACCTACCTTAATGGCAGAGAAAATTCTGAAACCAAAAAGAAATGGGCTGGGGCTGGGGGGAAGGTGATGATATGAGTGGATATGAATTTCTGGGATGAAGGGTTGCTGGAGAGGAAGTTTTTCCCAAGGACTGGTTTAGTATCAGCCTGTAATAATACTCTGTAAACTGACCACGGGCTCATTGGCTATGTATGTTACATTTTATATACAGTACACAACAGAAATTGTCAAACCCAGGAGTGATTTTTCAGTATAGTGCTATGGTTAGAGGGCACTTAAAAAGAATGATAACTTCTCTCCATAGACACATCCAAACTCCCTGAGGGACTGAATTGCTGGGTGGAAGGCTGCGGGGACTATGGTCTCAGGGAACATCTAGCTCAATTGGCCTGACACAGTTTATAAAGAAAATGTTCTAACATTCTACCTTGGTGAGTAGCATCTGGGATCTTAAAAGCCCGTGAGCAGCCATCTAAGATACTCCACTGGTCTCACCCCTTTGGGAGCAAGTGAGAATGAAGCAAACAAGATACAAGGCAAAGAGTAGTCCAAAGGACTAATGGACCACAACTACCACGGCCTCTACCAGACTGAGTCCAGTACAACTAGATGGTGCCCGGCTACCACCACTGACTGCTCTGACTGGGATCACAAAAGACGGTCTCGGACAGAGCTGGAGAAAAATGTAGAAGAAAATTCTAACACACACAAAAAAGACCAGACTTACTGGCCTGATAGAGACTGGAGAAATCCCGAGAGTACGGCCCCCAGATACCCTTTTAGCTCAGTACTGAAGTCACTCCTGAGGTTCACTGTTCAGCCACATATTAGACAGCCCCATAAAAAAAAAAAAACAAGACTAATGGGGCACAACAGTCCAGGGACAAGGACTAGAAGGCAGGAGGGGACAAGAAAGCTGATAATAGGGAACCCAAGGTTGAGAAGGGACAGTGTTGACATGTCATGGGGTTGTTAACCATTGTCATAAAACAATATGTGTACTGTTTAATGAGAAACTATTTGTTCTGTAAACCTTCATCTAAAGTACAATTAAAAAAAAAAAAAAAAACAGGCAATACTTGATAAGGGGCTATAATGTCCAAAAAATAGTCACAAAGCAAATAAAGGACATTTTGAATTAAAAAAAAAGAATGATAAATTCTTATAATATAGACAAAATCGTGAGAATGCAAAATTGATTTTTGCCTCCCTTGTTCTACATTTTTCATAATGTGATTAATACATGGAATAGGCCTGTGGCTTTCAAACATTAGCATGTCTCCAAATCACTTTGCCAGTTTGTTAAAACTCAGCTCCTGGGCACCAGGAGAATTTACGCTTCTAACAAATTCCAATATAATGCTGATGGCTGTTCCCAGGACTCACTTGGAGAAAAACTGGCCAAAACAATAAAAGCATAACATGAGTGAAGCAAAGTAATGAAAATAGAATTATAAAGCTTATCTTTCAACATATCTCCCTGTGTAGCATATTCATGAATTCCCCCACCCCATGGTGTCATTTTTTGATAGGTAATAATCTAACATGTTCTTTAAGGAGAGTTGGGAAACTTCTGTGATTTATTTACCTGAAAAATAGCTTGAGAGAATAGGAGGTTTAAATCGTATTAAAGAAGAAAACAAGGCTTTTAAAGAAGTGTCTTGAAATAGAAAACTAATAAAATATATCAATAAAATATTCTAATGGGCATGGAATGCAGAAACATTTGGGAAAATTTGAATGCATCTGTGTTATTTTTATCTCTATGAGCCCAATTTAACAGACAAGCATTTTCACTTAACTTTCAAGCATATTATAAGGAATGTATCAATATTTTATTAGGTCTACTTATTGATTCGTTTGCTCATTAAATGAAATTAAGATAATATTGTAAGTTTCCATTTGGGAACTAGTTCTTACCTGTTTTCTGGCCACAAAACTTTTGAGTAAAATAGTCATGGTTTTTCCAAGATTCTGAGAAAAGTTTTGAGAATACAAATTAATGTGACATTCTTATAGGGGTAACTTTGATTCTGCTCTGATTTTTTTTTATAGACTTAAGTCAGTTTGAAACTCAGAAAAGTTATAATACATAATTATTATTAAGATAGTTTATAAAAAGTTATATAATGATATATGTGTTATTATATAACTATTAGCAATTATTAAACTATACTACTTTCATTTGACTATATTTAAAAATCACTTGTTATATTCTTCATATTTTTACAACACATCAATGTGTTGAACTCCAAGGATGAGAATTACTGCTTTAGGATATGGTTTGTGTTTGCATAGTGAATAGGGAAACATACAGTCATTTCCAGGGACTGGGTCTGCTTTTGTTACCTATTCAAAGGAGGTGTCAAGAAGTCCATCCTGAACCGGAGTGGTCCTAGGAGATTGGTTTTGGCCTGTGGTCATCAAGAATTTCAAGGTCAGATCCAGTTCAGGGTTTAGGATTTCCTACAGTCAAAGACTATTGGGACTGGAAAGGACCATAGTCCAATCTCTTACAAGAAAAAAGAAGCTAGAGAGATTAAGGGAATTGCCCAAGATCATGGTTATTTAAGAGCCCAGGCAATAGTATGATGAAAACAGATAAATTATATTGAATGTTTTCTTTGTACCACGTAAACAGAGTTCTTTAGATACATTATTTCATTTAATACTTAATTTGGTGGGATTTAATAATATTCCCTCTGAAGATGAAGAAATTTAGAATCAGAGAGGGTAAGACACTTTCCAGTATCATACAGGTAGTTAAGTGTTGAGACAACATTTAAAAGCAGAAGTGTACCACCCAAACCTGAGCTCTCCAGGCCATGCTCTCTCCTTATTTCTAGTTCAGCACCTCATTGTCCCCACACTGTCCCCAGTGGGCTACTAGAAACCTATATTACAATATCAGAAATTATACTTTATAGTGCACAAAATGGGCTTCTGGATGGTACAAACGGTTATGTGCTTGACTACTAGTCAAAAGGTTGATGGCTCGAAAATATCCAGAAGCACCTTGGAAGACAGGCTTGGCAATCTGCTTCTGAAAGGTCACATCCTTGGAAACCCTATGGAGCAGTTGCCATGAATTGGAATTGACTCAACAACAACAGTGTACAAAATGTTAAATATTTTGTTAGATTAAAAAAAATTAGAATTATGATTTAAGTAAAACAATTTACATCGTCTTAATGCTAAAAACACTGATATTCAAAGGTGAAAAAAATGTGGACAACTTAAAGTCTTTTCCAATCAAAGATACCCTTTTGAAAGTAGGAGAATCTAAATAAACCAAGTTCTAAGTGGTAATAATCCCATGTATCCCCCTCCCCACCATGATACACATAAACACATGATTTAAAATATGTGGTAGGTGGTTGATATTCTTTTTCTTATATTGTTTCCCCTCTTTTCTTCACATTAGATTCAAGTTTGTTTTTTAACCTATCAACCCAACTGAAATTTAATGTTTGTTCAATGGAAAGGAAATCAATAGTTTTTCCTACTAGGCATTTATACAGTGATCAGATTGTAGTTTATACATTCTACATTTCACCCTCTGTCCCTATGTTTACAGGCAGAGTATTTTTATGGACAAATGGTTCTTTAATAGGCCATAAACACCTTATACATTTTCAAGCTCCCTGATCACAAAGGAAAAGGAACACATATTCTTTAAAACCAAAACCAAACCCACTGCCATCAAGTCGGTTCTGACTCATAGCTACCCTCTAGGACACGGGAAAATTGCCCCATAGGGTTTCCAACGCTGCAGATCTTTACGGAAGCAAACTGCCACTATCTTTCTCCTGTGGAGTAATGGGTGGTTTCGAACTGCCAACTTTTTGGTTAGCAGCCAAGAGCTTTAACCACTGCACCACCAGGGCTCCATGTAGTATGTAAGACTCACCAAATCAGACATTTGATTGAAGTTTTTAATAAAGAAAAAAAAAGCAAATCTGTAATTCATTGAAAAAGAAGAGTTAAATTTTGTTGATGTCATTTTGAAATGTTATTTTTTGGCTAGTTTTGTATGTAAATATAATGCCTTTCTTTGGCAATCACTTGTGAAAACAAAACTTATTGGAAATTTTGCCTGGATGGATCAATGGGACTTGGATACATTCTTGGAATAAGTTCTTGAGCAGAGTTTTCTTTTTCCTTGCTCTGGTTAACTACTGACTTTACCTCAAGGAAGTTCATCCTTATAGGAAATTGTATTACAAGATTGATTTTAGCTATAGTTGTGATAGCACCTTCTTTTTTCCTTGCAAAGGGTCTCTGATTTAATTTATTTTAAACAGCAAAATACGAACCCAGTGCAAAGAATGCTGAGGTGCAATTTTCCATAGTTGAATTAAGACGTCTGTTGATTCCTTGTGTGACAATATAAACAATAAGTGCTTTGGAAACAGAAGAAAAGAAGTGGGAGACACACTGCTCATAGCATCTTATTGTTTCGCTAGTGAGCTTTGGCATCAGTTCTTTTGGAATTTGTGGATCTACTCTGTGTGTGTACTTAAAAAAATTCATGAGGAAGAGAAGGCGAGGGCGGCTGTTTGAATATTTATGTGAAATTAATGCCACATTTTTCCCTCTTTGAAGGTGAAAAGTTGTAGAGATAAGTTGTGGTCAATTGCAGCAGAATTTTTGGATGAACTGGTTCCACATTAATCTTAACTTGAACAGAATCTGAAAAACTTTTGCAGAGGAGTAGTAGGAATTACACCTGTTCTGAAGTCCTCCCCCAAAACAAAAAGGAAACAAAAAACCCTCATTGCTATTGAGTGGATTATGACTCATAGTTGTGACCCTATAAGACAGAGGAGAACTGCCCCATAGGGTTTCCAAGACTAATCTTTAAAGAAGCAGACTGCCACATCTTTCTCCTGTAGAGCGGCTAGTGGGTTCGAATTGCCAGCCTTTTGGTTAGCAGCCAAGTGCTTAACCGCTGCACCACCAGGGCTCCTTCTGGTCTCACAAACCTAAATTTCTCCTGGAAATTTGAGAGCACCAGCTCAGCCCTCAGGCTGATTCCACGTTGTGGTGAATGCTGCTTTTGTGCACAGCGGCAGTCTGCCCCTATGGCTGTCTGCTGGGGCTTGTGCCAGCTGGAATGTGGAAATATGGATCTGCTGGCTCTTCTGGCCAACAGACCCAAAACACCTCTTTCTCCCTTTTTAAAACATTATAATGTAAAATGAAATAGTACTTGTTCAATTCTGTCTCTCAATAAATGGTAAGAATGTTTCAATATGACGTTGGTTCAGAATGCTCTAGAAACATAGTTTTGTGAATTAGAACGAAACTGATATTTCAATTTTGCCACTTCCTATTGTTTAGAATTCACAGTTAGCTACAAGGACCTTGCAGAACACGCATATGGAGCATATGGAACATTCGTATGTGCAACTTGATTCGGTATGCCACCCCCATATTTTGAGATCTGTCTGTACAACTCAGTTTGAATTTGATAATATCCTGTCAATTAAACCAAACCTTGTTTTCAAAGCCAAATAACACAAGCGCCCTGGGCACCTGCAAAACACCCAGGCACACAGGCTCAAGTGGATAGTTAGGTGTGCAATTACTTGATTTATACACATGTGTTTCTGAAATTACAGCTGCAGGGTTTTGTGGTCTCTGTGGGGGTGTGAACAGTTTTGCTGGCAAGCCCATTATGCTTTCCTTTGGAAATCTGGCTCCCAATATGAATTCCCCTCCCATGGCTGATGGAGAACAAAGTCTATTTGTCACTTTTCTATTTGCCTTCCACAGTGATTTGGAAAGAAAGCAGTCGTATTTTGCTGCTGTAATTGGGAATTGCTGATTCATCTCACAAGTCCAATCATCTTCGCTATTCATTACACAAACAGGAGCTAATGATTCTGTGCATGTGGTAGAAGTTGGCATGTGGAGGCTGGGCTTCCCACCCCCCATTACTGGCCCAACTACTTATAAATTTACTTGAGGGAACACAGTTCTTTCCATAAAAGTCACCTACTTCAATCTGAAGATTTTAAGACTGAGGCATTAGTTCAAAAGAAGGCTCTGTGATTTTATTTTGTTTTTGTAGCTATTTAAAAACAATACTTTCCTTAAAGTTTTATGTATACTTTTAACCTTTGGCTTAGCTGTAGAAAAGCTTATTACCGTAAGCAGACTCAATCACTCATGATAGTACAACACTTCGGATAACTGATTATTGCACTGTCTAGTTGGGTAATTAAATGCAGGGTGGATTTACAGTTCAGTGGACTCACTCATGGGGTGTGGGTGGTGGTAGCCATGTTCTCTATCCCTTTTGAATCTTTCAACTTCATACTGCAGCTTTGTGTCAGGATGACTGGAAAATGTGAAATCAAATATTAAAGAGCAAATACAGACTATAAAAGGGGTGGCACAATGGGAAAAGAAAGGCAAGGATGCTGAAGGTTTTTGCCATCCAAGCAAAGGAAAATTATTCTAACTTGTGTAACTTTTCAGCTTTGTTAATATTAGAAGACGTAGCTATTAATAGATTGCCTTTATTATGAGGAAATGAAACAAGGTCATTTCAGTAACGCTTAAGAGAACTCACACTTTCTGCAAAACCTCTAATTTTCTCAAGGGGCTAATAGGAACTAACATGGATAGAAAAACCACTCCTTTCATCTCTTCTCAGAATAGTTACCTAGAATCAGAATGGCTGGAGATTGAAAAGGCCTATTCAGCTCTCAGCTGTAGCCTCCAGGGAACTAGGCTGCATTTTTCCTCATAGTACATTTTCCACTGTTTTGTATAGCTTTATTTTAATGGCCTCAAAGATTTCTCCACTTCTATGGAAAACTTGTTCCAGACTCTAGCCAATCTCATTAAGAAAATTACTTTCTCTCCAGACACTGAAGGATGTCTCTCTCTTTTTTGTAAAAATTCATATTCGACAAATAGATGTAAGTAGAGAGATTAACACGTCTTGACTAATTTAAACATTTTAGAACTGGGGGAAACCTCTGTTTTTATGCCAAATTGGCAACAGTAAAAATAAAAATAACTTTTTTACAGACGTGTTCTTCAGCAATGTATTTGTTGTATAATGATGTATATGGAAATGTCTTTCCGGCTAATAAAACTAGAAAGAAGCATTTGTATACCAAAGAGGAAAGTAAGGCTCATTTGACATTTCACTCTTGAAATCAGGAATCCTTTTGGTTTTTTTTTTTTTAACTCAGATATACCCTAACCTTGGCATTTCCTACTTATATGGCTTTAAACTATATGAAAATTTTTAAAAATTACTGGTCAGTTATTGTTTTGAGGAAAGCCTGTTGAGTTTGTTGTTTTTTGTTCTGGGGTTACTCATATTTTATGAAAGAAATTAGACAGCATTTCTTTTCTTCATAAGAGACAGAATATTCACACTCAGATTATAAATAGCAACACTATATACATATCAGCTGCCTCAAATCATTTTTGGGAAAAGCAAGTTATAAATACAGCAAATGAATAAATACATGCATGGAATATTCGTATCACAGCTTGTTAACATGTTTGATTTGTCATTGCTAATTAAACAGCTATTTTTATCTTCTGGGAGATTTCCTAAATTTTAACTTTGATTTCATTCATTTACTCATTCAAACCAAACATTGAATACTTACTATGCTACTATGTGAGACCCTCTTCAATTGCTAGGCATTTAGTGGTGAACAAAAGCAAGTGAATGTTCTTGTGGAATTTATATTTGAACGGTGGGAGACAACACAAATGGACAAGTAAATACATAGTCTGTCCAATGGTGATGTATGCAATGGAAAAACAAGTAGGATAAGAGAGATCGTGTCTCCTTGTGAGTCTATATATGTACACTTATGTGAATTCATGTGGCTGTATATGTGTGCTTGTGTGTGTGTTCATGTTAGAAAGAGGTTGTTATTTCATACAGGTGATCAGTGAAAAGGTGACCCTAAGAGAAAAGGACCCAAACAAGGACTGAGCCCAAACTTTAGAGGTTGGGGAGATGCTAAATATGAAAGTGTAAAATGCTGCTGATATGGGTAAGCAAAATAAGAATTGACTGTTGGATTTAGAAAAATGGAGGTCATTGGTGAACTACATAAGAATGTTTTTGAAGTAGCAGGGACAGAAGCCTAAGGATTATAAGAAAAATGAAGAGAGAAATTGGTGATATCACATCGGCCACTATCCGTGGACTTTTTTTTTTTTTTTTGCTAGGGGAAGGAATGAAATAGAGTAGTATCTGAAGGACTGTGCTGTTAAGAAGATTTTTATCTTAGCAGTGGAAGGGATAATAGAATGTTTGTATGCCGTTGGGAAAAATTGATGTTGAGAAAGAGAGGTGAAGTTCTAGAACAATGTCCTCATGTAAAATAATGTCCTCATGTAGAGGAGAAAAGAAATGGGATGGTATCTGGAGGATAATGTGCAATTAAGAGATTTTAGGATGATTGTATGCTAATAGGAATGATCTAGTAGATTGGGGGAAGAAAATCATGATAGAGGAAGAGAAAGAGAGGACAATGAAGGAGAAGTATCTTTGACTAGCCAGAGGAATTGGGATCTGGTGCACAAATGGGGAGATTGGCTTTAATTAGGACAGAGTGTTCATCTATAGTGATAACAGGAACAACTGAATGTGTACAGATATGTGGAGATGAGGAGTCGGGTTCTAGAGTCTGTGGAGGTTGTCTTCTGAATTTTTCCATTTCCTTAACAAAATGGGCTGGATGCTGAGTATAAGGATGAGGGAGGAAGTGTTGGAATTTTGAGAATAAAGGATAAACCAGGAAACAAGAGTCTTGAAGAATGGGAGGAGGAGATCAGGGAAATGTAGTAGGGCTAAAGCTAGTGGGCATGATTTTAAAGTGAATCCAGTCAGTATGTTTTTTTCAGGGCTTCAAACCAGTTCATTCTGGTTTGAACCCCTGCTGAGAATTTGCATTTCTAACAAGTTCTCAGGCGATGCTAATGCTGCTAGTTAGGGATCAAATCTGAGAACCACTAGTAAAGCAGTGGTTCTCAAAATTTATTATACATAATCTGATTCAGTATATCTGGGGTGGAAATGCAAATTCTTGGCAGGGGTTCCAACTGGAAAGAACCGGTTAAAGGCCCTGGTTTTTTTCCCACCCATATATTCAGTTCAAGAAGGCAAAAGCAGCATATGGGGGTAGTTGGATTTAATTAACTAGGATTAAGATTTTTCCAAGGGAGCATGAAGAAGTAGGGATGGGCAGTTAGGTATATGCATGGGAGTGATTACATTGAATATGGGACTTAAACTAGGTAAAGACGGGTATGTATCACCTAGGAAGCCCTGTGGGGCAGTTCTGCTCTGTCTTATAGGGTCACTATGAGTTGGAATCTACTCAATGGTACACAACAACAAAGAGGGATGTGAGGATATGAGGGTAGTGAGGGAAAAGTTAAAAAATGTTAGGATCAGTGTCCCAGTGGGATTAAAAAAAAAATTACAGGATTTGGGATCCTGAGGGAGTAAGCTGGATACACAGGAGCAGTTGGTCAGAGAGTGGGAACTTTGAAACATCTTTCTAACTGAACAGCATTCTTAGATGAAAAACTTGATTTGTAACCACAGACATTAATCACACAATTTTTTCTTCCCTTGCGATATCATATTTCCATCTTTATACATCTCCTTTGGTAGAATAAACATCCTAGAAGAGTCCTTGAAGATTTGTTTTCCTCTTCCACCTGCACCACGTAATTATGAAAACTAGAATTCATACCGTACCTATGGTTGAGAAGCTTTTTCACATACAGTTCTTATTTAGTCCTCACAAAAATGCTGTGTATCCACATTTTACAAAAAAAAAAAAGGAAAATTAAGTCTTAGAGAGGTTTAGAAACTTTGCAGAGGTCATGGGGTTACTGAGTGGTATTTACCAATTTTAAGACTAATTCTTCTAACTCCAAATCAGGAGCTGCTTCCCAAATAAATTAGTCACAGCACACATATGCCTGCACTTACACACCCAACAATCCCACTTACCCCAATACAAACATATTACATTTTCAGAAAGAAAATTTCAGCCTTCCTTAGTAACTGCTTTACGGCATTTAATAACACTTCACTTCTCCCTGTGCCCATTTTTCCAAAACATTTGCCTATTCCCCAGTGGATCCATTCTCCTCACGGGAGCCAGAATAATCTTTAAAAGAAGCAAAACTAACCATGTTACCTGCCCTATTTCAAATTTCTCAACAGCTTCCCTGTATTCTTAGGATTAAAAAAAAAAAACAAAAACAAAAAAACCTTTGCTATCGAGTTGATTCCTACTCATGGAGACTCCATCTGTGCCAGCGAAGAATTTCTCTTTAGGGTTTTCTCTGCGGAAATCTTTACAGAAGCAGATCATCAGGCCTTTCTTCTGTGGTACTGCTGGGTGGCTTTGAACCACCAACCTTTAAGTTAAAACCCGTTGCCATCTTATCAATTCCGACTTACAGTGATCCTATAGGACAGAGCAGAACTGGCCCCAAAGGGTTCCAAGGAACGGTTGGTGGATTCGAACCGCCAACCTTTTTGTTAGCAGCTGAGCTCTTAACCACTGTGCTATGAGGGATAGTAGAGTACAAACTGTTTAAACCATCCAGGGACCTGTGAGAATTAAGTAGAACTCCACAATTTGGCCTATTGCTTTTATACACAATACCATGTTTCCCTAAATTTCCATGCACTTGCAACATCCTCCAGGATGTATTTCTTCACTTGCTGGAGAACATACTCTAAGAGCCCTGTCAAGGGAGTTTTTGTGTGATCAGCTTTTTGAAACCCTGGTGGCATAGTGGTTAAGAGCTACAGCTGCTAACCAAAAGGTTGGCAGTTTGAATCCACCAGGCGCTCCTTGGAAACTCTAGGGGGCAGTCCTACTCTGTGCTATAGGGTTGCTGTGAGTCGGAATCGACTCGACGGCAATGGGTTTGGTTTTTTTTTTTTTGGTTTATGTCTGAGAATATTTTTATTTCACACTCATATATAAAAAAAAGTTTAGTTGGATATAGAATTCTAGTTTAAAGTTCTTTTAACACTTTGAAAATGTAATTCTATTGTCTTCTTGAGTATAGTGTTGCTCTTGGGAATTTTATTGTTAATCTGATTCTAACTCATTTATAAGTGATTGGATTCTCTTCTTTGAAACCTTAAAGAACTTTTTATTTTTATTTATGTCCTTAATTTTCAATATATATAATATGTCTCAGTGTAAGTTTTTCCCAATTTATCTTGTTTGTCATTATGGTTTCTTTTTAATCTGGAATCTGTTTTTCTTTAATTCTAAGAATCTTTGGTCACTACGTCTTCTAAAATGTCTTACCCCCGTTTATATGTTCTTTCCCTATGAGATTCATATAGTAACTTATGTCAACATTTCCATCTCTATTCTCAATTTTTTTTATAACTTTTCTTTCATTTTTCCCGTCTCTTTATATTTTCTTGATTTTTTGGGACCTCTTTCCAACCTGATTGTGGTATACACAGTTGGTGGCCTACCCAACAGCAATTTTCACTTATTTCTTGTTGATTTTTTTTTTTTTTGTATGACAATGTACCCAGGCCCAGAAGATGTATATATTGATTTAATGTATATATATTGATTTAAGCTAATCAAGAAAGTCCAACTGACATTGAGCATCCAGAAAAGAGCATATGACCCGAGTAATGAACACCATGCACTAAGACTCGACATCATTACATCACTGCCATTTTCCTGGGACCAAAGACAGCAAGGGAGAGAGGAGCCCACACGGCCAGTAGGGCCCTTCTTTCAAACACTGGCAAATGGAAACTTAGATTACAGGTTAGATTTTTTTTTTTTAAATTAAGAAATATAACATACTTGCATCTTGTGTGTCACTGAGCACTGCATTCCCATCATCATCATATTTGTA
Source organism: Trichechus manatus latirostris (assembly GCF_000243295.1). Taxonomy (NCBI): domain Eukaryota; kingdom Metazoa; phylum Chordata; class Mammalia; order Sirenia; family Trichechidae; genus Trichechus; species Trichechus manatus. Next base: position 4,859,807 of record NW_004444057.1, on the reverse strand, counting down.
TTATTTTATTTAGCCAGTTCGCATAATGAGATATAAGGGAAAGTATGCTGAGGGCTTTGGTAGATATTTTTCTTTTCTACTACTATTCCTACTCCTACTACTAGTAATAATAAAAATAATACTTTTTACTGATAACTTTTACTACTACTGCTATTATTATTTTAAAGGAATGCAAAGGAAATACTCTTTTGGCCCTAGGACTGAGCTCTTTCCTTGGCTCCTCTTCTGCCCTGGTTCCTAGTTTGCCGTCTGGGACACAAACTGCCTTCACTATCCATCAGCCCCTGCATTAAGCATCCGCAGCTGGAGAAGTCCTTGGATTTCCTTGGATCTAAATACTGCTATTAGCATGATGCCAAGTTTCACCACTGCCTGTTATTCCTGTTGAGAACACTCCACCTGCTGAATTGGATGACTTGAATGAATAATCAATATTCCTGGGTATTAGCCCAGCCACAGTGTTGATCTTGAGTATTTTTGCCTTAACATCCCCTCTTTGCCATCCCTATGATATTTTTATCCTAGATGTCTCAGAGCTCAACCTGGATGCTACTGGGGACACAATTATGAATTGGAGATAGTGTCTGTCCTCAAGAAGATAATAGTGTAGGAGAAGAAACAGACAAATATTTACAATATAATTTCAAATATACTATAATAGAATACTAAAGTGCTATAGAAGTGAAGGAAAGTAAGAAGCTTCTTTGCCTAGAGAAGTTAGGAATTAATTCATAGAAATGGTAACATATGAACTGAACCTTGAAAATTTAGTGTGTTCATTCCAGGAGAGAAAATGTCAGGTACAAACATGGAAATGGGATCATGAAAGAGCATGGTGTGGTTGAAGGACTTCATAGAAAATTATCTGCACCCTTTTTTGAGCAGTTGTGCAATAGGTGTAACGGAGAGTGATACCGAGAATTTAAAAGAGCAGGATGCACCAAATCAACCATGTTATTTTCTGCTGCCTGAAAAAGAATGTTTCATCCTTGGGAAAAGATGAAACTGGTACTGCATTCTTTGAATTTACTTTCCACCTCAGAATAGGTAAATGGCACTTTATATTCTGAAGGTCTGGAGCCCAACTCCACGAGCCATTCAGTGCTTCTATATACCATTACACTCAAAGGAGCGGCCAAGACAGAAATACTGGAGTTTTTACGTGGGTAGTGAGATCAGATAGTGCCAATGATGGGAAAATTCTCAAAGAGAAGAAGGAATGAGGGGCAAGTGAGTAGTGTTGCAGGTTTCTGTGGGACGTAGAGAATGGAAACTCACTAGGAGTGTAGCACTTTGAAGCAAGACGGACATAAGACGTGTTGGAATGGTAGAGCCTGGCCATTAAGTGCTTGGCTGGCCCCAGCAACCTTGACAGAGATCAAAGGAGGGGAATCCAAAGAGTGGGGACCACTCCACTATTCCTTAAGGCTCAGAGTGATCTGCCATTTTCCCAGAACCAAAGAAAGCAAGGGAGGAGCCAATATGGCTGATAGTGCCCTTTTTGTCTATGCCGGCAAATGGAGTCTAGGAGTCAAGATAAGAATTGATTTATGAAAATTAAGAAATATAATATTTTTGCATCTTGTGCATCACTGAACATTTCATTCTTATTATCAACATATTTGAATGCATTATATATTTTTCCTTTACAGAAGTGTGGACACCTGAGGATAGGTGCTGAACCTTAATTGTGTTTTAACCTCCAGCGGATAACATTATGCTCCATACAAAGCAGATTATCAACAGATATATGCTGATTAAACAAATGAAATAAGTGTTAGGAGTTTAGAGAGGTTGGTATTGCTGTCTACTGTACATCTTAGCCTAATTAGGTAAATGTATAATAACTTTTAGATCCACCTTTCACAGAACTGAAGATCTTTGTGCTTCAGATTCATTACAATTACAATTTGGTTTTTCCTACTTGGTGAAATGTGTCACAGTTAAATGTAAAGACAATTTTCTTTAGGTTCTCTCTGACACTAAGTTTACTGCCAACACAGACAGCATGGCCTTATTAAGAATGTTATCACATTGACAATACGTAAGGGAGGGCTGTGTCCTTTTATTGAAGCACCATCATCCTACATATAAGGATGCTCCTCGAGTGACCACATTATTTTCTGTGTAAGTTTCAAGGCTATGATCCCTGAGTCATTAAGAAAGGTGTTTCTTTTTATCTTTTGATAAAAGCATAATATAATCTCCTAGTATTGCTTCAAGGAGCCTTGGTGGCACAGTGGTTAAACTGCTCAGCTGCTAACTGAAAGGTCAACAGTTCAAATCCACCAGCCGCTCTGAGGGAGAAAAATGTGGCAATCTGCTTCCATAAAGAGTTACAGGCTTGGAAACTCTATGGGGCAGTTCTGCTTTGTCCTTTAGGGTCACTATGAGTTGGAATCAATTTGACGGCAATGGGTTTTGTTTTTGTTGTTTGGTTTAGTATTACTTCCAAACATAGCATTTAAAAAAAAATTTAGTTCACATTTTTAACATGTGCAGATTATCAACATCTTATTAGAGTGCTATATGAAAGGTGTCCATCTTTCATTAATCATATAACCTCAAACTAATATCCATGGGTAGAGATCACATATTAGTATGCTAAAAGGTTTTCAACATTTAAAGCAGTATCTTTGGCAAAGTGAAACTGCAAGTACAAAAACCAAAACCACAGCACTACCAAAGTAGCAACTGGGCTGCCTTGAGAAACACGGTGTTCAAAGCTAATTGACAGGGATTTCAGAACTAGTGGTATCTATTGCTTACTGGTAGACTATGGGCAAGTTAATCTATTTCTTCATCTTTGTCACTGACATGACATCTGTGCTTACCTTATTGGACTATTATGAGGCTAAAATGAAATATATATGAAAGTTCTTATTATTACTTCTTATTACTATTTTTAAAACCTATCTGCCCATCTTTTCTCTATTACTAGAAATACCTTGATTTAACTATTTCAGTGTGTGTGTGTGTGTGTGTGTGTGTGTTTGGGTGGGGGTAGGTAAAAGTGTGGTGCCTTCAAATATATATATATATATGTATATATTTATGGTTTTCAGAGGTTGGTTAGGTGTAGCATAAAATAGCAACACAGCAATTTTATAGCTGTTTGTAAGGTGTATAACAACAATATTGCATTTATGTTTACATACTGCCAGGAGGACCTCATATGAGGGCCAAACAAGTTGTTTTCAATTAGAGATCGAAGCTCAGTGCTCAGTGTTTACACGATTATTTATGTATGAGTTGGGTGTTCATGCTCTTTCAAAATGAATATTAGAAATAAGCAGCTTGATTTTACATCAGATTTATCTATCTAAAATTCATGCCTGATAAAAATACTGTGCCCATTATATGACAGCTTTGTAGATGATTTTCTTAGTTAATTTTCTATTACTCATAATGTATGAATATTCCTAATGATTCCATTAGAGTTTAAATAACAGAATTCAGCACAAATGTATTTTTACTGAGCGGAAGAAACATAATTTCTCTGGAACTGCAGCTGCTGTAGTAGAAGATGAAGCTCTTACTATTCCTTAGGGAGATTACTGTCTCTGCCAGCTGACTTAGTTTTTATACAGCCAGCGATTTATTAGATTGCTTTGCTCTTAAGTGTGATAATAGGCCTGATGCTTAGCAAGGTTTAGAGACTTCCAGTGCATTAATACTTTATGGCAATGACAGGCAAGACACATTTTGTTTACCTAACAAGACAAGACAAGCCAGAGCTGATGTGTATTGGAGATTAGCACTTTTAACTTGGAGGAACTCTGCCAATTATATATTTAGTGTTTTGCCATGGCTCTTGTAATTGTAATCTATTCAGTTCCTTATTTGGTGTGTCACCACTGTGTGCAAAGAAATCATTATAGCTTTACAGTCTCACTGTAATAGGAGGTAACTTCAGTATTAATGGACTAATGTTAACCATGTAATGATCGTGAATTTTCTAGTGACTTATTTCCTTCCAGTAACAGACTTTATTATGTAGATGAATGTATGTTCCAACTCCATTCAGAAGGCCCACTCAGTTTATTTGGGATCATCAGCTATGACCCAGAGTTTCATGCTGCTCTTGGTTTCTAGAATTTTATTGTTGTTGTTGACTTGTTATTTTACAAACTCTTTAAAATAAAGCGATTGTTGGGCCTCCAACAGAATGGAAGTACAAACTGAACATCATCAGATGAAACAGACGAAGTGAGTTACTGCAGTACCATTTTAAAAAAAAATTTATTCATAAAGCAAGGTTATCAATCATATCAGTTTCCTTACTGGACAAAAATCCTAAGTCACAATGAATGGTAAATGTTGGAATATTGATTCTGGTTTCAAATTCTTTTAGCATAACTAGCTCACACCTATATTTTTGAACACAAAATATGTGTAACATTTCTTCAGTGTGTTTAAGGACTGTGAGAGTACCAACCAAATTATTAGTTCATATTATTTATAATATTAAACTGTATTTTACATATTAGTTAGCAAACTTCTAGCCAATACCTTAGATAACTATAATTTAAATATACAAGGGAATATGGAATTTCTTACGTTGTCTACATCACCCCTAGGATTTGAACCTAGGTACCGTCTGTTCCAAGAAGACAAGAATCTCATTTAGAAAGGGACTAGAAGGTATCACTCAAATTGGTTATAGCACAGTCTGTGGGGAGGTGGGGGTTGGAAGTTGATGTGAGTGAGGAAGAGGGGGATCGTACATGGTTTGGAGTAGGAAGATTAGACAATTGAAAAGCAAAGAGGCCCAACTATGTTGAGAAGTGAGTCAGTACATGTACACAACCGGAAAACCCCATGCACACGTAGATTTAGAAGAATTGCTAATACCCACTGTGTTCCAATGAGGCATAAACACAAACCACAGCGTGCCCTGCAGTGTCTCTCTGCGTGCTCATTACTTTTAATACCATTCTGTGCAAGCCTCAGAGGAGCACAGCCAACTCCCACATCTTGGGATGAGTGTAATCTTGCAGTGGCTGGCACTCAGCCCGTGCTTGACTAAGTCCCGATGTTTCTGAGAGGGGAAAAAAAAAGAAAACATTTGGTTTGGGTTTACGGATTACTTTCTTGTCCAAAATGGGGGTGGGATGGGAGAGGTAGGTGGGAACGAATGTTTTCACTGGGCTACAGGCTTGAACATTATAAATACACAATAAAATAAAATTAATCCTTGGTGGTAATCATCGGGGCTGTTTTTTTTTTTTTTTTTTCCCTTTTCTGCATTTAATATGAAACTATTGACAATGCAAAAGAACGCTTGGCCAGGTGGACAGTGAAGTTGTGAAGCCTCCCTTACCTTTTTCAGAGCTTTCTTTCTTTTTCCTGCAATTGCCTGGAAAGTGTTTGTTTAAATGCTAGTGAATTAAATTTTCCTTAAGGACCAATGCAATCAGATTTATCTCGGTCTCTTCATCTTCTGTTCCTAATTTAGCTTTTAAGGAACAATTTATGATTGCAAACCCCATGGAAGAAAAATCAGAGAGCTACGAGAGGAAGGAATAGAGATTGTGTTAAGCTTCATCAATTGGGAAATAAAGCAAGAATAAATTTTCAACGCGCTGGGAAGGAGTTGTGATACATGGGCATATACTCAGTGCTGGAGCATGATAGTTTAACTATGTTCTTAATTTTATTAATGCATTCAAGTAATATTTTTTTCTCTGCCTGCCTCCCCTTCCCAGAGCTATAAGGTTCTCAAAACTGAGAGGAACTCAAAATACTACATTGTTAGGAAAGAGCTGACTCTGGCTTTCTTTGGGGAATTTAGAGGCCCAGTGAATTGGAGCAAATCACATGGTTGGTGATTGGCTTTGTCTCTGTTTTTATAAGTGATTAAAAAGAAAACCACTTCAATAATCCTCAGACCTCTAATCTCCACTGGGATCTCTTCCAACCAAGCCTGCTCAGTGGAACCCTTGGGAGGAAGAAAGCACACAAGCTCTGGGCCAAAAAATTAGAAAAAGCAACAAAGACAACTAGAATCAAGAAGTTCAGTGTGGGCCAGAATTCAAGGGCAATAACTTCTCTATTTTATTTTTTCCTAGTTTGAGCCTAAAAGTCAGCACTCCAATGTGATTTTTAGATCACCCTCTCCCAGCTTTCAGGGGCTTCACAAAATCTTGGAGGATTATTTTATATATATTTTGCTCTGAACCTGTAGATAGTTTGGCTCTGAGTTCACCACTAGAAAATGTAATAACAATGATATCAGCGAAATGAATTAAATAGCATACAATTTTAAAGAGCAGTATATAGCATTGCTGGGGACCCAGGATGTTGCTCTGCCCTGGGTGAGCACTCTGAAGTGAAGAAATTTCAAAATGAATTTCTCAAGTGAAATGTAATAATAATGAATAATAAACCCAAAATTAATTTAGAATTCTTTATATTTACTTGTGTTATTTTCCATTAAAATATCCTTTTTTTTTTGTTGCCTTAATCAATTGCCTGTAGCAATAAAGAAAATAAGGTATGTAAAATCTTTTACACAGTATCTGTAACATAGAGAATAGTCAGTAAAAATTACTATGTTACCTTTAGGATAGGAAACTTGCTTTATACTTTTCTGTATTCTATATTACCTAGCATTTTAAAAAGGGAAGAATGAAAAAAAGTTAACAGTTGTGGAAGATAGTAATTGATAGTCATTATCTCTAACTCCTTCTTCACCATACTGGTGGATTATAAAATTACCTAGCATTTTATAAAGTGGTATTCAGTGAATACTTTTTAAAGAATACTGTAGGGTATTTTCTGTAAATCACTAAAGAACTAGCAATTGTGCATATTGGAATCATAGCGGGTTTAGTACACTTGAGAACTCTTGAGTATTGTCATCTGTTTATGGTCTTCTAAATGCAAACAAGGCTATATAAAGTAACATCTATACTTAGAATCACATTTGTTTAATAATAATATTTTATATCTCTTGAAAAATTGCATTGTATTGCCGTTTTTATTTTACCCATCATTATCTTGATTAAAAAAAAAAAAAAAATCCAGGAGTAATTACATGAATTCTGCGCATAAGACTTGCTATTTTGTTTTATGCTGTTAGCTATTTAATACTACAAGTATTTGTACAATGGTCAAAATATTAGAAATAATTAGCCTAAATGTGTTTAAACCACTACAGAAAACACTTGTGCTCTAAAAGATCTAAATATTTAATGAGATTTTTGAAAACCACAATTATAGCTTTCTATAGAAAAGTAACTTTACCCCTGAGACCTGAAAAATGCTGTTTATTATATAAAACAAAGGGACTTTTAATATTTTGAATATGTAATTTAGTAAGAATAGTACCATTACAGTCTTAGAATCTACAGCTTGAGAAAAGCAAAAACAAAACAAAACAGAAAAGTCACATCAGAAAAATATTTGAGAAATGTAGCACCTATTTATTTTTTAGGCAAATGTCCAAAGTATGCAGAAGGCAGAAATCTTACTCAGGCTGCTTTAGTTTAGTGAATTTTCTGTGCCTTGAAAATCATAGCACAATTCTCTGGAGATACCTATAAGGATGTATTACATCATAAAGTACACCAAGTATAGTAACCTGTGTTATTAAACTGTCAACATACATTATACTACACTTTGTCCTCAATCCAATGCAACTAAAAGCCACACTGTTGGCAGGAAGTTTAAAACATAAGACTATTCTTTAATCATCTAAAGCCTAAGGTACTTTAGGGAAAAAATGCTGTAATAATCGCTCCACTACTCCATAGCAGCATGTGCGAATTTCATTGGTTTTATACAGCAAATGCTCAGCTATTACAAGAAAGGGTTCAGAAGGATCACCACTTAAAGGCTTTTACTGGTGAAGCAGTCTCTGTCTCATTTCACAGCACATTAATAGTGGTTTTGTATAACACTAGCAGGGACAAATAAATCTTAGAAACTAGAATTTAAATCATGTTTAATTTTCACACAAATATTTAGCAGAAGATCTGACATATTACTGCTGATAACATAAAACCTCAAAATTACAGAAGTCAGAGCAATCTTTTAAAATTAGAAATTTAGGAAATCCACAGGAATGTGGACAGGCTAGGTGCTGGCCAATATTTAACGTTATGTTTAAGAATCAGAATAAGATGTTCCTGAAATGGAGAATTTGCCAATGGAGATAAAATTTCCCGTTCAAAGATGGTTGAGGGTTCACTCTCACGTGCATGACATCATGCATCATCATGTCATGACACATCTCAGATGCCTGCTCTTAGGAGGAATTCAAAGTTATGGGAAAAAAAGAAATAAACTAAGGTGCATAATAATTTCTATTAAAATTTTATCTTGAGAGTAAGCAGAAAGGACAGGTAATCAGTGGAACAGAGGACTTTCTTTAACCTAAAGTATAACTCCTAAGAGACTGTAGGTGTACATACAATGTATATACAGTATTGGATATCTGACAATATCAGCATCATTATTTCTTCAGTAGAGATCATAGCTATAATGTAACTCTGCCTCTAAAAACAGGGAAATTCATGGCACATGATATCTCGTTATTTTTAAATATAAATAAGTTCTTTGTTTTCAGTTACATAACTGAATTAAGTTGGCTTGAGCACTAGGGAAACCTGTTGGGGTGAAGGTAGTAGCTTCCCATGTCATCCACCACATCCATTCAAGTGTTGCCCTCTTCCAACAACGGTGAACCTTGGAACCACAATGACCTTGGTAAAATAAAATTCAGTGAAATAACTCTCCACTTACTGCTTTCATTGTAAAGATGGATATAACTTAAGTAGTTTATAAGGCTCTATGTGTTCAGTCCTTTGACCTATTATCTAAATTCATTTCATTTAACCTCACTTTTCCCCTAACTTTTTAAGCTTTTTATTTATGGGAATATTTGTTTTTATGTATCCTCCTGTAGAATACTGGTCCCATGAAGGAAAAGGATAGTGTTTTGGGGTTTTTTGCTTGTTTTTAAATATTATCTCTCCAAGATGAAGCACTGTTTGCTTCATAGTTGGCACCAGATAAGTAGTTTTTAAATAAATGAAACGGTGAACAATTCCATTAAGTTTAACTAAATATAAGAATCAAGATGAGAACCAATCTAATTTTTCCAGCAACGACTAGGAAGGAATCATTAGCTCTATCATGAATTAGCACTCCTTTTGTAAAAACCTGTGATAGCTCAGGATCCTGAAAAGGTATAAAAAAGACAGAAATTGACCTGCTTGTAGAATCTGAAGATTTTTATGATAATTGTAACCTCATGGGAGTTCTATTACAGAGTAATATCCTTCCTCGATGGGGTGCTTTTTGAAAGGGGTTTCACAATTCTTTCCCTATTTTAGCAACCGTCTATCACCATGACATTACTGGGGAAAGAGCCTATTGCTATAATCTTTGTTCCTAATTTAAAGATGTTCAGTGTCAGAGGACTCTAGTCTGCTCTTGTGGAAAAAAAAATTCTGCTCATCTTCACTAAAGTATCCTGACTTAACTCCACATCTTTGGCAAGAAGAGTACCATTTGAGTCCTCATCTGTGTCCTGTATCAATATATCATAGTCATATACCCAAATTACTTAGATTTTACATAACAACTAAGGTAATGGTGAAATGCGTTATGACAAAGTATGTAAGTAATCAACAATAGCTCAGCATATACCTAAGGAATATAGGATGACAAATATAAATTAGACAGTACATTGTCTAATCTTTGAGAACATGCAGTGAGAAATAATGATGCCAGCAACTTGATCTTCAGACCTTTGCTGCCACTTTAGTAGAAAATCCAGAAAAGCTTCCTTGTTTGAGTTGGAGCCATCCTCCATGCTACACAGTTGGACTTGTGTTAAAATGCAAATACCAGCAAAATTAATGTAAATGATTACTTAAGATTGTTGTAGAATAACTTTCAGGCATATCGACACATTTTATAGTATAATTTACCTAATGTATATTAAATCTACCATAACTCCTTTCTTCATTATTACTTATTTATTTGTGTTTATGTACATATATTGAATATACCACGGACTACGAGAAGAATGAAAAAATCTGTCTTGGAAGAAGTACAGCCAGAACGCTCCTTAGAAGCAAGGCTGGTGAGACTTCATCTCACATGCTTTGGACATGTTATCAGGAGGGATCAGTCCCTGAAGAACGACATCATGCTTAGTAGGGTAGAGGGTCAACGAAACAGAGGAAGACCTTCAACAAGATGGATTGACACAGTGGCTGCAACAATGGGCTCAAGCATAGCGTCAACTGTGAGGATGGAGCAGGACTGGACAGTGTTTCATTCTGTTGCACATAGGGTTGCTATGAGTCAGAACTGACTAGACTGTACCTAGCAATAACAACACAACTATATATATACACACACACATACCCCCCAAGCTTATTACTGTTGAGTCAATTTTTACTTATAGAAACCCCCTATAAGACAGAGTAGAACTGTCCAAGACTGTAAATCTTTATAGAAGCACACTGCCACATCTTTCTCCCAAAGATGGCTGGTGGGTTCAAATTTTCATTTAGTAGCTGAGTGCTTTGACCACTGTGCCACCAGTGCTCTTTATATAACATAAAATTTGCCATCTTACCCATTTTAAGTATACAATTCTGTGGCATTAGTTACATTCACAGTGTTGTGCAGCTATCACCACCATTTATTTCCAAAACTGTTTCATCACCCTAGATGGATATTCTGTACCCATTAAAGAATAACTTCCCATATTCCCCTTCCCCACTCCCTAGTAACCACTAATCTACTTTCTGTCTCTATGCATTTGCCTATCCTAGATAATTCATATAAGTGGAATAATACAATATTTGTCCTTTGGTATTGACTTATTTCACTTAGCATAATGTTTTCAAGGTTCATCCATCTCTTAGTATGTATAAGAACTTCATTTCTCTTTATGGTTGAAGAATATTCAGAATTCCTTTTGACCTATAAAAACTGTGTCTACCGTTTGTCTTTTTGTGTATATGATATTTAATTTTACCATTTTTTCTAAAGTGTTCCAGTGACTAGAGAACTATGATCTCTCCAAACTCTTCTATAATTTCATAGTGCAAAGAGGTTCCTACACTACACTTCCCCAGTGACTCCACGTTTTGACTATTACAAGACCCAGAAGAAAGAACTTTGTAAATTCAGGTGTATATGTGTTTATGGTTTGGGCTTTCCTAATAAGGAAAACACAACTGTGGAAGAGATAACTAGCTATTCACCAGAGATTTATATGCTCCTTCTATGGTGTAGAATTGTTGAGTTCCTGAATCACTTCTACAGGAAAGGCACCTCTGAACAAGAAAAGTGTTTGGAATTTACATGAGCAAAAATTGAACGTGTTAAGCCACTGAGATTTATGTTAAGCTACTGAAATTTTATGGTTTATCTGTCATAGTAGCTAATGTAATTTTATTAATATAATTCCCTTAAAAATAGTAATTGAGCTTAGCTAGAATATAGAGATTTATAGAATCAGAATGACTTTCTCAGCTGAAGGGTCATCACTGGCATGCCTCTGACCACACCCTTGGCTATTGATCCCTTTCACAAAGATAAACACTAACCTACTCTTGCTTTCCTACTACATCAATTTCCAAATTCTTACAGCAGGTTTTCAGGGTCAAAATTCTTTTATTTAATATATAGCTTTTATGTTTTCCTTTATTTGAAAACAGGATGAAAGTTCATAATAAGCAAATGCGTGTTTGCCTGGTACCATCCCATATCACTTTGTGATTCCATAATTACAGATAAAAGAGAGAGGAATAGGAAAAGACCTGAAAATACAAGTGATTTGATTATACATGGCAATCTGGGAGCCCTGAACATCAAAGGCAAAGTTGAGGAACTGGACTGAGTGGCAGGGAGAGAGAGAGATGGTTTGGAAGCAGTGAGGAGGTGCCAGACCTGACCTGGCGAGAGCCTGAGCCCTTCAGGCCTGATCAGCTTAAGGGTGAGCAGTGAGGCAGGCAAGCTTAGGTGCTCGGGAGGCATATTCCCCACAGGGAAAGACTCAGCTGCTTAGAGTCTACTTGGCCACGCAGAACCAGTGAGAAGCAGCCCTGTATCTGTGAAAGATAAGTATTTTCGTCCGTCCTACCGCACAGATCAAAAACACCCCTCTCAGGGAAAAACTTCTCTCCCATTTACCTCCCCACTCCCTGCTCTGCACTGCATCATGGACTGGCTTCAGCAATTGCTGAGTCCCCTGGGCCAGAAGTAGGATCCGTCACACACCCTGAGCCATTCTCCTGGCTTGGAGACTGAACAAATTAACAGACGGGGGAAAAAGTAAACTGCCGGCTCCCCTAAGCCAGGAACTCAGGGTAGGTGCAGCTCCTTTGCCTAGACACAGGCATAAGGGATGCACGGACTCTGAGTGCCTTTCCCCATGCATGGACTTGTGTGGGCCCATTGCAAGAGCGTAGGCCCTCATTACTGCAGTACAACAGGGCATATACCTGAAGTCTAACTTTAACTATTTCAGCTGTGAAGTGGCAGGCTCGTGACATTTGACTCTGCTCTGCCCATTAAGCAGGGTTTTCACCTATCCACATCAGGGGCCTGAGGACTGGTGGCTCCACCCATGTCACCTAGCCACCTGTGGTAGGGACCCAAGAATAAGAGATGGCCCCCAAGTTCTTACAGCCAACAGCATTAGGTGCTCATAGTCCAGCTGCAAAACCCAGCTACCTACACACTCTAGGAAACAGGGACACGCCTTCCTCCTGGACACATGGCTGCCGTCAGCCCCCTACCTTGCTCAGAGTGTGTTCCCCTGCTGCAGCCAGATGCCTGTGCCTACACTAATCATCCATGCCTGTCTAGGACTGTAGGTGAGAGCCTGAACTACACACTTGGTGGCTATCTACCTGGGCACCTGAGCTGAATCCATACAGGAGGAGTGGGCAGACTCCTGAGCTCACATACCTAGTAACAGATCTAACCACCTGGTGACAGGACATTACAGCTTCAAAGCTGCCAATAATCAAGCTAGCTCACAAGAGCAGCCTATTTGGGCATATCAAAACAAAACAAGAAGCTAGGACACAGTAAGCAAACATAAAATAAATAAATATAACAACTTATTGATGGCTCAGAGACAACAGTCAATATCAAATCATATAAAAAGGCAGTCCATAATGGCTTCAGCAAGCTTCCAAAATAAAGAATCCAGACATTTTCCAGAGGAGGAAAATTTCTTGGAATTACCAGAGGCAGAATACAAAATATTAATATACAGAACTCTTCAAGAGATTAGGAAGGAAATTCATCAAAACACAGAACACACAATAGAGGAAATTAAAAAGATTAGAGAAGAACATAATGACAAATATAACAGGCTGCAAGAATCCACAGAGAGACAGCAATTAGAAATCCAGAAGATTAACAATAAAATTTCAAAATTAGACAACTCAGTAGAAAGTCATAAGAGCAGAATTGAGGCAATGGAAGTCAGAAGTAATGAGATTGAAGATAAAGCACTTGACACGAACTTATACGAGGAAAAATTAGATAAAAGGACTAAAAAAATGAAGAAACCGTAAGAATTATGTGGAACTCTATTAAGGAGAATAACCTATGAGCGATTGGAATAAAAGAACAGGGTGTGGGGGGATAACAGAAAATACAGAGAGAACTGTTGAAGATTTGTTGGCAGAAAACTTCCCTGATATTGTGAAAGATGAGAAGATATCTATCCAAGATGCTTATCGAACCCCACATAAGGTAGATCCCAAAAGAAAGTCACCAAGACGTATTATAACCAAACTTGCCAAAACCAAAGATAAAGAGAGAATTTTAAGAGCAGCTAGGGATAAATAAAAAGTCCTCTACAAAGGAGAGTCAATAAGAATAAGCTTGGACTACTCAGCAGAAGCCATGTAGGCAAGAAGGCAATGGGATGACATATATAAAGCCTTGAAGGAAAACAACTGCCAGCCAAGAATTATATATCTAGCAAAACTGTCTCTCAAATATGATGGCGAAATTAGGGCATTTCCAAATAAACAGAAGTTTAGGGAAT
>NW_004444057.1:4838636-4843983 GCF_000243295.1 Trichechus manatus latirostris | reverse complement strand
ATTTATACCAGGTATGCAGGGATGGTTCAACATTAGAAAAACAATCAATGTAATCCATCATGTAAATAAAACAAAAGACAAGAACTACATGATCTTATCAATCAGTGCACAAAAGACATTTGACAAAGTCAACACCCATTCATTCATGATAAAAACTCTCAACAAAATAGGAATAGAAGGGAAATTCCTCAGTATAATCCAGGACATTTATACAAAGCCAACAGCCAATATCATCCTAAATGGAAAGACTTTGAAAGCATTCCCCTTGAGAACAGGAACCAGACAAGGATGCCCTCTATCACCACTATTATTCAACATTGTACTGGAGGTCCTAGCCAGAGCAGTTAGGCTAGAAAAAGAAATAAAGGGCATCCAAATTGGTAGGGAAGAACTCAAAGTATCTCTATTTGCAGATGATATGATTTTATACCCAGAAAACCCCAAAGAATCCACAAGAAAACTACTGGAACTAATAGAACATTTCAGCAAAGTTTCAGGATATGAGATAAACATGCAAAAATCGGTTGGATTCCTTTACACCAGCAAAGAGAACCGTGAAGAGGAAATCACCAAATCAATACCATTTACAATACCCCACAAGAAGATAAATTACTTAGGAATAAATCTAACCAGAGACATAAAAGACCTATACAATGAAAAATGCAAGACACTACTGCAAGAAACCAAGAGACTGCGTAAGTGGAAAAACATACCTTGCTCATGGATAGGTAGACTCAACATTGTGAAAATGTCAATTCTACCCAGAGCAATCCACAGATACAGTGCAATCCTGATCAACATTCCACTGGCATTTTTTAATGAGATGGAGAAACAAATCACCAACTTTATATGGAAAGGGAAGAGGCCCTGAATAAGTAAAGCATTACTCAAGAAGAAGAACAAAGCAGGAGGCCTCACACTACTTGATTTCAGAACATATTATACCACCACGGTAGTCAAAACAGGCTGGTGCTGGTACAAGAACAGATACATAGACCAATGGAACAGAATTGAGAATCCAGACATAAATTCATCCACCTATGAGCGGCTGATATTTGACAAAGACCCAAAGTCCGTTAATTGGGAAAAAGACAGTCTCTTTAACAAATGGTGCTGGCATAACTGGATATCCACCTGCAAAAAACTAGAACAAGACCCATACCTCACATCATGCACAAAAACTAACTCCAGATGGATCAAAGACTTAAATACAAAATCGAAAATGATAAAGATCATGGAAGAAAAAATAGGGATAATGCTAGGAGCCCCGATACATGGCATAAACACAATATGAACCACAGGTAACAATGCACAAGCACCAGAAGAGAGACTAAATAACTGGGAGCTTCTAAAAATCAAACACTTATGCTCATCAAAAGACTTCACCAAAAGAGTAAATGACAACCTACAGATTAAGAAAAAATTTTTGGCTACAACAAATCCAATCAGCATTTGATCTCTAAAATCTACAAGGTACTGCAAAACCTCAATAACAAAAAGATAAATAACCCAATTGAAAAATGGGCAAAGGATACAAACAGGCACTTCGCCAAAGAAGGTATTGAGACGACTAACAGACGCGTGAAGAAATGCTCACGATCATTAGGCATTAGAGAAATGCAACAAGGCTAGCATTAATCCAAAAAACACAAAATAATAAATGCTGGAGAAGTTGTGGAGAAACTGGAACACTTATACACTGTTGGTGGGAATGTAAAATGGTACAACCACTTTGGAAATCGATTTGGTGCTTCCTTAAAAAAGCTAGAAATAGAAGTACCATACGATCCAGCTATCCCGCTCCTTGGAATATATCCTAGAGAAACAAGAGCCATCACACGAATAGATATATGCACACCCGTGTTCATGGCAGCACTGTTAACAATAGCAAAAAGATGGAAGCAACCTAGATGCCCAGCAACAGACGAATGGATAAACAAATTATGGTATATCCACGCAATGGAATACTACGCAACGATAAAGAACACCGATGAAGCCGTGAAACGTAACATGGAGGAATCTGGAGGGCATTATGCTGAGTGAATTTAGTTAGTCACAGAAGGACAAGTATTGTTTAAGACCACTATTATAAGAACTTAAGAAAAGGTTTAAACACAGAAGAAAACATTCTTTGATGGTTACGGGGGTGGAGAGTGAGGGTAAAAGTTATTTACTAACTAGATAGTAGATAAGAATTATCTTAGGTGAAGGGAATGACAGCACATACTACAGGGGACGTCAGCACAACTGGACTAAACCAAAGCTAAGAAGTTTTCTGAATACAATCAAACACTTTGAGGGACAGAGTAGCGGGGGTAGGCGCCTGGGGACCATGCTTTCAGGGGACATCTAGGTCAATTGGCATAACAAAGCTTATTAAGAAACTGTTCTGCATCCTACTTTGGTGAGTGGTGTCTGGGGTCTTAAAAGCTTGCAAGCGGCCATCTAAGATGCATCAGTTGGTCCCAACCACCTGGAGTAAAGGAGAGTGAAGAACACCAAAGACACAAGGAAAGTATTAGCCCAAGAGACAGAAAGGGCCACATAAACCAGAGACTTTATCAGTGTGAGATCAGAAGAACTAGATGGTGCCTGGCTACCACCAAAGACTGCCCTGACAGGGAACACAACAGAGTCCCAGATGAAGCAGGAGAAAGGTGGGGTGCAGAACTCAAATTCTAGTAAGAAGACCAGACTTAATGGTCTGAGTGTGGAGGAACCCCGGAAAGCATGGCCCCCGGATTCTCTGTCAGCCCAGAACTAAAACAGTTTCTGCGGCCAACTCTTCAGACAGGGATTGGACTGGGCTGTGGGACACAAAGTGATACTCGTGAGGAGTGTACCTCTTAGCCCAAGTAGATACAAGAGACTAAACAGGCAGCTTCTGTCTGGAGGTGAGATGGGAAGGCCGAGAGGGTTAGGAGATGGCTGAATGGACATGGGGAATCAGGAGTGGAAAGGAGGAGTGTGCTGTCACAGGATGGGGAGAGCAATTAGGGTCACATAACAGTGTATGTATAAATTTTTGTATGGGAAAAAATAAAAAAAAAGGAATACAACTGATGTTGTGAATTCACAAGACAATCACTTTCTAAAACATTTGAAATGTGTAACACTGAGTGTTCCACAAATAACCAAAGACTGTATGTAGCTCTTTGCACAGTGTTTTTCTCCATCTGGTGGCTATGAATTTCAGACAATCAAATTAACATAGGATCCTGGACTCATGATTTAAAAGAAATTAAGTTACTTCTCAAATTCTAGCTGCTGCTACAGTTTTTCAGTTCAAATAAATTTGTGTGTATGTGTGTGTGTTGTGTGTGTGTATTTACTAACACACTTCTTTCAGCCATTTTTCAGTGTAGGTTAGAGAAGAATGTTTATAGACTGATATTTTAAAACCTGCATTATCAACCCTTACATGTAATCCACTGTTTTTAATTATTAGATACAATATTAGATGCTATCGTTTCATTCCTACATTTGCACCTATTTGTCAATAAATGTTGGACTCTGCTTCGTTTCACAGAACGTTTACTTGCATGCTCTTTTATGTAGTAAACATCGTCTCTTGTATTTACACATGCACATACATAACTACACACAGATTGGAGGGTGTTATAGATTGAATTATGTCCTCCTAAAAGCAGTGTAGCTGTCCGAATCCTTGTGTGTGTCTGTAAATATGACTCTGGAAATATATGTAGTCACATCTTGTGAGAGAGGTGTTTCACAAAAAGATCAGTGTGCATAGCAACTGGCAGGAAGTAATTATAATTACATAGAGAAAGCTAAGTTTTTGAAAAAGTTGCACTGCCAAAAGAGCTAACTTCCTAGAGTAAAAGAGACAGTGACTGTTGGATCCTTAAAACAACCTTTGTGCCCCCAACCTTCTCTAGGTAGAAAAGAAATTGAGAAAGTCACATAGCCACCAAGAAAGGAATATTCTCCAATAATCTAGTCAAATATACCCAAGAAAACTGATCCAAAAGGAAAGACCTCCCAATTGGTGGAGCCAACAAATTATTCTAAGTTATAAAAGTAAGAGAGGGAGATCTAACACAATAGTAGATTTGATGTGGCACAGTGGTTAAGAGCTATGACTGCTAACCAAAAAGTTGGCAGTTCAAATCCACCAGCCACTCCTTGGAAACCTTATGGGACAGTTCTACTCTGTCCTATAGGGTTGCTATGAGTCGGAATCAACTCAATGTCAACAGGTTTTTGGGTTTGGTACCTATTCTTAGAAATCCTTGCTTTGGCCATGGCTAATGGAATGAGATTGAGTTACTGTTGACAGATGGGCCATGTATTTTATCCTTGTTTGAGCTCATGGTAGTCATGTAGATGAGACTTCATTTAGTTTACAGTTTTCCACTGAGTTTCATTTTAGTTCTGTTTAGAAATATAGATCGGTGGATTCAGAATTCCAAAATGTGGAAAACAGACCATGGTCTTTGAAATGTATTTGTTCCTTCTATTCCTCATCTTATTATTGTGATTTAAAAATCTCTGAGTTTTCTTATTTGATGGTCATAAATACCCTGTAAGTAAAGCAGATTATATACTACTAATCGCTTTTGATATATGCAGAAACAGACACTCAGAAATGGAAAATGACATGTCCGAGATGACACATTTTCTAAGTGGCAGAATCAGGACTTGAATTCAGGGATTCTGAACTCCAAATTTACACTTATTCCAGCAAGAGTGTATTTTTTTACAGCCTATTGAGAAATGTAGCCATTTGCGTTAGTTGATGATTGAGGCTTTTTCTTTTATATTCACTTTTAAAAACATCTATTTCAAGATACTACATTCTGTTATAGGGCTGAAGAAGTTAAAACAAAAAAAAAAGAAAAAAAGTCTGAGTAGCTCAAGGTCAAAGGTCAATGTACTTAGCGAGAACAGTTGTCGGTACCCTGAAATTTTGACTTTTTGGCTGCACAGAATGATGCAAATAATGTTTTTTATACCTACAAATGTGCTGTGTGCCAGTACCAGTTGCCATTGAATTGATTCTGACTCATAGCGACGCCATGTGTGTCTACTCTGACTCCGTGTATGCTCCATAGGGTTTTCAGTGACTAATTTTTTTTTTACTGTACTTTAGATGAAGGTTTACAGAACAAATAGTTTCTCATTACACAGTCAGTACATGTATTGTTTTATGACATTGGTTAACAACACCACAACATGTCAACACTCTCCGTTCTCGACTCTGAGGACCTTATTTTTGGTGAAAATATACATAGTCAAAGTTACACCATTTTGAAAGTTTCTACATGTACAATTCAGTGACATTGATTACATTCTTCCAGTTGTGCTGCTATTCTCACTATCCTTT
>NW_004444057.1:4790803-4837202 GCF_000243295.1 Trichechus manatus latirostris | reverse complement strand
CAACTCTTGGATAATTCTGAGTATTAGAGATTTGAATTCCCTATCAGGTAGTTCTAGTGCCTTTTCTTCTACTGGAAAGTCATCTGTGTTTTATTTTGGGCACCTACTGGGACCATCCTGTCCTGTTTTTGTAAATGTTTTGATATTATCTGCTGTCTTTGGGACATTCAGTAGTTATTTTTCTCATTTATTGATTGTAGATTTGTTTTGTCCTTTTTTTTTTTTTAATTTGGCTATGCCTGAGCAGGCGGGCTGTGTGTTCTTTGTTGTTTGCTCATCCATGGGCACGATACTTTTCGCCTACTTCTCCAATTGACAGGGTCAGTCGCTCAGATATGGTACATCAGGGCAGGTATAGCCGAAGAGGAGTTGCTGGGATGGGTTGTTTGTGGAACTTACTTTAGCCACTAGGGCAGGTCGGTAATAAGTGCAGGGCAGTTCCAGTAGGCCGTGCCTGTGCTGCTTGGTGGTCTGATGTTAAGCGCACGGTGCAGGTAGGCAGGATGGAGGGGGGAGATTTTGATGTGTAGCACTAAGATGGGTATGAGAGAGAGGAGAGAGGAACAGGAGTCAAAAACATACAAACAAAAAAGAATGCTAGGGGAGCTTGCTGTTGGAGTGTAGAGATGAGAGACTATGAAACGGAGAAAAATAAAAAGGGGAGGAAGAAGAAAGAAAAGAATGAACAAATAAAAATTAGAAAGAAAAAGGAAAGCAAAGCTCCCAGGGATCCCACCAGTGTGGCTACGAGGTCTGGAGAAGTTGTTCCCAGGTGTTGAAGTACAGCCTGTTTAGGAGGTGCAGATGTTCAGCACCAGTCATCCAGGGGACAGTAAGAGAAGGAAGGTATAGAGAGACGAGAAACTGAATAATGAAGAGAGACAAAAAGGTAAAAAGAGGGAAAATAAAACAAATTAAAAAAAAAGAACAAGGAAAAAACCCCCCAAAAAACAGAAAAAAAAAAAAAAAAAACCCACAAAAAAAGAAATGCCCTCAGGGATCCCTCTCTGTGTCTGCACAAGCTAAGGTGGTAGTTCCCAAGCCGCACAGCACCACCTGGCCAGAGCAGGCTCCCAACTCAAGAAAAGAAAAAGAAAACAAACACACAATTGAAAACAAACAAAAAAACAAAAGCCCCAGGATCCCACCAGCATGGCAGCACGGACCAGGAAGCAGTTCCACACTCGAACGGAGCTCCACAGCCCCTCAGGAAGAAGCAAAGATGGCACACGGAGCCAGGTATTTAAGCAAAAGGAGGGGGAGGTGGTGAGAGGTAAGGAAGAAATCAAAAGAAGTGGAAAAAAGCAACACCAGCAGCCAACAAATGGCACTCAGGGAGTTGGCCACTGCGGGAAGCAGAGGAGGCCGAGTGGGGGTGAAGAAGGGTTGGAGGTGGGAAGGCGTATATCACTGTTTACCGGTTGTTCTTTCTCCTGCTGGAAGCTCCGTGAAGCTGCTTTCTCATACCTGCTATTTGCTGGTCTCTGATAGGAGACCAAGATAGCGGATCTGTGCTGCATTAGCTGATAGGGGACCTCTCCATGTTGGTCTATTCACTCTCTGTTCTCTGTCAGTTTCTTATTCCATTTGGTGCTTGGCTGAGTTCTTTATCTCTTCATTTGATGTTTAGGATTTCAGGATTGCTGTTTTCTCTGTTTGGCTTAGTTTTTCAGATCTTTGCTGTGGAGGGATGGTGTGGTGCTTCTGCCTAGAGTACCATGTTGCCAGAAGTCTCCTCAGTGACTAATTTTTGAAGAATTGAATCCCCAGGCCTTTCTTCTGAAGCGCCTCTGAATGGATTGAAACCTCCAAACTTTCTGTTAGCAGCTGAATCCATTAACCATTCACACGACCCAGAGACTCTCCTGTGCATTGTAGTTAATTATAAACTGGATGTTTGCACAATTTGAATGGGAGATTTATATGTAGAAGCATTCTGTTTATATTAAGAAATGCTTATTGTATCTTCTACTAGTATAAATTTTATAATAGTACAATTAGCTGTATTTTTATTTTAAATGTCACACAGAGAAAAATACCCAAAGGGTTAGGTCATCCAACATAACCTTTTCAAAAGATGCAATCTAATCCAAAGTCTCAAAGGGGCTTTAAATTTGAGCTTGTTGTAAAGTGAACCATTTGGTTATAGAGAAATTAAACAAAGAAATCAATTGTCATTATTAGTGCAAGGCTTACTCTAAATTAATGGTGTATACTCTTAATGAACCATTGCTGAAAAACTAATGGAACCAAAGCAGTAAGCTGTCTTCCAGCACTGTACATATTCCTCTCACATAATCAAGGAGGGCAGTACCCAACCATGAAAGTTGTATTGATTTGGGCAGTCTTTAAAACAGTTGGTAAAAAGAGGCAGTGTCTTCCAGAGGGGAAAATGACATGACTAAAAAAGTCACTTTATTTTCAGTTTTCAAAAAATATATCTCAGACAGTAGAGAGCATGACAAATACATCTTAACATAATTGTATAGCCCAGGAAAGCAGCCAAGGAAAGACTTTCTGTACAGGGATGAAAATAAACATCATAATTATTTGTTTTGTAGAATACATTAATCAAAACTTCATTTGGATTTGAAAACTTTGATTTGATTTTGTCTAATTTTGTGAAATAGCACAAATTTCTCACTGAAACTCAGTTTCTAATATTTAATTATAAATGAAGTTCATTCATGTTTAAAGAGAATACTCCCTTTTGAACCTATAACATACATTGCAAGGAGTACTGTTCAGGAGAATGATTAGGTATAATAAGAAGCTGTGGCTTCCCCCATTTAATTAATAATGTTTTCAGCCACATCTTTTCTCCATGTGTTAGTAGGTAAAGAAGTCTTCATGTACGTATGTGGTGGTGGTTCTGGTAATTGTGGTGGATTTTTGACTGGCAAGGAACTTGAGGCTGCATTTATTATGTAACCAAACATAGCTTTTAAGGCTTCTTGTAAAATCAGTCCAAGATATCATACCCTGCCCTCCCCCAAAAAACACTAACTTGTAGAACTCAGAAGTCAGACATTGCAAGTTGTTTTCACACTGTTTTATTAACAAAAAAAAAAAAAGGACCATAAAGAATTTTTCAGAAAGGACTGAAATTTCCGAACTATTGATTAATACTGATTCTAAAACTAAACTTATGAGGAAAGGAAAAAGATCAGAATTTCTGGGAAAAATTAACCCAGTGTTTCCTGATCTTCTCAGACACAATATCCTATTAAAAAAGAAAAAAATGGAGGAGGGTTATCCCCTTAACTATCCTACAATGAAAAACACAGGTACTATCACCTACATATACACACAATTAAAATATTGATAAACTATCTTCATTATAATATAAAGGAAAAATAAACGGAAAGTGATTTATGGCTAAATATTTCCCTATGTAAATGCTTATGTATCTCCATTCTAGAAGATCTATTGAATTAATCGAATGTTCACACTTACGTGTAGAATCACCATGAATCTGACATCTATGAATGTGGACTACTATGGCAACACCAATCCCATGGCATGATTTTCTGCATTGGTGGGCCATTCTTGGTAAACTTCCAAACAAGACAAAGCACAGTCTGCCTTTACTTTACATAGTAGTTGTACCCTTGGAAAAACCAATGATACTAAAATGCTGGAAAAAAACTTTGCACGTATATGTAAAACACAGGTAAGATCCAGATTCAGAAAATTATAAACAAGATTTATACCTATGTGGCTGTCCAGCAAGATATTTTATACTTGTATGGCGACATGGGACAGTTTCTCATTGTGCAGTACTCTCTGTAGTATTGCAGACCATCCAGCATCCCCAGCCCCTGCCTTTCAGTAAATTCTGGTGGCATCCACCATCATGGAGAAAATCAAAAGTGCCGCACATCTTTGTCCAATTTTGAGAGACTACTTAAAAATTTTTTTTTTCAGTTGTAGATTCTGAAATTTTTTTTTTATTAATTATTAAGATGTCATTATTGAGGGAACCCTCCTGGTATTTTGATCTACACTTTATGTGTAAGAAAAAATTAATCCCAGGAAGAGTAATTCGGCATTTTGAAAATATTGAAATATGACATTTAACAAAACAATGTCAAAGCACCCACCAAATACCTGCTAAAACAACTATTTGGCGGAGTGAAGGATTTTAAAGAAACAAATCAGGCAACATAACACCCCAGCAATGATTTTCACTTTTCCACCACGTGTTTTGGCATTGTGAGTTGGCCAAGCGATAAGCTGAAAGCCACACTGGGCTGGATCCAGTCCCAGCTCTGTCACAGATTAGTTATGGTTCTTGGATAAGTCACTTACCCCATCTCTGTGCCCTTTCCTCGTCTGTAAAATAGAATAATGTTCACATTGTCTGCCTCATTATCCGGACACAATAGTACCACATGTGAAAGTAGAATATTTAACACTGACAGTCAAGAGTGAAACTTATTAGGTCTCCATTTAGCATGTGACCTATTTATCTCTGTTGCCATTCTGGCTTGCAACTGTGTATTCCAGAATGTTTGAATTTACACTATGAAATGAGCTCTCTACAGGTTAATAAGCAGTTAACCTAAGATTTCATATATATGTAATATGTGTGTGTTTATATATATATATGTTGTTGTTAGGTGCCATCGAGTCTGTTCTGACTCATAGTGACCCTATGCACAACAGAACAAAATGCTGCCCAGTCCTGCACCATCCTCACAATCGTTGCTGTTTCAGCCCATTGTTGCAGCTACTGTGTTAATCCATCTTATTGAGGGTCTTCTTCTTTTATGCTGACCCTCTACTTTACCAAACATGATGTCCTTCTCCAGGGACTGGTCCCTTCTGATAACATGTCCAAAATATGTAAGACAAACTCTTGCCATCCTTGCTTCTAAGGAACATTCTGCTATACTTCTTCAAAGACAAATTTGTTAGTTCTTCTGGCAGTCCTTGGTGTATTCACTATTCTTTGCCAACACCATAATTAAAATGCATCAATTCTTCTTCGGTCTTCTTTATTTATTGTCCATCTTTTGCATGCATATGAGGCAATTGAAAATACCATGGCTTGGGTCAGGCACACCTTAGTTCTCACAGTTGCATCTTTGCTTTTTAAAACTTTAAAGAAGTCTTTTGCAGCGTATTTGCCCAATGCAATACATCATTTGATTTCTTGACTGCTTCCATGAGTGTTGATCGTGGATCCAAGTAAAACGAAATCCTTGACAACTTCAATCTTTTCTCCATTTATCATGATGTTGCTTATTGGTCCAATTGTGAAGATTTTTGTTTTCTTTATGTTGAGGTGTAATCCGTACTGAAGGTAGTGGTCTTTGATCTTCATCAGTAAGTGCTTCAAGTCCTCTTTACTTCCAGCAAGCAAGGTTGACTCCTCTGTATATGCCAGGTTGTTAATGAGTCTTCCTTCATTTCTGATGCTGCGTTCTTCATATAGTCCAGCATCTCTGATTATTTGCTCAGCATACTTATGGAATAAGCATGGTGAAAGGATACTACCTTGATGCACACCTTTTCTGATTTTGAACCAATCAGTTTGCCCTTGTTGTGTTTGAATAACTACCTCTTGGTCTACATACAGTTTCCTCATGGGCACAATGAAGTGTTCTGGAGTTCCCATTCTTTGCAATGTTATCCATAATTTGTTATGATACACACAGTCAAATGCCTTTGCATAGTCAATAAAACACACTAAACATATTTCTAGGATTCTCTGCTTTCAGCTAAGATCCATCTGACATCAGAAATAATATCCCTTGTTCCACATCCTCTTCTGAATCCAGCTTGAATTTCTGGTAGTTCCCTGTGGATGTACTGCTGCAACCATTTTTTTGAATTATCTTCAGCAAAATTTTACTTACATGTGATATTAATTATATTGTTCTAAAATTTCCACATTTTGTTGGACCACCTTTCTTTGGGATGGGTACGTATATAGATCTCTTCTAGTCGGTTGGCCAAGTAGATTTCTTGGCATGGATGAGTGAGCGCTTCCACCACTTGTCTGACAGTTTGTCACACAGTTGTGGCTTGTGTGTTACTGTGATGCTGGAAGCTATGCCCACCAGTATTTTCAATACCAGCAGGGTCACCCATGGTGAACCGGTTTCAGTGGCGCTTCTAGACTAAGACAGACTAGGAAGAAGGGCCTCATGATCTACGTCCAAAAGAAAAAAAAAAAAAGTCTGCTCAATACCTATGGATAGCAGTGAAACATTGTTTGCTTTGTGCCTGAAGATGAGCCCCTCAGGTTGAAAGACATTCAAAATATGACTAGGCAAGAGCTGCCTCCTCCAAGTAAGGTCGACCTAAATGACAAGGATGGAGTAAAGCTCAAGATCTTCATTTGCTGATGTGGCATGACTCAAAAAGAGAAGAAATAGCTGCAGACATCCGTTAGTATTTGGAACATGCAATGTACAAAGTATGAATCAAGGAACATTTGAAGTTGTCAAAAATGAAATGGAACGCTTGAAGATTGATATCCTAGGTGTTAGTGTGCTGAAGAGGACTGGTATTGGTTATTTTGATTCAGACAATCATATGGTCTATTTTGCCAGGAATGACAAAGAGGAACAGCATCACATTCATTGTCAAAAAGAACATTTCAAGATCTATCCTAAAGTATAATGCTGTCAGTGATAGGATAATATCCATATGCCTACAAGGAAGACAAGTTAATATGACTATTATTCAAATTACACATCAACCACTAATATCAAAGATGAAGAAATTGAAGATTTTACCAAATTCTGTAGTCTGAAATTGATTAAACATGCAATCAAAATGCATTGATAATTACTGGACTGGTGACTGGAATAAGAAAGTTGGAAGCAAAGAAGAAGAATCAGTAGTTGGAAAATATAGCCTTTGTAATTGTAATAGAAACAGTGCCAGAGATGGCATGATAGAGTTTTGCAAGACCAACGACTTATTTATTGGAAATACTTTTACAACAACAGATGTGATGACTATACATGGGGACCTCATGAGATACACAGAAATTAAATTGTCTGTATCTTTGGAAAGAGAAGATGGAGAAACTCAACATCATCAGTCCGTACAAGGCCAGGGGCTGACTGCAGAACAGACCATTAATTGCTCATATACAAGTTTAAGTTGAAGATGAAAAAAAATTAAAACAAGTCCACGAGAGCTGAAGTACAACCTTGAGTATATTCCACCTGAATTTAGAGACTGTATCAAGAATAGATCCGATGCATTGAACACTAGGGACTGAAGACCAGACGAGTTGTGGGATGACATCAAGGACATCATACATGAAGAAAGCAAAAGATCATTAAAAAGACAGGAAAGAAAAACAAGACCAAAATGGATGTCAGAAGAGACTCTGAAACTTGCTCTTGAAGGTAGAGTAGCTGAAATGAAAGGAAGAAATGATGAAGTAAAAGAGCTAAACAGAAGATTTCAAAGGGTGCTCAAGAAGACAAAGTAAAGTAGTATAATGAAATGTGCACAGAACTGGAGTTAGAAAATCGAAAGGGAAGAACACACTCACTGAAAGAACTGAAGGAAAACGTCAAGCCTCAAGTTGCAATGTTGAAGGATTCTATGGGCAAAAAACTGAATGACGCGGGAAGCTTCAAAAGAAGATGGAAGGAATACACAGAGTCACTGTACCAAAAAGAATTGGTTAGTGTTCAACCACTTCAGGAGGTAGAACATGATCAAGAACCAGTGGTATTGAAGGAAGAAGTCCAAGCTGAACTGAAGGTGTTAGTGAAAAACAAGGCCCCAGGAACTGATGGAATAACAATTGAGATATTTCAACAAAAGGAGGCAATGCTGAAAGTGCTCACTTATCTCTGCCAGTAAATATGGAATGTATACATACTTAGCTACTATATATATATATCTGTTAGCTGCTGTCAAGTTAGTCTTCGACTTATGGTGACCTCATGTACACCAGAACCAAAAGCTGCCCAGTCCTGCGCCATTACCTTGACTGGTTGTGGGTCTGACCATTGTGATCTATAGGGTTCTCATTGGCAAATTTTCAGAAATAGATATACAGGCCTTTCTTCCTATTCCTTGTTAATCTAGAAGGTTCACTGAAACCTATTCAGCATCATAGCAACATGCAAGTCTCCACTGACAGAGAGGTGGTGGGTGGACTGAGGTGTGTTGGCTGGGAATAAAACCTGTATCTCCCCAATGGAAGGCAAGAATTCTACCACTGAGCCATATGCACACACACACACACACACACACACACACACACACACACACAAACATATCTCACAGTATATCAGTATATGATTATATGTAAATGTATTGAAGATATAGTGTTGTTTAGCTCATTGGTTCTCTGGTACAGTTGTTCTGGGACTCCACTGGGTCCCTGATAAACTTTCAGGACATCTGCAATGTCAAAACTTTTCTCATAAACTATTTGTTCTGTAAACCTTCCTCTAAAGTACAAAAAAAAAAAAAAAAGAATTATCTATGTGAGATCAAATTGATAACAGCAACTCAAAAGATTTGATGGGAAGCCTAGGTGGCAGTGAGTTGAAAATAATGGTGATGGAATAATCTGGAAAAGGATAGTGAGAATAGCAGCACAACTGGAAGAATGTAATCGATGTCACTGAATTGTACATGTAGAAACTTTTGAAATGATGTGACTTTGGCTATGTATATTTTCACCAAAAAAAAAAGGTCCTCCAAGGTTAAGAAGGAAGAGTGATGACATGTCATGGGGTTGTTAACCAAGGTCATAAAACAATATGTGTACTGACTGTTTAATGAGAAACTATTTGTTCTGTAAACCTTCATCTAGAGTACAATAAAAAAATTAAAAAAAAAACTTTTCTCATAAAACTAAGACCCTTGTTTACCTTTTATACTCTCTCATGAGTGAACAGTAGCATTTTCCAGAGGCTGCATGACCTGTGATAGTACAGGAGATTGAATGCAGAAGCAGATATGAAGATCAAGCTGTCTTCTACAAAGCGTCCTGGGATGCAAAATGTAAAACAACACCTCTCTTCTCACTAAATTTGTGTTTGTTTTGGAAAAGTTTTTTTTTTTCTTCATGAAAATATGTTAGCATGGAATGAGTTTATTGTTAACTGAATCAATAAATGTATATCTGAAGATATCTTGTTTTAAATTTCTAACACAAAAAATATTGATAAATAGAACCCATATAAACAAAAATTTTGGGGAGGAGTCCTTAGTCATTTTCAAGTTCCTAGGTGATAAATGAGGAGCCCTGGTGGTGCGGTGGTTAAGCACTTTGCTGCTAACTGAAAGGTTGGCAGTTTGAACCTACCATCCATTCTTCAGGAGAAGGATGTAGCTGTCTGCTTCCATAAAGATGTAAAGCCTTGGAAACCCTAAAGGGCAGTTTTACTTTGTCCTATAGGGTCGGTATGAGTCAGAATCGACTTGAAGGCAATAGGTTTGATTTTTTGTTTTTTTTTTTTTTTTGGGGGGGGGTGGTGAGTGGCAAATGGTTAACAGACTTAGCTACTAACTGAAAGGTTTGTGGTTCAAGTCTATCCAGAAGCACCTCGGAAGAAAGGCCAGGTGATCTACTGCTAAAAAATCAGCTACTGAAAACCATGTGAAGCACAGTTTTACTCTGACACACATGGGATCATCCTGAGTTGGAATAAACTCAAAAGCAATTGGGAATTATTTTTAAAAGGTAAAGTAATCCTGACACCAAAGTTTGAGAAACACTGATTTAGATTATACTCAAATTCTCTCTTCATTAAAGAACTGGCAAAATTGGTAACCTGGTTTTTCTATGTTGTTGTTATGTGCCATTGAGTTGATTCTGACTCATAGAGATCCTATAGGTCAGAATAGAACTGCCCCCTAGGTTTTCCTAGGCTGTAATCTTTACGGAGCAGCACGCCAGGCCTTTTCCCTCGGAGCTGCTGGTGGGTTTGAACTGCCGACTTTTCGGTTAGCAGCTGAGTGTTTTACGATTGTACCACCAATGCTCCACGTTTTTCTTTTCTTTTTTTAAAGGAAAATGAAAGGTTTTATTCAGCATATATTCAAAGAGACAAAAGTAGGAAATGGACAAGCATGCTGCCAGAGCCAAGTCTGTCCGAGTCCAAGGGATGTTACAGAATGATCAGTATGTATTAACATTTCAAGTGGGCAAAATCATTGAAAGCTTTACCTTTTCACAGGTTAGTGAAAAACTGTTAAGTCACTTGATTCTACATTTTGAATTGTCCTTCTTAATAATCATTGGTACAGGTTTCAGTAACGACAGTCAGAAGGGTCTTCATTGGTCCAATAAATCTTTACTATTCATTAAATGCTAATAAAAAAGATAAGAGTGGAAAATATGTGGGTCTTGTGCTGTTTATGATTTATTGATGTGAAAGGTTCCCTAAAAGATGTTTTCCAAGATTGTCCTAGCTACTATCTTTGTACCTCAGGGCCCAGTTGATGTGTCCTTGTGAATCTTTATGAGTCAGGCTCTAGCTGGGTCACATTCTTTATATTCAAGGATAGGGTATAATGGCTCCAGTATTATCTCCTAAATCATTCCATCCTTTTGATTGGAGATAACACATTAATGATCAATACCTGGACTTAGTTGAATTCCTAGATGGCGGCCATGGCAGGCTCTTTAAACTCAGTGCTGGTTTTCCACCAGATACCATCTGGTTCTTCACCAGGATCTTAAGCAAGAGCGATGTTAGCAGAGTCAATGTGCATCAACATTTCAGCTCGAGGCCCTCTTAGGTGTGTAAAAAAATAGAATATAGGTTTTATTATGCCTCATACTATCAGGATATAGACTAAGAACATTACTATTCCTTGCAATAATGATCTAGCCCGTGTACTTATTCTTCATGGTAACCAACCAGATAAATCTGGTGTTTGTAAGGGTGTTACAGTGTGTAACCAAGTAGCTAGCTGTCTAATTCTATGTATATCCTGTTCTACTTCTCTTGTGTTGTTTATTCAAATGTAACATGAGATATTTGCTACAGCATACACTATACGTTCTTGGGCTAATAAGAAATCTAAGGCTATTCTGTTATCTCATGACACTTTGGTTTAATGAGGTCAGAGATTGCTGCTGTGCTTCCATCCCATTAGCAACTTCATCTGTTATTTTTCCCATAGTGATTGACACATTTCTTAAAGATTTCTCCAGTTGAACTATACCATTAGTAGGAATTAGAGCTACCAACTCCACCCTGAGTGTTGGACCAATGGGTTTTCTTCTGACTCTCATTTTACAATGTGTAACAAATTTGAAGACTGTCTTACTGATATTTACCAGCATCATTACTATGAATATCTAAAGGTAATCCTAAAGTTCTCAAAGTATATTGTCTACACATTCATCAGGAATCTAAATAAGAGATTGCCCATGTAAATTCACTGTCAGTTGGAAAGGGATCATCTAAACTAGTATAGTTGGATCCAC
Source organism: Trichechus manatus latirostris (assembly GCF_000243295.1). Classification (NCBI taxonomy): domain Eukaryota; kingdom Metazoa; phylum Chordata; class Mammalia; order Sirenia; family Trichechidae; genus Trichechus; species Trichechus manatus. Next base: position 4,825,771 of record NW_004444057.1, on the reverse strand, counting down.
CACACAAAAATATACCGATCAAGAGCATACAAAGCTTGTCTAGAGGAAGCAGGAGGTATAGAAAAATTTACATGTGACAACCAAGTTTCCATTAGACAATACATGACTAGCAAAATAACACAGGATGGACTACTCCTGTTGGAGGTCTTCAGTTAATCTGTTTAAAATATACTAAGTGTTCTTCCCAAGGGCAAGCTGTGCCTCAGGGTTTATCTATTAACAGTCATGAACGCTCCCAGTTTTTCTACTGGAAGCATTTATTTCCTGGTGTTCCTTGTAGCTGCATCATCCTAGTCCTCATTCTGCATTATCTTTGATTCTTGTTTTGTATCTTTTTCATCTGTTGAAAACAGCTGCTTCTTCTATAATAAAGAATTGTTATAGCAAATGCAAAAATATTTCAGCCCCTCCATCTATAAATGCTGTCTTCCCCTCTACATATCTAACATGGTGATCTGCATTCCTTTGGTCTACATAATTTGCAAAATGCCCAAAACATACCTCTTCCTATCTGCACTGTGATGTGACTCACGCTGTTCACATGGCCTCCTTGAGAACTGCATTGAGGCAATGGATGGATTTCATGCCTTTTTGGCAGAAAGGAAACCACTTCCAGGGATGTATGACCTGTAATAATGCCACCTTCTTTGTGGAAATAATTGACTTTATAGGCTTCTTATAGGGAGCCCTGGTGGTAGAGTAGTTAAGTCCTTGGCTGCTAACTGAAAGGTCAGTGGTTTGAATCTATCAGCTGCTGTATGGGAGAAAGATGTGGCAATCTGCTCGCCTAAAGATTTACAGCTTTGGAAACCCTATGGGTTCCTATAGTCAGAATCAACCCGACAATAGTTTTTTTTTTTTTTTAAATAGTAATAATAAATTTTAATATATGTAAGTCCCTCTGCTAAACAAAAGGTCAGCAGCTTGAACGTACCAGCTGATCCAAGGGAGAAAAAACCTGACAATCTCCTCCTGTAAAGATTACAGCCTAGGAAACCCTATAGACTCAGTTCTGGTCTGCCCTATGGGTCACTATGAGTCGGAATTGACTCAACAGTACACAACAATAATGCCTTACTGGCTGCTGCAATCTTGTGCCTAACTGTGTGACCATGCTGTATAGTCTATAAAGGTACTGTAGTATGAAATGTGTAAAGCACCTTATGAATACAAAGATATATTATAAACTAGGTTTCCTTTATTTTCCTTTTTATTCAAGTATTTTTCTTTGAACAGTGTTAGTGTTGAAAAGTTGTTTGCCTTGAAATATTTTAGTCAAGTCTCTAAATGGTCACCATGTATTCTGAATAATATTAATATCTGCTTACCACAATACTGATAGTATACTCTGCAATAGATCGAATCCTACTTTTCTCAAGGTGACAGAAGTGTATTAGTCACATTACATAATAGTTATTTCTGTCACCCAGAAACCTCCTCCCCTCATAATAGATCTTCACATTAGGAGGCACTGAAATATTTTTCTAAATTATTTTGCCCAATAAAATAGAACCTAATCAGCCCCCAACTAATAAATGGTTTCATATACAAAGACATGGCAGAAGACCACAGATTGGAGGCACTCACCCAGGGCTGTATGGAGGAAACTTCTCTTCCTCTAACTGAGGATACTTAAACAAAAAGTAAACCTGAGCAAGATTTCCTAAATGCTGTTTCGGCGAGATGGAGTGTCCTGTACAGCAATGGTTAGGGTTCTGAATTGTCATATCTCAAGGAAACCCTGCACACTACATGTCCCACTTTGAGATCCACAGAGAAAATTCATTAAAGACCTAGAAAATCCCAGAGGACAGAAACCAGCTTACCTTTGTTTAGTCCAACATTTCTTTAACGTTCTAAGCCACAGAAACCTTTTATTAAGGAACGTATTTGAATATATCCTAGGGCACTTCTGGCTGCAGTACATCATTTGGGAAATTCTGACTTAGAGAAAATCCTTCCCCTGGTGATCTACTTTTGAAAAATCAGCTATTGAAAACACTATGGAGCACAGTTCTACTCTGACACACATGGTGTCACCATGCCTCATAATCAACTCAATGGCAAATGGTTTACTGGTTAAGTAGTTACAGAGAATTATCACATTTTCAGTGTCTATGAGTGTCCACCTTGCCTTCTTCACATACCGCTTGTTGCAGGTACCACCAAGAAGGTGTTGATCCTGAATCTTTAGTTGGAGGACAGAGTAGATTTTCTGACAGAAGCTGTGCTATCCACATGGGTGTGACTGGCTGAAACAGTATCGTTAATACTACACTTCAGGTACATGATGTACTTTGTGGACTGCTATAGAATAGAATTTTCTCCATTGCAAATCAATCTATTTAATATTAAATCCTTAAAAGACGATCAGCTAGCAAACTGGGACCTTGAGACACTGTTTTTTACCTTAAAAATTAGGGGTTGAAAATAACTTCGAAATGCATTTAATAAAAAAGGAAATATTTTAGGAAAAGGAAGGGACAATTTAGGATGAAAACAAAAATGAAAGCATGAGAACCTTTTTAGTCTAAAACCCTTTGCTGTCGATTCCAACTCATAGCGACCCTATAGGACAGAGTAGAACTGCCTCATAGGGTTTCCAAGGAGCAGCTGGTGGATTTGAACTGCCAACCTTTTGGTTAGCAGCCTAGCTCTTAAGTCCCTGCACAACTAGGCCTCCATAGAACTGTTACTACATCCTAAATACTTCTGTGCTGCCAAGTCTCCCTTGGAATGCAGCAAGCCAAACATATTAATAAATAGTACCCCAAAATCAGTTTCAATAGGTAGACTTAAAAAAAAAATTTTTTTTTTTAAGACTTTTCTATTCATGTGGCTCCAGGGACATAACTTGTCCCAACTAGTTCAGCCATCTTAGTGCTGACTCTTTTCTTGAGCAGCCCTGTGATTGCATAGTTTTTATACAAAACCAACTTCAGAATTCTTCGAAAGTTTCCCATCTTTAGGGGAAAGTTCTAAGCTTCTAACCAGCCTGAGAGGACAATTAAAAAGAACAAAACAAAACAAACTCATTCTAGTAAATAAAAAATATAGATCAACCAATCCTCATTCGAGGACAAGAATTTGGAGTAGTTGAACTTGTTCCTTTCTCTTTCTGGGTGGGTCTGGGCCTTTCCTCAGGGACTCTGTTCAAACCAATTTCCTTACCTCTGTGTCCTAAACTTTAAATGGAACATCTTAATTTTACTGGGCAACATTTTGTTCTGTTATACATAGGATTGTGAGGAGTCAGAGTCAACTTGAGGGCAACTAACAACAATAATTTTACTTTAGCCAATTAGAGAAAAAATTTAAAAAATCTCTTGGCTCAAAAAAGAAAAAAAAATACCAAATCAAGAAAACATAAAAGATGGTGTTTTATACTTTAAAAAGCTTTTAGCTTTTTTCCCATTAGTTTCTTTTTTGTTATTAGTAATGGGTTCAAAGATGAATATCATTTCTGATGTCAGATGGATCTTGGCTGAAAGCAGAGAATACCAAAAAGATGTTTACCTGTGTTTTGTCAACTATTTGGAGACATTCAACTGTGTGAATCATAACAAATTATGGATAACATTATAAAGAATTGAAATTCCAGAACACTTAATCGTGCTTGTGTGGAAACCATACATAGATCAATAGCCATTCGTTTGAACAGAATAAGGGGATACTGCATGGTTCATAATCAAAAAGTTGTGTGGCAAGGTTGTATCTTTTCACTTTACTTATTCAATCTGTGTGCTGAGCAAATAATCCGAGAAACTGGACTATAAGAAGAAGAACACAGCATCCGGATTGGAAGAAGACTCATTAACAACCTGTGTCATGCAGATGACACAACCTGGCTTGCCAAAAATGAAGATGACTTGAAGCATTTATTGATGAAGGTCAAAGGCTACAGCCTTCAGTGTAGATTATGCCTGAACATGAAGAAAACAAAAATCTTCACAACTGGACTGATAAACAACATTACAATAAATGAAGAAAAAAAATGAAGTTGGCAATGGTCTCATTCTACTTGGATACATAATCCATGTCCATGGAAGTCACAGTCAAGAAATTAAACAACATATTACACTGGGCAAATCTACTGTAAAAGACCTGTTTAAACTTTTCAGAAGCAAAGTTGTCACTTTGATAACTAAGCTGCACCTGTCACAAGCCATGGTCATTTCAATCACCTCGTATGTATGTGGAAGCTGGACAGTGAATGAAGAAGACAAAAGAAGAATTGACACTTTCAAACTCTACTATTGGTATAGAATATTGAATATACTTTAGACTGCCAGAAGAACAAATAAATCAGTCTTAGGAGAAATACAGCCAGAATGCTGTTAAAAGTGAGGATGGCAAGACTTTGACTTGCTTGCTTTGCACACGTTTTCAGGAAAGACCAATTGCTAGAAAAGGACATCATGTTTGGTAAAGTATACCATTGCCGTTGAGTCGATTCTGACTCATAGCGACCCTATAGGACAGAGTAGAACTGCCCCATAGGGTTTCCAAAGAGTGGCTGGTAGATTCTATCTGCTGACCTTTTGGTTAGCAGCCATAACTCTTAACCACTGCACCACCAGGGCTCCTGGTAAAGTATAGGGTTAGTAAAAACCAGGGAAACCCTCAATAAGATGGATTGATGCAGTGGTCAAAACAATGGACTCAAACATATCAATCATCATGAAAATGACACAGGACTGGGCAACATTTTATTCTGTTATACTTAAGGTCATCACGAGTCAAAGCCAACTCAATGACAACTCACAACAACTACAAAGGTTTTAAGATATTTACTCTGGGAACTCTAATGGCAGTAATTGCTAATGATGATATTTAAATTTTTTTCTAGTTATAGAATGAGGGAACTACTTTCTATATACATTCCCCACAATTGTTCATTAACTTTTATTTCTTTGACCAGTATCAGTTCCTGCTAACAAACAGTTGATGGACATATCACCAGATTAGCTGGACCAAATTCTTATAATCCAGTATTATCCAGAGACTGTCACAGTAATGCTATACCTGAACAAGGCTCTACAGTCTCACTGCCTCAGTGCTTCTGCACGAGTCTTCTTCTCCAACTAATGATATACAATAGATTTGCCGTGAGCATGTCTTAATGCTTTTATGTTTCTTAATGCATTTATGTTTCACCTTTATGAAGGACTATAAGGTTGGACTTTATATGACTTAATCAGCATCTTCAAATGGAAAAATCTGCTCTGAGATATACTTGATGGATTCAGAATGGAGTACCCATCTAAGACCCAATGTTCCTTAATAGAAGCTCATTAGATACTTGTTTGGAAAATCACTGCAAGGAAACAAATATCTTTGTTTTCACAGAAACATCTTGAACTACTTTGCCATGCTTTTGGGTCATAGAAACCTCAAACATATTTTGTCAAACACTCTTTCTTCAACTTTGAAACTCATGTGGATAGCCAGGAAAAAGCAATCTGTATGTTTCTAATTAATTTACACTTAATTTATCAGGATATTGTTTTCTAAGAGCTATTTGATGTGTAAGACCCCTTATGAGCCTTTCAAATATGGCTTCTAAGCATTTTTTCCTTTGAACCAGAAAGTCACTTTTTTTTTTTTTTTCCTTGAAGCAAATGGAATTCAATTCTCAAGGGCTTGGTTTGGTTCAAAAAATTGTCAGACCCACACAATCTGACAAAAGATGCTCTCTCACTTTTAAATGGATTAACTCATGCAGCAGGCATTAGGAACTAAAGGGCCTTTCATATCATTAGGCAAAGATTTAATTAAAATAGCCACAGTGTTAATGAAATTTTTTGTTTGTTTGGCAAAGCTCTTACATCAAATAAGATCAAATACACTCATGTGAATGAGTAGAGGTACTGCTGTAGGAAAATGCAAAGGAATTTAAAACCTTCTATCTGAGAAGTGCACACTGATCTTTATACTGTCTGTGCAAAGGGTTTATTCAAGTATTATTTCCCTAGTTTCAGTAACAAAGTCAATGTTGCATACAGGAGACTCAGAGATTAGCATCATCCAATGTTGCTTCCCTCGCCCTTTATACAGGGATCTTAAAGTAGAGATTACTACAGTGAAATACAGTAACAAACTAGGAGCACAACCATTGACAAATGTCCCAGGGGTGTCATGTTTCATTATGTTTGCCCAGTCCAAGTGGGTATGAGCATTACATATTCATATAAATTCCTTCCCCAATGTTAGTGTTACTAATGCATTTTTGCTTTCTATCAAATAGCCACTTAGTTCTAAATAGCTAAACTGATTTTTAAATTCATTGTATTTTAATTGCTTAGCTTACATTTTACCTTTTAATTGTAGCAAAATTTCCTTTAGGAGTTTCCTGTCAAACCACATCCTACAGAAATGAAAAAAAAGAAATTCCTGGGGCTGTCATTAACTGTAGTCTCTGTCTCTAGTATACGTGAATCCTTAGAAATGTCCTTTTGATTTCTTCTGCTGTTTGTATCCAAATTTCTCCCTCATTTCAGGCACACACCAATTCATCTATCCCTTCTAACTTGTTGCTAAAGATCATTTATTTTATTATCTTTCTGAAAAACAATTTTAGTTTTAGACAAGAACATATAGAGGGTTTACATTATCATTATTGAATTTCTTGGGGAGTTATATACTCTTATGAGACTATAGCCAAATGCTTGATCTCATCGTGTGCATACACACAAACTAAATATGGTACATTTCTATTGCTAGGCCAGTTTTATTTGAGTCTTTTGAAAGAGCAAATTTTGTTGGAAATGACAAAAAGAAAGAAAAAAAAAAATCCAGGCAGTTTCAGCATAATGTAAAGACAAAAGCAAACCCCATAGAATTCAAAATACTTTTGTGTAGAAGTAGGTATTGTATAGCTTGTGAAAGTATTCAATGTACTAGTTAGACCAGAACTCAATCCCTATTTCTTGGGGTAAATTCAGAAATATTTTCATGAAGTTATATCCCTGATTTCATTATACATGCAAATATTTTAAAATAAAAATTCTGCTGAGTCCATTATTGTTACTATCACTAAAACATTGGATGCTTATTGCCGCTATGAATTTCTTCGTGAGGAGATTCAGAGAGTTTGAGAAATGTATTTACCCTACCTTCAGTGAGTTTATAATCCAAACTCCAGAATCCCATTTTCTCCCCGGTAAGGGCTAGGGAGTCATATTTCCCAATTTAATCTTTAGTGTTGAGTGCCTCACATTTGAAATAAAGTTTAAAACCTCATTGCAACAATCCTTTAAATATGTCTATTTCTTTGATTTCTGGGTGCTCTTAGCATGTCTCTCAATAAAAGAAATGGCTTCCAGAGAGCATTTTTAAAGACATTACTATTCCCCTCCCCTTCCCCCCAGGAAACTTTAATTTTCAGTCAGCATCTGTAGTATAAGATGAAGTGGCCCTGGCAGTTTTTGTCACAAGCCAGAGGACATTTAAATAGAGCAGAGCATGTGTACTTTGTAGTCTTATTCCCTGATGAGAGTCATAACAACAGCTAACGCACAATTTCCACCAGTGGCAAATTGCTTTTGGGAACCACTCCAGTTCACTTGTACATTATAAACACATTCGTTAGGATCACTTCTCCTATCGGATAAAATGCAAAGTACTATCAAAGAGCAAGAGGGTGCTAAGCGATTACTTTCAGTCAGATCAAGTTTGCCTCTAGTTGGAATTCAGATGAATAGGATTTTTGGTATAGAGAAAGAAGGGGGAAAAATGCAACCCCCCTATCTCCAACATGTGACAATAAATAGAGAGCAATTTTTGTCAGTTTTTTAAATGGTTTCATAGTCATTTACCTATTTATTTGACTTGTCATTATGTTTAAATAACAAACTACCAAAATAATTTTTTAAGTCACCCATTCCTGATGCAAATAGCAACAGCCTCTTAGTAATTACATTTAAACATACTAGAAATTGAATCATTCTGCTATGAGGTTGTTAGAAGGCCTTTCAACAGATTAATAATAGTGTTTATTAATAGAAATTATTAATCCAGACAAGAGTTTTACCCTTTAATTTTGCTACATGAAGTATAAGATTCCAAAGGAACAAAACAGTCACATAAGCTGATGTGAATTATCCAAGAGCTGCATTTTCCAAATGTACATTTAGCGTGGTAGATACCATGCTTCTGATAGGTTGTCCTCTTACTGAACTCAAGGGTGGGAGCAGGCGATTGAAACCACATGCTTCATCCAGGTCAGCAGTGTTGTTCAGAAGATATCGTAGGGCCTACAAGATTTTTCTCAAGTAGCAACAAAACAGTCCTATTATGAAGAATAATGCATAGCTCTCAGTAGGATAATGTGTTATACTTCCATAAGGCAATTTACTATTTGTTTTAAATTTAAAAACCTTCTTAAGATATCAGTTTGTCATTATTGTAAGTGTAGAAGTATTCTATCCCAAAACACAATACACTAAACAAGTTTGCTTTACAATGGAAATATTTTCAAATACTACTAGGTTATTGAAATTTCATAGCATGATGCTTTTCACTTTTTTTTTAATGAAAAGAACAAATAATTTTTAATATTTTAAAGTTTGTTTTTACGAAGAGAAAACTACTCTGAAAAAGAGAGGGCAGTTTGATGTCAAAAATTGAAAGGTAGATTGCCGCTTTATCAAGTGACTTTTGTAGGTTGGAAGTGAAAACTATTTTTAATTTAAAAGTAAATTTGGAGATCTGAGCATGCTCACTGTATATCACTTTAAAATTATTAAAGTAGTTTGATTTAATAGAGTGTATCTTCTCAGACTGAGACGTACTTCACTTTGCACAAGCTCGGATGTTAGAACCCGATCACTCCTGAGCTGAAGAGCTTATAAAAAATGTGAAGTACTCTACTAATTTAAAATTACTCTATATTGCACATTTTCAGGTCTCTGATCACCTCCAAATTCAAGTGCTTATAAAACTGCTCCCATAATTTTAAATTGCTATGTGCACAGCAATTTAAAATTGTGAGAGTGCTTCCAAGCTTTTTTAAATAAGTTTTAATTTAGAAGCAAGTTGAGCGATACTCCAGTATAACTTTAAGAAATCATTCAACTGATAGAAAAATTTATCCTCTGGAAAAAAAATGACATTATGTATATCAGAGTGTGTAGGCTTTCGAATGAATATATATGGAGATGAAGGCACGAAATGCTCAGGAACAATCAGTGCGTGAAATGAGATAATAGGCTCCTGGGGTGTTTGTTTTGTTAACTTTGCTCACTGCTTACATAAGGCCAGGGGTCCTGAAACTCTAACAGGTATTTCAGTTCCTTTACGGTAGAAAATTGTATCTAGAGGACTTGGCTTTTGAGTCTCAGCATCTTCGAAGGTGTCAAGAACGTCTCTTGAAATGATGACAGATAGCATTGAGACATGAAAGGAATGTACCTTAGAAAATGGAGGAAGGATGGGATGGAGCAAGAGACTTTCCAGCTGATGGTTTATGTTGAAGAGGGCTTTCCCCCACGTACTCTCTCAGAGTATGGTAGCTTGTGGACAGGCCCAACTAGTTAATTTCTTGTTTTGCAAAGGTAAACCTAGCACGTTTTTAACTGTAGTCCTGCACGAATGAAATTGTTTTCATTAAGGACTGAATTCCTCTTTTAAACCAATGGTTCTGCTTACTCAGAACCATTCACTTGGATTTTGTTTTCTGACTATCACTGTTATTACAATATACCAGTCAATTTCCCTGTAAACTTGCCATCTTCCTACCCGGAGCTAGCAGTATCCCAAATCTTTTGGGGACAAAGTATCATGGGATGTGCCAGCTGTTAATTCCCTCTGTTTTCTATGGCTTCTCTAGCTGATTTTTGACTTTGACTGGGTCAGCATGGTTAGATGCTTTGACTGAGTTACCTGTTTTGCCTGACTACACTACCCAATGTACCCAAAATGTCAAATGGTTTGAGAGCAACACATGGTCTCTAATTTTTTAATTAGAATTTTGTTATGTCTTTGATTAATAGCACTAAATTAGAATACATAAAAGATACAGACTTTTTTTTTGTAAAATTGTTAAAGGCTTAGCACTTATAATGTATTGTGATTCTTTGTACATTACCCAATTTTGCTAACCCTCAAAGCCTTACTGCTTAGGAAAAGACATATCCATTTTACTAAGGTGCAGAATGAAACAAAAGGAAATTGACTAATTGTTTCAGCAGTTCGTGTTTTGATGTGGGACATTACACACATAATTAGATTCTTAAGATATAATAAATGGTTGAATGTAAGTTGTTATTCTATACATTGCTAAAAAATTAGCAGTGTACTAAAACATTGAAATAGTTTATATCTTTATTTTTTATTTCTATCAATAGTCTCCGAAAAGGACAGTATCTTCCTATAGTTTCTAAATGTAGAAGATTAATCTTTGTAATTACAGGGAAAGGAGACTTTCTGAAATGTAATGCCATGTACATATACGAAGTAGAGGACAGAAAGAACTTATGTGAGATCTTAGAAAGTGACTTTTCTCAGGAAAATTTATCATTTATCCTGTATCACCACTTTCTAGCTTTTTATGAACAAATTGAATTCTGTGACCCTAGTAGAACACTCACTACCAAAAAAAAAACCTCAAACCAGTTTCCATTTGGAGGGGAGGTGTAGTTGTAGGGGGTAGATAGAAGGGGACACTTGCCCCAGGCATAAGTCCAAGGGGACACCAGATGAGGTATGGAATGACATTCTGAGGTGTCACAAATTTGAAAGGCATCTGACTGAGGCAGGCAGACAAGAGAGGGAGGACGTTTTGGCTGATGCGACGCCGCTGTCAATGTCTATTCATCTTGAAAATGGGGAGGGGCGCAACTTAGACATTGCTTCTGGATGTTCATTACCTCGTTACGCTCACTAAGCCTCTGTTGCTGTCAAGTTGATTCTGACTCATGGCAACACGTGTGTGTCAGAGTAGACCTGTGCTCCACAGAGTTGTCAAGGGCTATGACCTTTTGAAAGTGGATCACCTGGCCTTCCTTCCAAGGTACCTCTGGGTGGAATTGAACCTCCACTACTGGCCTGGAAATAGAGACTACTCTGATCGTGCAGCCATGTAGAAAGATAGGAGTTGCCTTCTATTCAAGTTGTTGCTTTACTTTCGCTGCCAGAATCTGGTTATAATGTCAGGGTAGAATTACCTCAGTGTTCTGCCTGACATGATTTGCTTCTACTTCTCAAATCTCTGCAAACATTCCTTTTTAAACCCTCCGCAATGATTTTGTTCTTAATGGGGAAATGGAGGCAGCATGGAGGGAAGGACAGAAGGAGTCTTTTCATTTTTCCTGAGTCAATTCTGTGCAGTGAATAAAAAGTCTTTTTCTTACCATTGTCAATGAAAGACCATCCCTTTAACTGTCCAGCTTATTAGTCATATGCATCGCCTTAAAATATTGCTCCAAAGATCAATAACCTGATTTCCTTTCCATCTGCCTAGACTGAGATAATTAGGCTCTTTACTTTGTTTTGTGTATAATGAAGGAGGCAACGTAGTGCTAGTAGGGAAAAAAAGGCTATCTCCCTGTGGTAAGTATATTGACATTTACAGACTCTGACTGCGCATAACAGAGAGAGAGTAATGAGAAATTCGACTGCTTCCCTTTTCCTTTGCTTCCTGCTTTAGAGCTGCTGCATCCCACAGTGAATTGCTAGCTACAAAGAGAAGAGACTGCTTAGGGACTGACAATTGAGAGCATTTACAATTAGCTGAATTGATTAACCTTTACAAATGCTGTTACTTTATGAGGTGTTTTTCTCAGCCCTGGTTGAACAGTGCGCGCCTTATTGATTAAACATACTCTTTTACGGAAGCCCTGATTTGTCTGTGACTCCACCAGTCATAATGCCTGCCTAGATAATCATTTCTGCATGTTCTTGGCAGAACTGACACAGAAGACTGATTGGCATTATGTAAATAACATCCCTGTTGCCCTCTTGGAGAAGTGTACAGCCTGCAGACACCAGAGTGTAGACCTGCATCCCTGCATCCCTGCATCCCTGCATTCCTGCATCCCCGCATCCCCGCATCCCCACATCCCCACATCCCCATCCCATGGCTCTAGTCACACAGGATGCCAGCCTCTGCGCCAGGGTCTCAACTCGCCCTCACTTCACTGCCTTATTCCAGATAAGCAGTCGACACTCCTCGGATATTTCCAACTGCTCCTATTTCCTAGTTTTCGTTTAGATTTTCTTAAAATAATTTGGTGTGTGTGTCTGTACGTGTGTTGTGTAAGGGCAGGGGGTGGTAGGAAATTGTCAAAAAATAGAATAGTATTTAGCTTAATTATTTTAGATTATAGACTGACAGTGAGTGCCATGTTGACTAGTGATGACAAAATCTATGAAAAAGGCATAGTCCCTGTAATTAGTTTTATTAAAAGAAGCTCTGTGCCAGAAATAATAAATATCACCTAGAAATGGCCACCTTTCATCCCTTATGCCCCATAAAACTGTATGAATACAAAGTAAATATAATTTTGTTTTCCTTCCCTTCTTCCCTTTCTTCCTGTCTCCCTCATGCCCTTGCTCCTTCCCTTTCTTCCTTCTATCCTTCCTTTCTTCTTCATTCCATGGGATGAATTTTTGTGATCTTAAAGATGAAATACACTGACAGCTTGAAATACTACAGAGCAATTCCATCAGCTGCACCACCAGCGTCCCTTAAATGCTTCCTGCACCCAAGAGCAGCTACATAATTTGCGGGGCCCAGTGCAAAATGAAAATGCAGGGACCCTTGTTCATAAATTATTAAGAATTTCTAAATGGTATCAGCAGAGCATTAAAGCAAGCACAGGGCCCTTCTAAGTGTGAGGCCTTATGTGACTGCACAGGTCATGCACCCAGGAAGCTGGCCCTGCCTCCACCTTGGAAGCTGTTTTGTGAAAAGACTGGGGGACACATGGGCCTGAGGTGGTAGAATTTATTTTCTTTCCCAACTTGAATTTAAACTTTCTTAATGTTAAGATGGAGCTCTGGTGGTGTAGTGGTTAAGAGCTCGGCTGCTCACCAAAAGGTCAGCAGTTCAAATCCACCAGCCACTCCTTGGAAATCCTATGAGACATTTCTACTCTGTCCTATAGGGTCACCATGAGTTGGAACTGACTTGATGGCATCTAACAACAACAACGTTAAGATTGGTTTATTCTGGATCATTATGAATTGCACATGCTTGTTTATCTCTTGGCCTGCTGCTTCACTGGGTCTGAACTGAGAGCTTCACATGTTCTGCATTGCAAGGGAACTCAAAACCTGACTCCAGCAACTTGAAGCACTTTTATCCCTGCCATAGTTCTAAAATCCACATGTTTGTCATTTTGTGTGACTTGAATATTTGGCTTGATGCACAAGCAAATATACGTGCATTTATTCTAATGAAGATATATATTCAGATGTACAGGATTTTTCAAACGTGTATGTGCATAGAAGAATTGTGTTTATGGCGTTCCAAGACACAAAGGAACGATGACGGACCACAGCCATTTGTGTGTGTGTATGTGAGGAATTGATGCATTTTTAACAACAACAACAACAAACCAGCGAGCTGCTCTAACAAAGTCTGCAGCATTCACAGCATGACAAGCAAATTAGAAAACAGCAGATGCAGCACAAATTAAGATGTATTTAGCACAGCAGCCCATCAGATCTGTGAAAGTCTTTTGTAACTCAGCTTTGCAAGGTTGATGTATTACACTTTAGACAGCTGATAATGAACCCTCCTAGCAATTAGAAGTGGAAATTCTGAGGAGTCAAAATTGTGCTGTTCCTAGTAGGCCAAAAACAAACAAACAAAAAAAAAACAAAAAGCAAAAAGTCGTGTGAAACTTACTTCTTTACTGCTTGCAAAACAAAGAATGTTTCAATTTATATACTGGTGTGTTTGAGTTTCTCTTGCCTTTTAAAAATTCCTACTTCATTTTAATTACCATGTGATTTTAAACTGTCATTAAATAAGTATGAATTCTGTTGCAGTTACTCACGTTTTATGGCCAATACGATGTCTTTCTTTTATGGGATGCATTATTTAGTAATCTTACATTAAGACAATAACTTCAATCATTGTGCCTCAAATGGCAATAAGCATGGTAATAGCCTCGCCGAGATGCTTCCTGACTCTATCACTGTTATCCCTTTAATATTAGAGCACCGTTTTTATTTCTATGCAGAGTGTCTTTCCCCCAATTTCTGTTTTCTGAGATGGGGGGCGGGGTGGCACCTTTGCAGTAGGGAGCAAAGCATCAAAGTCCCTCTAATAGGGAAAATGCTATCTCAGTCCAGTGCTGAGGCTAACAACACACTATGAAAGTTTGCTTTTTTGTTTTGATTCATATTTGATTTAAGCAAACACATCATCTTTGTCCAGGAGGAAGAGGGCTAGTAGTCACTCTGTAGAGTTAGCAATAGTCCAGCATTCTGTCAAGCACAGATTTCTACAAACTTCTTGTTGTTAGTTGCTGTTGAGTCAATTCCGTATGTCTGAAACGTTGTCTGGTCCTGCACTCACTTCAGCTTTGTTGCTATGCTTGACGTCATTGTTGCAGCCACTATGTATTTTGAGTGCCTTCCAACTGACAGGGAGTGGGCGGCTCATCTTCCAGTACTGTGTTAGACAATATGCTGTTGCGATCCATAAGGTTTTCAGTGGCTAATTTTTGGAAGTAATTGCCAAGCCTTTTTTTCAAATCTGTTTTAGTCTGGAAGCTCCATTGAAACCCTGGTGGCATAGCTTCCAGCATCACAACAACACACAAGCCACCGCAGTACAACAAACCGACAGACATTGGTAGTCTAAAAATTTAGAGAGCTCGAAAGAATTTATAGGAGAATAAGCCAAACAATATAAAGGTAGAAAAAACAGTAACAAATAAGGAACCCTAATTCGCTAGAAAGGGGAAGTTCTGACCGGTGATTTAAAATCTGATGCTTCTGTGTAAAAACTTAGATCATTCAGCTGCACGTGATCTTAAATAACTCAGCATCGCAGGTACAATTTTCTCTTGAGTCTGTTTCCTGCTATTCCTTTGTTGCGATCTGTATCCTTAATCTCAGACACTCCAATAGCAACCTCCCAGCACAGGTCCTAAATTAAGTTTAGAGGAGTATGTGGGTGAAATGAAACGTTGCATTCATATTTCTGTAACACAAATAAAAATGTCAAACTGCATGTGCTGGTTGGTCATATTGTGAACACACAGAGCAGAATTTATTTTATAAAGTGGCAAGAGATGGGCTAAAAAGCAGAGAGGATTAGAAATCATATGTCCAAGATTATATACAGGTCACTAACCAGCAGGCTGTAAAACTAGAAGAGGCCTGCAGATGTTTGTTTCTTTCCCTGTAGTGTTTAAAAGTTATTGCAACAACTTTAAAATCAGGAGCTATCATGCAAAGATTTGAACTTCAGTCTTTAAATGTGAGCTAGCAATGGGCCTGCGTTTCCACAAGGTCAAAATTGGGTACCTGAGGCCTTCAGGTGGGCTGGCATCCTCCAAGTTTCCCCAGACTCCCCCCCTCCATTGCCTTTATACCACTGAGCCCGTGTGTTAGCTGCTATTTATCATCAGCTTGCCCTATTGATTTTCTAAGACCTGAGAAACTGTTCTTTGTCAACTGATTTCCTTATTTGTG
Organism: Trichechus manatus latirostris; assembly: GCF_000243295.1. Classification (NCBI taxonomy): domain Eukaryota; kingdom Metazoa; phylum Chordata; class Mammalia; order Sirenia; family Trichechidae; genus Trichechus; species Trichechus manatus. The sequence continues at coordinate 4,810,120 of NW_004444057.1, read as the reverse complement.
TTACCTCTCTAGCTCTTATCCATCATCTGTCTGTTTGTCCTACTGTGGTGGCTTGCATGTTGCTGCAAGGCTGAAAGCTACACCACTGGTATATCACATGCTATCAGAGTCACCCATGGTGGACAGGTCTCAGCAGAGCTTCCAGACTCAGAAAGAATAAGAAGAAAGGCCTGGCAATCTACTTCTGAAAATTAGCCAATAAAAATCCCATTAAAGGGCCAGTGAGGGCAAGGGAGACCCTCCGTGTGATGGGTTGGCACAATAGCCACAACAATGAACTCGAACATGCGGATGACTACGAGGATGATGCAGGACAGTGCAATGTTTTGTTCTGTTGTACATAAGGTCACCATGAGTTGGAGTCAAGTCTACGGCAGTTAACCTACCAGTCCTTATAGGCATTTCTGCTTGTGGCTCCAACTGGTCTTAGTATCCTCATTTATGAAATCAGAGGGTGAGTAAGGTACTGTACTTTTTCAGTGTTACATCATATGACTCTATTGTCCATTTCTATGTATATAATGAGACATAAGGAAAAAAATGGATTAAGTAGAATAGGGAGAGATTTGGCTTGTTGTTGTTGTTAAATGCTGTTGAGTCTGTTCTCACTCACAGTGACCCTATGTAAACAGAATGAAACACTGCTCTGTCCTGCACCATCCTCGCAATTGTTGTTATGCTTGGGACCATTGTTGCAGTTACTGTGTCAATCCATCTTATTGAGGGTCTTCCTCTTTTTCGCTGACCCTCTACTTTACCAAGCATGATGTCCTTCTCCAGGGACTGATACCTCCTGATAACATGTCCAAAGTATGTGAGACCAAGTCTCCTCATCATTGCTTCTAAGAAGCATTCTGGTTGTACTTTTTCCAAGACAGATTTGTTTGTTCTTTTAGCAGTCCATAGTATATTCAATATTCTTTGCCAACACCACAATTCAAAGGCATCATTTCTTCTTTGGTCTTCCTTATTCATCATTCAGCTTTTGCATGCATATGAGGCAACTGCAAACACTATGGTTTGGGTCAAGCCCACCTTAGTCTTCAAGGAGACATCTTTGCTTTTCAACACGTTAAAGAGTTCTTTTGCAGCAGATTTGCCCAAGGCAATGTGTCTTCTGATTTCTTGACTGCTGCTTCCATGGGTGTTGATTGTGGATCCAAGGAAAATGAAATCCTTGACAACTTCAATCTTTTCTTCATTTATCATGGTGTTGTTTATTGGTCCAGTTGCGATGACTTTTGTTTTCTTTATACTGAGGTGTAATTCATACTGAAGGCTGTGGTCTTTGCTCTTCATCAGTAAGTGCTTCAAGTCCTCTTCAGTTTCAGCAAGCAAGGCTGTGTCATCTGTAAAACACAGGTTGTTAATGAGTCTTGCTCCAAACCTGATGCCCCATTCTTCATAGAGGCCAGCTTCTTGGATTATTTGCTCAGCATACAGATTGAATACATATGGTTAAAGGGTACAACTTTAACACACACACTTCTTGACTTTAAACCACAGAGCATCCCCTTGTTCTGTTTGAATGACTGCCTCTTGATCTATGTATCGGTTTCTCATGAGCACAATTAGGTGTTCTGGAATTCCCATTCTTCACAATGTTATCCATAACTTGTTATGATTCACACAGTCAAATGCCTTTGCATAGTCAATAAAACATGTATCTTTCTGATATTCTCTGCTTTCAGCCAGGATCCATCTGACATCAGCAGTGATATTCCTGGTTCCACATCCTCTTCTGAATCCAGCATGAATTTCTGGCAGTTCCTCAATATAATGCTGCAGCTTCTTTTGAATGATCTTCGGCAAAATTTTATTTGGCATATGATATTAATGATATTGTTCGATAATTTCTGTTTTCGGTTGGATCACCTTTCTTAGAAATAGGCATAAATGTGGATCTCTTCCAGTAAGTTGGCCAGGTAGCTGTCTTCCAAATTTCTTGGCGTAGATGAGTGAGGGCTTCCAGCGCTGCATTCGTTTGTTGAAACATCTCGATTGATAGTCCGTCAATTCCTGGAGCCTTGTTTTTCGCCAATGCCTTCAATGCAGCTTGGACTTCTTCCTTCAGTACCACTGGTTGCTGATCATATGCTACCTCCTGAAATGGCTGAACATCGACCAATTCTTTTTGGTATAGTGACTCTCTGTATTCCTTCCAACTTCTTTTGAATTTTTCTGAGTCGTTTAATATTTTTCCTGCAGAATCCTTCACTATTGCAACTTGAGGCTTGAATTTTTTCTTCAGTTCTTTCAGCTTGAGAAATGCTGAGCATGTTCTTCCCTTTTGGTTTTCTATCTCCAAGTCTTTGCACATTTCATTATAATACTTCATTTTGTCTTCCAAAACAGCCCTTTGAAATCTTCTGTTCAGCTCTTTTACTGCGTCATTTCTTCCTTTTGCCATAGCTACTTGACGTTCAAGAGCAAGTTTCAGAGTTTCTTCTGACATCCATTTTGGTCTTTTCTTTCTTTCCTGTCTTTTTAATGACCTCTTGCTTTCTTCATGTGTGATGTCCTTGATGTCATTCCACAACTCGTCTGGTCTTCGGTCATTAGTGTTCAACATGTCAAATCTATTCTTAAGATGGTCTGTAAATTCAGGTGGGATATGGAAATCATTGAAAATGAAATGGAATGCATAAACATCAATATCCTAAGCATTAGTGAGCTGAAATGGACTGGTATTGAACATTTTGAATTGGACAATCATATGGTCTACTATGCCGGGAATGACAACTTGAAGAGGAATGGCATTGCATTCATCATCAAAAAGAACATTTGAAGATCTATCCTATGTACAGTGCTGTCAGTGATAAGATAATATACATATGCCTATAAGGAAGACCAGTTAATACGACTATTATTCAAATTTATGCACCAACCACTAAGGCCAAAAATGAAAAAGGTGAAGATTTTTACCAACTTTTGCATTCTGAAGTTGATCAAACATGCAATCAGGATGCATTGATAATTACTGGTGATTGGAATGCAAAAGTTGGAAACCAAGAGGAGGGATTGGTAGTGGGAAAATATGGCCTTGTTGATAGAAACTATGCCGGAGATTGCATGATAGAATTTTGCAAGACCAACAACTTACTCACTGGAAATACCTTTTTTCACCAACATAAATGGAGACTATACACTTGGACCTCACCAGATGGAATACACGGGAATCAAATCAACTACATCTGTGGATTTGGCTTAAGTATGAGAAAGACCTGCTAGAAGGAAATGTGAAACATTGTACTCTATTTCCTGATGGGGAATTTGAACTCTCTTTATTCTTGATAGAAAGAATGATGATCCTTTAAATCTATATAATTCTTCAGCACTTTTAAAAGTGCTGTCACATAAAGGAACTTCTGAGCCTCATTCTCTGAGACTTTTCTTTCAGGAGAGGACATGTCTGATAGATGATAACCCCATCTAGGTTGAACTCCCTTGTGTGTGTGTGTGTGTGTGTGTGGGTGTGTGTGGGTGTGTGTGGGTGGTGGGGGGAGCGGTGAATTAAGGGCCTTATAGTGCTTCTTCTGGCAGTATAACTCTATTTTTCATTAGGGAGTGACCTTTTCTAAAAGCATAGTCAATACACTGCAAATAAACGAGGCTTTAGAACATGCTGGCTTCATACTTCTTGTTGTTAGGTGCTATCAAGTCAGTTCCGACTCGTAGTGAACCTGTGTATAACAGAATCAAATGCTGCTCGATCCTGTGCCATCCTCACAGTATTTGCTATTTTGAGCCCAATGTTGCAGCCACTATGTCAGTCCACCTCATTGAGGGTCTTCCTCTTTTTCATTGACCCTCTACTTTACCGAGCATGATGTCCTTCTCCAAGGACTGGTCCCTCCTGATAACATGTCCAAAGTATGTAAGACATACTTCATACTAAAATGGTTTAACCAAGTTTTCCCTTTATTATACTGATTTATGAGGCAGGTGGCATCAAGAATCACCCAGTTTATTACAACTATTTTCAATTCCGTATTGTAAATCTAAAACAAACCATGAAATTTAGAAATAGCTTGAGAAACTTTGGTGATTTCTGTTAAGGGAGACCTCAGATAAGCACCACCAGACATGTAGGAGACATTTGTCAGACTTCATGTTTTCTTCCCACCTTAGTTTAGTTTTCTTGAGAGAAATATGTCTGTGAAGGAATGAAGAGTATCCAAACCTTTGGAGGGTAGTGTGGTACCTGAGAAAGAGCACTGGCCTCAGGTTTCAGAGGCCTGGATCCTGGCCTTGCCACTTATCCTTTGTGTGATCTTCTCTCATCTGTAAAACAGGAAGATTATATCAACAAAACATAGCCTCCCTTGCATGCCAGGACACGTGGGTTTCTAAGCGGGCATATCAAATAGCTTCCACTGCCTTTGTCCCTCAATAGTGACAACCGAGCATCTCACAAATGTTGTAGACAACCGATGTTTTACAGCTGCCCTGAGGTAGATAGAAGTATTTGGTCAGAATTGCTAAGGTCCCTTCAATAATCATTTGAGCTTCCAGGAAACTGCTTGTATCAGATAGAGTTGGGGTACAACTAGATACAAGGATGATCTGGTGCAAGCTGGGATGTAGCTGGGAGGATTTCCGTGTTCCCTCTTACTCTTTGTATCTTCCCTTCCAGTAGTGCTCATGTCTAATTTTCCGAACTCTTTTGCTCACCCAGATCCTAAAAGTACATCCCCTTGAGCAAGTCTTCTTTAAATCCTAGCCCATTTGCCTTTTCCAGCAAAACTGTGATATTCCATTCCTCTGGCCCTACTCACTGAACAGATACAGTAGTTTATACATAATCTTACCAGTTGTCTTCAAGTTGACTCCAACTCATGGTGACCCCATGTGTGTCAGAGTAGAAATGTGCTCCATAGAGGATTCAATGGCTGATTTTTCAGAAGTAGATCTCCAGGCCTTTCTTCTGAGGTGCCTCTGGGTGGACTTGAACCTTCAACCTTTTGGATAGCAGCCTGTTAACCATTTGCACTACCCAGCTACTCCAAGTAGCTTATAAGTAGGTGTTAATGACAAACATTGACTTACCACTATGTCCTTCTGCTGTATTTGGATTCTAATTAGGGACATCCACAACCACAATACCCAAATACATTATCTATAATTATTACTAATGATAGAACTATAAATATCATATTATAAATACCAAATGATGGGGGTGAATTATTTTGGGGCATGATTGGCAGTCTTTCCAACAATGATCGTAGGCTGATGAAGAAGATAAAACTACAGGATAACCCAAAACACTGCAGTATGAATGACATTCTAAGGGGACTTGTAGTCTTCTTCGGCCTCTCAGGTGCAATCTTTTGGAGTGTAACCTTTAAATATAAAAATTCTAGTTTCTTTTTATTAATACTATACAGTCCATGCAGAATGTTAGCATTACATAATTTTATCATTGATAAATGTTTTGTCCTCTTTTGGAGAATTCTTTGCTGAATTTTTGGGAATGAAGGAAAAGGTGATGACTGGATGATCGACTTTATAATGAGAGCCTCTAAGGTATCAAGTCCCACAGCATTAGAAGTTAGGAGAGAAGCAACTCAATGATGACAGGATGGTCACTATTACTGGGCACCAGAAAATGCAGTCTGTGTGCTCCATGTCACAAGTGCATTGTGTGGTGCTGTGTTTCACAAATATTTCCCAGTTAGATGTGGAAATTATTGACTCTGGAGCACATTTTTGAGTAAATTTTTTTAAGATAAGCAAAAGTTTGCCCTGTTAAAAGCTACTTAGATCCTGAACGTTATTTAATGTTCAAGCTATAACATTTGACCTTCATTTTCATGCTGTGTAATACCGGTAGTCATTAGCAGTTATCATTTGATATGATAGTTTTTAAATTAGACTAGATGGCCAGCCAAAGAGCTCTGATTGCCTTTAATTAAGAAGTGAAGCACTTTCTCTCTGGGCAAATGAGGTACCTTTCTAGGCTCCTAAAAGGACAAAGCAATCAGGCTGTTTCGTTGTTGTTCTTGTTTTGTTTTTTTTTGTATTTTTTCTTTCCCCACCACTTCTATTCTGTGGCTTATCTGTTTACCAGCATATACTGTCCAATAAAAGGGACCATAAAATACAGCTGCATTTTATTTAAGGAAAAAAGACTCTCTGGACATGAAAACATTTCCAGATAAAGGCCAAATATCGTTATTTCTTTGTTTAAATAGCTTATTTTCTGTTTCATGCCCAGTTCAGTCTGGCCTTTGATCTTTCTCTTGAATGTGTTCTCTATGACCTCTTAGCGAATGTAGGCTTTTGATATGTATTGCATAATTACAAAAGTGGTGATGCCAAGTTGAATAGGCAAATTTATAACCAAACAACGGCGTTTATAGAGCAGACTCGGTGCAAATGATGCTGGAACATTCCTACCTTCCTAGAAATGCTGGACTAACTAAACATGGGGACTGAGAACTTCATCCTCTATGCATCGTGATAATTTTTTAAACAAATGATTATTTTCCTGCGTGTCAAAGATGAATCTTTTATAACAATAATTTCTAGCAGTTGCATAAGTTTTTAAAGGTTTATAACATGTTTACATAAATTATTTATTTTAATCATCACTGCAGTTCTGTAAGTTGAATATTATTATCCCCATTTTATAGATGAAAACTGGATGCTCAGGAATATTATGACATTCAATCAATATCAAAAAACTAGTACTAATAAATCTGAAACTTGAACATAGTCTTTTAACTCCAAACTCAAGATTCCAGGAGGCTTCTTGTGGCTCTTTACATCTGAAGTTTGCTAATGCTATTTTTCTTTCCTTGAAACCTTGCTTTCCCTATATTTTTCTCTCTGTTACCTGAAAAGACCCCTGAAAATTTGAGTGTTCTTTCCCATCTCCCTTTCCAAAATTGCCTTTCCCCCACTTTATAAAAGACAGGCATGATCGGCATCCTTCCTGAATCTTACTACCGTCTGTTCCCACTGATGAAAAACATACCTCCCATCCATAACAAAGTTACAGTTCTTAAATTCATTATTTTGAGAAAAAGATTTATTACGGCAAAATGAAGAGAGATTCCTAAAGAACTAATGAAGGGGGTGGAACCTTATTTCATACAGACAATAAATTCAGGTCAAGGAACTATGCCTGACTGTATCTATCTATCCCTATCTACCCATCTATCTGTCTATCTGTCTGTCTGTCTATCTATCATCCAACCATCCATCCATCCATCTAAGTATTCATCGGTGTTAGAATTTAGAAGGGATATATTTGCTAGTGGGAGGTCACGTATTTGTTAGACATTTTGTTACAGTAAGTGTTATTTAACAATGTGGGACTGACTTTTCCTGTTAGGTTATATGGTCAATATAGTCTATAAATTGAACAAGCAGATCCAATGTTTTGTAAAACTATGTCTAAAGTATGTAAATGAAATACAAATATGACAGAAATTGTATCTTTTGCAAATAATTAAACTTCCAGAAAACATTTAGTTGCCAGTGTACCAATGTTCAGGAATACACTCTTTTTCAAGGGCATATGCAAGCAAAAAAGTATAGAGTCTCTTTTCTGGTGAATCTTCTATGTTCCAACCATACTCTTCAAGCAATCTTATTTCCATACAGTTAGCAGGGTCAATTATTCTTGTTTTGATTGTTCTTCTGGTGGTACTGGAATTATGAAATGTACAGGTGGCATTCTTACTTTCAGATTTAATGAGAACACTCTCTTCTTTAAGTGGTAGGAGGTTTAAGGTGCAATAACTTGTCCTTTACCTCAAAGAGGATGTCACAACATACCCACACTATCAGGTCCTTTCAACTCCTAAATGAGGCAGGCCCTTGAATCATTGTAAGGTGTATCTCCCACCTTTGCCATGCAGTGTGTCATACCAGGGCATCCAGTTACTTATCCTTTCCTGCTGATCAGTAATGATTTGCATGGTGTGATCAATAGAGTAGACCTACAAGATGTTCTGCATAATGTCAAGACAATTGAGCTATATTATGACAGAAAAGCATGAGAATTAATGTAGACCTGGGGCAAAACAGTGATGTTTGTCTCATGTGAATACAAACTGTTTTGATCCCTTTTAGATGACGGGGATTGGAAAAAACAAAACAAAACTGCAGATTAAGAGTTGCATACCAAGTGACAGAGACTAGAGTGCTCTGTCTTGGTAAAGACATGCTCTCTGACACTCTGATTTATTTAGATTTTGCAGTGGATATATCCATGAATTGAACAGTTATATGATTCAGGCCACCATACTTGCGTTCTTGGACTCTCTGAGGGTGGAACTAATTTCTGAAATCACACCTACGATGTGGTATTGATTGTAATTTATTTTCTCAATTAATGAGGGAGGGAGGGGCAATTTCAGGGGCTTCCATTTGTCCCTTCCTGCCATAATAGATCTTACTCCACAGATCAGAGAACTAAAGTGATGCTTCTGCCAGCTAACCTTTGTGAGTCTGTGGACTCATTATACCCACTGTGATTTAGATTTCAGATAAAACTCTATCACCTGGCCTCCTTAAGCTCTGTCTATACCAGAGTGGCTATGAGACATTTTGGTTAACTCTGACCCTGCATCTAACAGTATTTGAAAGATCTGGGTATCCCTTTTCCCAGTGAACAGTGACCCTGGTAACTGGATGTAGGTTTCTTTGAGGCAAATTGAAGGAATACTCATTACACAAACTTGAGATATTTCAGGTCTTCCTCAAGGGAACCCAGCCTCTCCTTCAATTAATTGGTTCTGCTTCTGCGGAGTGATTAAGATCTGGGGTAATTAAGAATCATGATTTTCCACTGTGAAAATAGACACCAGGTTTCTATTCACTAGCTCTTGACTTTGGTCAGTTGTGTAAGTTCAACAATGCCTTCCATCTTGCCTGTCGGGTTGCCATGATCTATGATCTGTTGTCACAGATCTCAGCCGAAGTTCCCTGGTTAGCATTCTTGCTGTCTATTGTGCTAATTACATCTACTTTTCTTCTGATAACTAACTTCCAGCACATGGCTTTTGCTGGTCCAAAATTTGATCACCTCTGTGGTACTAAGGATCCCAGTTTCTTGACAGCATCTCTTTCCATCAACACTAGACTACAGAGGGCAAATACCCCTGACCTCCTCAATGATACTGGGCCACTCTCATTTTCTTCAGTGAAAAGAATGACTGCTTGGGTTAGGTGATAGAAGATAACAATCTGTACCCATTCCTGTGCACTTTACACAATACACCAGTCTACTGAGATCTTACTTACTCATTTTTACCTCTATGTTGTGTTCCATTATGGGCAGGTAAACAATCCCAGGTAACACTCATTCCTATGAGAAATGAAATTAATTAGAGATTTTCCACATCATTTTGGCTGTAATTTTGCAGGGAGTTCTCACCATGTAAATAAATTATTATATAATATTTTAATTGTCTTTTAGTTTGTTTACTCCACTAATCTGTCAATTTGTTGCTGGAGAGGAATATAGATTGTTCATCTTTATAGGAGTAAATTCCTACAGCATGGTAGAGGCTCAGTAAGGTTTATTGAATTCACGGCATGCATGCTAGAGCAAATTTGAGATCCCCAAATATGATTGTCCCTAAAATTTCTGGATTACATAAATCCCACATTTGTACTTGTATCATAAAACTCAATAAGTTAACTGGGGGTTTCCATTTTTGTAGCTACTGGAATGAAATGGAACTTGCCCCTTACAAAGTAATAATTCATTGTCCAGTTAGTGTAACTAATGGATTTTATACTGAAAGGATTAGGATTACAGAACCAGGCATCTAACGAGAATATGGATATTGGAACTAAGGGAAAGGAGAGTTAGGCAAAAGTCAGGAAGAAGTATGAAAGTCTTAGGATGAAACATTAGAATTTATTATTTATGAACCATTCACCTGGGAAACAGTAACTAATAAGTTGTATGTATGTTATGCATGTGAAAGCTGGACAATGAATAAAGAAGACTGAAGAAGAATTGGTGTCTTTGAACCGTGGTGTTGGTGAAGAATAGTGAATATACCATGGACTGCCAGAAGATCAAGCAAATCTGTCATGGAAGAAGTACAGCCAGAATGCTCCTTAGAAGTGAGGATGGCAAGACTTCTTCTTATGTACTTTGGACATGGCATCAGGAGGGATGAGTCCCTGGAGAAGGACATCATGCTTAGTAAAGTAGAGGGTCAGAGAAAAAGAGGAAGACCCTCAAAGAGATGGATTGACACAGTGGCTGCAACAGTGGGCTCAAACATAGCAACAATTGTGAGGATGGCACAGGCCCAGGCAGTGTTTCATTCTGTTTTATATTTCATTTTGTTTTAACAGCACCTAACCACAACCACAACATGTTATAAAGTGATCAGCACACCGCTAGCTATGCCACTAGCAAGCACAGTAACTCGTAAGTACAATGTATGTTATAAAGTGATTAGCAATCTGCTAACCATGCCTTTAGCAAGCTGCTTAACATTGTGCCAATTATTCAACCTCTTTGGACCTTAGGTTCCACCTCTGAACATTAAACATGTTGCCTGTACAATATCTTAGGTCCCATCCTGTTATTATATGCTATGACTACATTCTTTTCCCAAATTCTTGAAAAAGGTATTCTACTTGATTTCAATGACTCAGTAATCCAGGAAAACATCAGTGATATATGCATTAAATGTGGCATCTGCAAATTGATAGTATCCCAATAATTCAGGTAGAAGATTTATGGAGACAAAACATCTTTCACCAAAATGATATATAATCATAATTCCCGACATTTTTAGTGGCAAGGGAATTGAAACACAAATAATGTGAATGCAGTATCTCTGACAGGAATAAATTATTTCCTGGATGTGCATTCCGGCACACAGAGAAATGGGGCAGAGAGGCACACTGGAGCTCAAACAATTTTAATTGTAGGGTATATGAAGATTATCTGGAGCTATATATGAATCAAAACTGTTTACCCTAAGACAGTGTGGTACAGTCTGCAGGTCTGTGCTCAGAATCAGATAGAAATGGGTTTAAACTTCAGCTCTGCCATTAGCAACTAACTCTGAGGTGCTGACTTACTTTTCCTGCGTCTTAATTTCCTCCTCTATAAAATGGAGACCATTATACTTACATGGCTTTACAAGGAATAAATAAAATAGCTTAAGTAAAGTGTTTTGGTACATAGCAGGTACTTTAAAAAAGGCCTTTCAGCTTCAGTTCTATTTTTTATGGATCTTAAAATCAACTTTAACATTCATAGCACTGATACATGGAAACAAACAAAAAAAATTTTAACAATTCAAGAAATATTTATTGAGAATCCTCTTTGTATAGATAATGTGTTAAATGCTAGTGATGCAATGGTTTTTATAGACAGACATGATGGCTGCCTTCAAGGAATGTACACCTTCGTAGACAAAAAAATAGAATAAAACTATCATTATAAATTGTGATCAGTGATCTGAAGGGCACAAGTAGGAAATATGGGAAAATAACAGTGAAATATTGGGCAGTGTTGATCAGAAGAAAAGTCAATTGTATCAAAATGGAAAAATGTATTAGTTTAAGTTAAGAGAAGGTAATAACTTATTACAGCAAATTCAGAAGAATGCATCTAGGTTAGCAAGATATTGTGAAGAAATAGAATAACTCAGGCAAATGAAGTCAACAGTGATCAGAGTTCCCGTAAGTGTATCTAGGTAGTATCACTATGGAAGAAGTGTGGAGCTGGGTTTGGGAAAGAAAGGATAAGATCATCACGTGTTTTAGTCTGAGTTTTAGGTAAAAGGGTCTGTAGTAAGCCTGACTACTCCAGAAATTCCTGAGTACTAAAATTCTGTTGTATCTCCCCTGACTTGGTTAGGCTGAATAAATGAGGTCTTTGTGAATTCATGTTGCCTCACCTGTTATATGTAATATTACCTCTGTGTGCCAGGAAAATCTAGAGGGATCAAGATAGTTAATTAAGCAATAAAACATATAATATGAGGAAGAAGTAGCAATGTAAAGCATAAAGTGCCTTCTACGTAACCGTGGATAGGTAATTTACCAAACTTCTCTTTGAGAATAACTGAAAATATTGGACAACATCTTAATATCTCCTCATAGGCAGCAGAGAGCTGTAAGGTAGTGAAAAATTAAAGGGATAAGATCTGGTAGAAGAAAAAAACCAAGAGACATGAGTCCAGTATTTGAGCTCTAAGAAAATTTGAGAATGTATAAAGGTAACATGTATATGGATGTCATTGAAGCATTGCTTGTAATAGCAAATGAAAAGATTATTTCTTAAATGACAATCACTGATTAACTGGACATCCAAATGTATATAGTCATATAAAGGAATACTGAACAGAGAATATGTGGAACTAAATTAAATGACTCTATTTGGAAACCCTGGTGCTGTAGTGGTTAAGTGCTGTGGCTGCTAACCAGGAGGTCAGCAGTTCGAATCCTCCAGGCGCTTCTTGGAAACAATATGGGGCAGCTCTACTCTGTCCTATAGGGTCACTATGAATCAGAATCGACTCCACGGCAATGTTTTTTTTTTTTTTTTTTTTTTTTTTTTGTGTGTGTGTGTGTGTGTTACAACAAATCTTTATTTATGGACACAAATTTTAATTTTGTATTTTTGTCACTAAATATTTTCTTCCTTTCCCAACCATTTAAAATCTGCCAAAATCATTCTTAGCTCAAAAAACCTGTTGCCACTGATTCCAACTCATAGCAACCCTATAGGACAGAGTAGAACTGCCCCATAGTGTTTCCAAGGCTGAAATCTTTATGGAGGGATAGTGACACATTTTTCTGTCATGGAGTGGCTGATGGGGTTGAACTGCTGACTTTTTGGTTAGCAGTCAAGCACTTAATCACTGTGCCACCCTGGCGTATCCTAATTCCACCACCTGGTCTGTCAGTTTGTTGTACTGTGGTGGGTTGTGGGCTGTTATGATGCTGGAAGCTATGCCACCAGTATTTCAGATATGAGTAGGGTCACCCATGCTAGGCAGGTTTTAGATGCAAACAGACTAGAAAGAAAAACCTGGCAATGTACTTCTGAAAATTAACCAACGAAAACCTTACGGATTACAAGAGAACACTGTCCAACGTGCTTGCTTTCAACATATCATCAGGAAGGACTAGTTGCTGGAGAAGGACATCATGTTTGTGGAAGATATGGTTTGGGGAAATCAAACACGTCAGAATTATGTTTGTGTGTGGATATGCTAATCTCCTGCTTTCCCTGAAGGGATAACCCAAGGACATCCAGACCCACCAAGGTTAGAGATGGTTCACAAACTGCACCCATTCAGTCAACAAACACACACTGAACATTTTCTATGTTAGGTATTATTCTAAGGGTATACTCTGCTATCTACATTAATTGTTTGCATTCTGTATCAGAACATCTAGTCCAATGTCTTATCACATTAAAGATTTATCAATTACTGGCTGAAAATCACTGGCAGTGAATGTTCTTATATATGTATATATATATATATATTTAGAGTAGCTAATTAAAAGCACATTTCAAGGCATCATCAACAGTTGAGAAGGCAAAAACCTACTGGTTTCACTTGCATACAAATAACTGTAGGAAGTTACTTGCTGGTCACTGTTTGAACAGCAACCAGGGACAACTATGAAACACGCAAAGCAATGGAGAGGAGACTAACAGGGCAAAGAGGTAAGTGACCAGGTCATTGCAAACTCCCTGTATTTCAGCAAGGGTAGGCAAGCCAGAATTACTGACAGCTTTTATTTTAATCAATGTTTTTCTTCCAAAAATTGTGCCAATGTCTGCATATCACTGCACCTAGTAAGATCTAAAGAGTCAGTCCTAATAATAAAATACATTCAGAATCACTGTTTGCTTTTTCTTCTTCTTCCTTTTTTCCCTGAACGTGTAGGTGTTTGAGTCTCTTGTATTTCTTCTTTCACACCAACTACAGGCTGTTTGAAAGTGATTTCATTATCTTCATCATCATCATTCATTTTAGCCACTTCAGACTTTCTCTTCTCCAAAAATGTTGGTGTACAAACTGGTGTGGAGCCCTGGCTATTTGTAGAGTTCTGAAGATCTGCTTTTGAAACTTCTCCTTTTTCTTTTTTGGTAAAATCAATGATGGAAAATTATAAACTATTCCTTTTTTAGCTAACTTCTTCCTGAGTAATTTTTCTTCGTTTTTAAATCGCTTCTCCATCCACAGCTTATCTGGCAGTGTCCGTTTCTTATCGTACCGTTTTACTGCTGGAAGCGAGGGCTTTGAGAATGGAACATCCCAGTCTTTGAAAAGTTCTTCATGTACCTTTTCAGGTGGCATAAAATCACACTTCAAGAGTCTTTCACCAAAAAGGTAGGTGTTCATTGTTTCAGCAACTATCTTGGCAACATCATCGGACTCAAACTCTACAAAGGCATAGCCTTTGCTATTTCCAGTCTTTTTACTTCTGGACAATTTGAGTCTCCTAACAGTGCCAAACTGGGAGAAATATGCCTTGAGTTGGGGTTCAAAAAGGCCTCGCGGTTTGTGGCCCACATAGACTATTCCAGGAGTAAGTTTTTCTTGCTTTTGAGACTCAGGCAGCTCGGCTTCTTGTGTCCCTTGTCTCTTCAGCTTCTGCTTCTGCTTCCTGTAGGCTCTTGGCCCTCGGGCCTCATGCCCGCATCTGCCCTGCTGGGGCAAGTTTTCCAAAGCTCTGTAGCTTCACCGGTATAAGTGCCTGGAGGCACCCTACTCCGCCAGGAAGCCTCCTGCACACAGACACTCAGCTCCCTTGCTCCGTGGGTCGGCAAGCCTAGCTCCACCGATAAGTGCCTGAAGGCACCCCACGCCACCAGGAAGCCTCACGCGCACAGGCACTCAGCTCTCTCGCTCTGTAGGTCGGCTCCAGTGCCCTCTCGCACTGGTCTCTTGGTTCTGCTGCTGTTGGTTCTCTGCTGCTGCCGCTTCTCTGCTGCTGTAGGTTCTCTGCTGCTGCTGGTCCTCTGTTGCTGCCGGTCCTCTGTTGCTGCCACTACTGTATCTGTTGACAGTTTCAAAACTGCTTCCACATTTTAGGTATATGTTAGAGCAGCACCCCACTCTCTCGGTACCAAACTCTGTCTTAGTCATCTAGTGCTGCTAAAAATACCACAAGTGGATGGTTTTAACGAAGATAAGTTTATTTCCTCATAGTCGAAGTAGGCTAAAAGTCCAAATTCAAGGTGTCAGCTCTGGGGGAAGGTTTTCTCTCTCTTGGCCTTCTCATCAGTGTTCCCCCAGACTAGAAGCTTCTCGGTGCAGGGACCCCAGTCCAAAGGACGCGCTCTGCTCCCGGCATTGCTTTCTTGATGGTATGAGGTCCCCCGGAAATGGTTTGTTTAAAATTATTATTATTATTTATCAACATGGGTGAATTTCTAAGTCACAAAGTTAAAATAAAGGAGCAAGATGTCCAATGAAATGAAGAGATTTATACATTTTGCAAGCATACATAAATCTGTATATTTTGATGCATTTAGAAGTTCAACAAGAGAATAAAATAGCTGTTTATTGCTACAGAGCTATCTGGTAAAATCCTACAATTACAGGAACTAAAAACCCCTCCCCACACACACACACCCACACAAGTAGAAAGACACTGACAGACAAAGAAAAAACCCTCCAATTACAGCATTTATAATGCTACTCAAACCGCAAAGTTTTCAATCCTCTTTTGAACTCCATTAGATATGATTTGGAAATAATAGCTTGCATAAGAATTTTTCTTTTCATCTGGATACGAATTTTTTCCCCAAATATAATTTTATATATTTGCTGTTGCTATGTAAGAGTAGAACAATGGAAGGAAGTTTAGAAAAATACATACTAAATGCATGATATTGAATTTCTTTGGTAAGGATAGGAATGGAATTGGGGATAATAGATAAAAAAAGAAATACACATCAAAAAAATTTTGGAACCACATCAGCTCTGATGATAGTATTATGTCATTAATGGAGGATATTTTTAATTAAAGTCTGTGTACCTGAGGCCCAGTGAATACCCATAAGAAGAAGAATATACTTTTCAGTTCAATATGTTAACTTAAAATCTTATAGAAATGAAGAGTTTTGAAAAAGTAGAATGAAATCCACTATATTGAATTGATTGTTCTAGGGAAATAAATGAACTGAGTGTGAATAAGCAAGAGAAATCTCTAGGGGTCTGTGGATCTTCAGTTCTGTAGAAGTTCCTAATACAATAATGCCAAACATTTGTCATGTGGACATTTGTTAATGAACCAAAAGCTTACTAATAAAATATTTATATGACTAATTTTATGAAGAGTAACTTCTAAACTCATCAGAAGAAACATTCTGTAATCCACACCTTAAACAGTGATTTAATGTTAGCCTCCATTGATGGAAATATCATGTACTTTTATACAGGTAGTCCCTGACTTACGACAAGGTTCCGTTCCAAAGACTCTGTCATAAGTTGGCTCTGACATAAGTAGAATCTCGCTTTTTTTTTTTAGTTTTCATTATTATTGCCTTTTATTATTGTTATCTTTATAAATGAAATCTTAATTTCTCTTTGGGGGTTGGAAACGTTACATATAAACTTACAGATATATTTTAATACATACACACATAAAAAATACACAAATTATAAAAATTTACTCCAACAATGAAAAAGAGTTGAACAACATTGGCATTTTGTCAGTTGCAGTAATAACTCCACTTGTGGAAGGTTCTGGATCATCTGGATTATCCCTGGGAATGGGGATGGTATTTCTAGTCAAAAAACTAGTGAGGGTTGTCTGTATAGTCCTTTTCTTTTTTTCTTCATATATTTCATGGTACCACCTCACTGCTTTCCCAATCTGCCTATTGACTTTAGCAAAGCAATCAGTGTTTGGGTCCGTAAACTGAAGCCTCTGATTTAGTTTAGAAAAAACTCCAACTAGTCATTTCACTGTAAAATTTTTTGACAACTTCTCTCCTTCTTCTTCCTCATTTTTTCTTTCTTCTTTAGCATTTCTTTCCTTTGGGAAATCCATTAAGTCTTGATCTGTCAGTTCCCCATTTCCGTGATCTATGAGCTATTCCACATTAGCAATATCAAGTTCTAAATTCAGTGTTCTTGCCATATGGATGATTTTTCCACCTATCTCGTCCATCATATTATCCTGATCAAACTCTTAGAACATTTCACATAACTCAGCAATGTTTTCCATATCCTCTGCATGCATGTTCCTGTAACTTCCTCCCAGCAAGATGCAATGTTTCAGATACACTGAAGGTCTTAAGTCTGGTTCTTCGTACCTCGAATACATTGTAAGTCGATGACTACCTGTATTTAGTGGAGGTAGTTTATGTAACAGACAAGCTATGCCAGACTGTGTAAAAATATTCTCAAATTTTCATGTTGAGAATAATGTTTTTAGTTAGTGTGGTTGCTTATTGCCAGCAGCTTGCCCTGCAGTGTGCTTGTTATATTCTTCCACATAGACCATAACTTAGTTATCTAGTGCTGTTATAACAGAAATACCACAAGTGGATGGCTTTTAACAAAGAGAAATTTATTCTCTCACAGTCTAGTAGGCTACAAGTCCAAATTCAGGGCATCAGCTCCAGGGGAAGGCTTTCTGTCTTTGTCGGCTCTGGAGAAAGGTCCTTGAAATGCATTAGTCTTCCCTTGGTTTGGGAGCATCTCAGCACAGGAACCTCAGGTCCCAAGGACACACTCTGTTCCTGGCACTTCTGTCTTGGTGGTAGAAGGTCCCCAGTTCTCTGCTTGCTTCCCTTTCCTTTTATCTCTTGTAAGATAAAAGGTGGCGCAGGTCACACCCTAGAGAAACTCCCTTAACACTGGATCAGGGATGTGACTTTAGTAAGGGGGTGTTATACAATCCTACCCTAATCCTCTTTAACATAAAATTACAATAACAAAATGGAGGACAACCACTCAATACTGGGAATCATGTCCCAGCCAAATTGATACACACATTTTTGGGGGGACATAATTCAATCCATGACAGACAACAATTTATGCTTGTTTTTTCTACACTATTTTACTCTTTAATTTCCAAAGTCTTTCTCATTCTTCAGTGTTCTCAGTCCAAACTCAATATTATTTGGTATATTATGGTATATTTAGTCATTCCTTTAGTTCCATATTAGTATTTCTTTTCTTGTTTGTTAGAGATCTTACACATTATGGAACCATTTTTTCCACTTCTTAAAAATGTGTCCACCTCTCCATCTCTGATCACGTAAGTAAATCTTCAAAAGTGCATTGTGTATCATGGTTCATATAATCTCTCAGAAATGTGTAGAGTAGAGTTACAGCTTTTTCTGGAGTTAGGTGTTACACTTGAAGCGTAAGATAAACATCATTTATAATAAAAATTATTTCTGAAAAATATATTAAATCAGCCATAGAATGCATTATACATGGTGTCCATTTGAAATACATAAATGTTTCTTCAGTTTAGTAGCCACTGACTTAATGGGCTTGTGGTGTGAATAATTACTTTCGTGTGAGGCCTTTCTAGCCATGGGCTTGTAACTCCCACCCAGGTAATTGTGTGACAGGGTAATTGTGGCCTACCTAGGGGATTGGTCAGTTTTGCCTTAAAAGAGAGCCAATTCCAGAGCAGGGAGGAAGAGACCACCACCTCCCAAAGAAGGAGAGACCAATAAGAGAGACCCAACTGCAGAGATCCAGCAGCAGGAGACAGCGCGGTGGGCTTCCTGGCCCATGGAGAGAGAAAGCTGAGTGCCTTTGGGCAGAGACTGAGTGCCAGTGAGAGGCATGCCTGCAAGCACAGCTGGGGAGAGGCTAACCTGATGGAAGAACTGTATCCTGAGTGTTCTTGAGCCTGAATTGTAATGTTTACTTTCCTAATAAACCCCATAATTATGAGTATGGTCTATGAGTTCTGTGTGGCCATTGCAATGAATTATCAAACCCAGTAGAGAGTGCTGTGGGAAGGACAGTTAGTATCAGAATCAGCAGAGATGGCAGAAGAGAGGAGGCATATCTGACCTCTGCCTCCTAAGAATCAACTTTTGGCTGTTGATCTTGGTTTTCCTTCCCCCTTGTGGGGTTGGAGGAGTTCAGACACTGCCCCAAGCCATTTGTACAGGGCTTATATAGTATATATGTGTACACAAAAAATCCGATTGCTGTAGAGTTGATTCCAACTCATAGAGACCCTATAGAACAGAGTAGAACTGCCCCATAGGGTTTCTAAGGCGAGGCTGGTGATTCGAACTGCTGACCTTTTGGTTAGCAGCCAAGCTCATAACCACTGTGCCACCAGGGCATAGATACATATATATGTAATGCATATACATATTGA
>NW_004444057.1:4756774-4790703 GCF_000243295.1 Trichechus manatus latirostris | reverse complement strand
CCTATGTACAACAGAACAAAACACTGCCTGGTCTATCGCCATCCTCACAATCCTTGCTATGTTTGAGTCCGTTGTTGCAGCCACTGTGTCAATTTGAGTGAAGGTCATCTTTTTCTCTGACCCTCTACTTACCAAGCATGATGTCCTTCTCCAGGGACTGGTCTCTCCTGATAACATGTCCAAAGTATGTAAGACAAAGTCTTGCCATCCTTGCTTCTAAGGAACATTCTGGCTGTACTTCTTCTAAGACAGATTTGTTTGTTCTTCTGGCAGTCCATGGTATATTCACTGTTCTTCTCCAACACTGTAATTCAAAGGCATCAATAATTCTTCAGTCTTCTTTATTCACTGTCAAGCTTTCGCATGCATATGAGGTGACTGAAAATACCATGGCTTGCATTAGGCACACCTTAGTCCTCCAGGTGACATCTTTGCTTTTTAGCACTTCAGTATGATATATAGTACACACATTATACTTGATACATCTACATATTCAAATGGAGAATGACTGACTTTATGAGAGATGCTCAGGAACTGAGACCACCTAAGGAAACAGCAGAATCATTCCTATATTATACTTACTTCTGAGCTTGCATCACTGAGTAGAATGGCTGAGAAGCAAACATGCTATTTGAATTTTTCCCCTTCTCTGTCACTGTTTGTGTTTCTGTCCTCTCCCCACCTCCTTATGCCATTCATCGACAAATATGGTTGAATTTGTCTAAGAAAAAAATGCATATATAATGTTTATATAGGGAGATTTTACTGAAAAAATTTTATGAATTATTTTGTGCCTTGAACTAATTGCAACATAGGTAGCAAAGTTTTAACTCTACAGATTATAGATATTTCAAGCTCACTTTCATATGGATGGAATCAGTAAAACTCAGATCCATTGTAATTCTATGACTCATTTCTGTCTGTCAACATTTATACAGGGATATGTGTGTTTTTCCTATAATTTCAAGGCACTGACACATACAAGGTTTGATGTGATCATGCAAAAATCACTTCCAGATGAATCTTGGAAAAACATCACTAAATGTAGTTCATTTTCTGGAAAGGTTATAGAATTGGTGTTATTTCTTAAATATTTTGTAGAATTTGCTAGCGAAACCATCTGGGTCTGAAAATATCTTTTTTGGAAGGATTAACGACAAATTCAGTTTCTTTAATAATTATAGGACTATTCAGGTTATCTAGTTCATCTTGGGTGAATTTTAATAGTTTGAGGTTTTTGAAGAATTGGTCCATTTTATCTAAATTGTCTTGTTTATGAGGATAGAGTTAGTTGTTCATAGTATTCTGTTATCCTTTTAATGTCTATAAGCTCTACAGTGATATCCCCTCTTTCATTCTTGATATAATTAATTTGTGTTCTCTCTCTCCTTTTTCTGTCTTGATAAAGGTTTAGCAATTTTATTGATCTTTTCAAAGAACTTGCTTTTGGTTTCATTGATTTTCACTATTGTTTTTATTGTTCATACATTCATTGATTTCTGTTTTTATCTCTATTATTTCCTCCTTTATGCTTGATGTGAATTTAATTTGATCCCATTTTTTTAGTTTCTTAAGGTAGGAACTTAGATTATAACTCAAGATCTTTCCTCTTTTCTAATGTAAGCATTTAATGCTGTTTAATGCTATATATTTTCCTAAAAGCATTTCTTTAGCTGTGTCTCACATATCTTGAGATGTATTTTTTTCTTCAGTTCAAAATATTTTTTCATTCCCCTTGAGATTTACTCTTTGATCATGGATTTTTAAAAAGTATGTTGTTTATGAGTTGAGAGATCCATCTCTTTTCTTTTTGTTATTGATTTCTAGCTTAAGTTCAAAAATGATCAGAAAACATACTTTGCATGATTTCAATTATCTTAAATTTGCTAAGGTTTGTTTTATGACTCAGGATATGGTCTATATTGATGAATGTTCAATGTCTACTTGAAAAGAATATGTATTCTGTGGTTGTTGGGTGGAGTGTTCTCTAAATATCAATTAGATCTAGTTGGTAGGTGGTGTTTTTCAGATCTACCATATCCTTGTTGATTTTCTGTTTACTCGTTCTATTGATTACTGAGAGACGAATGTTGAAGACTCCAACCATAATTGTGGACTTAACTATTTCTCTTTTCTGTTCTGTCATATTTTGCTTCATATATTTTGAGACTCTGTTGTTAAGTGTGTGACCATTCTTTATTGAGAAATGCAATTTTCATTATATGAATAAGACTATAAGAAAAAAGGTATAACAAATAAGGGATTTATATTTTATTGCAAGACAATGTATCACACATAAGATTTACTGGTGGTTCTACTCTGTCCTATAGGGTTGCTGTGAGTCAGAATGAATTGATTTGATGACAATGAATTTGGTCTGGTTTTTTTTAGAAATAAAACACAATTTTTGAGAACACAAGTATAGGAATAACCAAATTTTAACCTTTGAAAACAATCCAAATCTGAGAAAAGTCTGATTTTTAAATCTCTTTCTGGTATATCATAATGGAAACTTGTATAACATCTTCCAAGAAATAAAAGGAAATAGGCTTAACTAACTTTGCCACCTGGAAAAGGTAATTATAGTTTTAAAAAAATGATTTTTTGCAAACTAGATTGTAAATGAGGATGTCATAACCTTAACACCAAGTGTCTTGCTTTGCAGGAGTATTAATATTAGAGGAGAAATACTATTTGCCATTTTTTAAAAAAAATGAATGAGAATAAATTAGCACTTTCTGCCAGATATTAAAGCAGTATTAATCTGTAACGTGTCTTTCCATATAATCACTAGCATTTTTCATTACAAAAATATTTCCTTTTTAGAAATAGTTTTAATATGATCATTTCACTAGTATCATCCCTGGAATTTTAGTGTTATTTTTGTTTGTTTGTTTTTAGATTAATACACCAATTCACCACTTTCCTGCATTCGAAATGGTATTTTATTTGGGAAACAAATGCCATTTTTCTTTTCTGGTCCTTTGTCATCCCTTCTACAATTTGTGAAATTTTGGGAGGATTCTGTTACTAGAGAACATTTTTAGTCTCTCTTTTTCAACAGCCTATTCCAGGATATGCAGACTGTTGTTATAAAGAAGGAGGCTCAACAGCATATGAATGTTAAATTTCATAAGGAGAACAACTTTAATATTTTAAGGGATTTTAATCACATATTCTTTTCTACTTAGATTTTGATAAAATTTCATGGTAGAAGGCAGCCTATTAATTATATGAAATGAGAATAATTATATATGACTGTTTTCCCCTCCCAGTATTTGCAAATAGTTGAGCACAATTCGAACACCCAACTAGTTTAAAGGAAAAGTGACAAACCTCTGCTTGCCCTTCTCTTTACAAAATAAAACATATTTAAATGCTTTTCATATACTTTTAATTGTAATTCTTTAAAAATTAAATGCTTCATATACTTTGCCTATACATAAATTAATTTGCCTAATCTTGGTGGAAAAAAGTAAAATAAATTAAAATCTGACTAGCAACTTTTGATTTTAGTTTTCATTATGCTATTTAATAGATTTTTTTAACCATAAAATTTAACTTATCAATAAGTTGTATTGACTTTGTATAGATTGAGTCTCAATCTCCAAAATTACTAAAGTTAGGGTTTTAACTACCAATTGTTAAATGGAAAGTAAATAATTTTAATGTATTGTATTTGAATAACTTTCTGCATATTAAGACTAATTTATGATACGGCTTTAGGGTTTAGATATCTCTCTTTTTCCTCTGAATATTTGGAGGTGAATAATATACTTGTCTATCAATATTCTGTTTGTATAAAGTTTGTAATTCTCTATTGGAAATGTAACGCTTTTATGGATTAAATTGTACCCCCCACCCGACAACAACAAAAAAGATATGTTGAAGTCCTAACTCCCGTACAAGTAAATGTGACCTTATTCGGCAATAGGGCCTTTGAAGATGTTATCAGTTAACAAGTGGTCATACTAGAGTAGGGTGGGCCCTAATCCAATATGTGTATCTACCTACCTACCCATTGCTGTCGAGTCCATAGTGACTCTATAGTAATGCCCTTATAAAAGAGGAGAAGAGATAAAGTGACAGACACATAGGGAAGTCACCGAGTGAAGATTGAGGGCAAGATGGAATTATGCTGCAACTATAAGGCAAGGAACACTTGGGGCTACCAGAGCTGGTTCTGCTGAAACCATGAATTTAGACTTCTATCTTCCAGAACAGTGAGAGAATAAATTTTTGTTTTTATAAACTTCTCAATTCGTGGTACTTTGTTACAGCAGCCTTAGGAAAGTCATACACATGCTTTACTTAACTTATACAGTGATGATAAATAAATATTAGCTTATCTAAAATACCACAACAGTATACATCTTTTAAAACTCAGCACAAATCTTTTTCCTATGAAATTTCTCTCATCAGCTATTGTTATCAGTATCACTTAAAGCACACAAAAAACACAAAGACAAACAGAAATAAAGTAAGTATACAAATAAACCAAATGATACAACAATAACAGTTTTCAATGAAAGAATAAAATAGTCATTTATTATCACAAATCTATCCAGTACAATCCTACAGTAAACCATTACTCCCAATTATGGGAACTAAATACACAGAAACAAATAGACAAAAGACAGACAAACACACAAACACACACACAAATAACCCGCCAAATCTTAGTATACATAATACTACCTAAACCACTGTTTTTCTGCCCTGTTCTGAACTCTGCTGGATTTCATTTGGGAATTATATAATTGCTTGTATAATAATTTGTCTTTTCATTTGAGTATAAATGATTTCCCCAGATATATTCTTAATGACAGAGATTATTTCTTTTTGGTATTTTCCAGAGTGTATCAGCGCTCTGAATCAGCACTTTTGTAATGGCAAATATTCAGTGTTTTTGAGTATAGACAGAACACTTTATTTTTTCAGTAAGTCTTCCAGAAGCATAAGAATAAAGTGAGGTCACATTTCAGACAATGTTTACTCGAGATGCTTAGAGGATTAAACATCAAACTCGTAGAGTCTATGTATTTGGTAAGATAAAATCTTTTTTTAGATTAATTGATCAACTTTTCTGAGGGTTTGGATATAGGGATATGATAATATAAATTTATTTTCTTGATCAAATCCCCACAATTATCTTGATAGCCAAAATAATCTTGGAGTTATCAACTTTGTCATTTAACATGGACAAATATATTTTGTTACTGAATTTATCTTATTTAAGAGGTTGTATATCAATTAATCAGACTGAAGAATTCCTTCTGGTCATCTAATATTTTCATTAAGAGATTATTAATTTAATGCTTTTTTTCCTGAACATTTTCATAGTATATATAATTTTACACCATTTTCCATTGTACAAAATTAAGCAGCCTCAGACTTTTTACAGAGGGAAAAACTGAGTTTGTTTTAGTGTTGTTTGTTGTGCTTTCATTGACATATCTAACATATGTATCAACTCTGATTGCATCTATATATTTATTTTAGAAAAAAGTGGTCAAAATCTGAATAATAGGTTATTGACTTATTTAGTGAATTTTTGGTTGTTATCTACATCATTGTCACTGAGTATATAGAAATGCAAAAAATCACTTTGGGGTATCATTCTGACTTAAGTAGAATAAGTTAAACTTCTGATCAACTTGTCTTTAAATAAGCTGTCTTTCTTAGTCTTAAAATATAGATTTTTAAAAACTCAAATTCATAAGTACCTTTTAATTGTTTTCTTTAATATATTTGCTGAAGTCAGAATCACTAAACTGTAGAATTATATAACAATTTCCAACTTTACAGGAAATTTAGTTTCCAATGAATTTAAAGGGCTATTATTATTTTGATGAAACCCATTTATCATTTGAAAATTAATATCCCAATGTATGAATACAGGATATGCTATGTGTCTCACAAAATAGAAATAATATAATTTTTATATGCTAACTATTGAACTATTTATTTGTATACATAGAGAATCATGTATATCTTCTTTCACCTATTTTATAGAAAAATGTCACGGTATGACTGACACACTGCTCCCAAAGACGGTGATATCTGTCTTCATCTTTGTAAACTTACATAAGTGTTATTCTCACCCTTACTTTCATTCTTCTGTTTTCAAAGAGTAGAGGTTATGTCTACACAATGCCCAAGTATCTGGAGAAAAAGTGGGAAATTGAATCCATTATAAGTTCACTCTGGCTATGTGATGTCAAACATCTGGCTATGTCAAAAACAAAAAGTTTAATATTAAGGACTTTCTCATTGCTGATTCTGGTTGTGGCATAAAGATGAATCCAAATAAGACTCAGTTAGGAAATGTGCTAAAAAGGGATCAAATCCAGAAAAACAAAACCATGCCAATGATATCTGGAAGAACCAGCAAGAATAGTGCAAAAGCAATAGTGACTTCAGCTCTTATATCACTACTAAATGGTGAGCAATAGGCCATCGGCCCTTTCCTGAGTTGAAGGCCAGATCCTTACCAATAAAGTTCCTACATGTCTAATTTCATTTGGAAAATAAGTTTTTTTGAGGAGAAGGACTTGCATATCCATAGATCACTGAGATGGTTAATATAATCTAGATTTCCTTGTTTTTAGTATTACCTATCAGACAAAGGTGAAAGTAGTCTTATATTTATAATCAGTTTTGTTTTTAATTACAAACTCTTGACTTTCTATCTTCCCTCAAATTCTGGGTCCCCTAGGACTAGCATTCCTTTCTGGGCTTTGATTATTTTTTCTTAATTGGTTTTCTGAGAGTTTGGAAAGTACTAGCATTGTGAGTGTCTCTGGGCAAGCGTGGCTTTAAGGTTGCTTTAAAGCTCGCACTTAAGGCCAGGCCCACGCGCATACCCATATGCAGGCTAGCACATGGAAGCAGAAGGAAAACTAAAAGTGAAAGCAGAGAACTGAGTACTTCTTGGGGCTGCCGGATTCTTTTCAAGCCATAGTCACACTGAGGGCAGCAGTGAAGATTCTGCAGTAATGTGTAGTTAAAGGCTTGTACGGTAGAGGGAGGACTCTCAGGGAGGGATGGTTGAAGTAGTTCAATGGTATCCAGAAGTAAGAATCCAGGGAGAACTTGAATAGAGGGAGGGAGAGTAAAAGTCTAATGAAGCAGGAATAAACAGAAGAGAGTCTAGAAGTCAGCTTTAAAACAAATTAAGCTCCTGTCCCTGTGATGAAATCTGTGTGCATTTACAATCTGGGATACATGGCGGGGAAACAGGCTAGGCTGCCAGTGATGCTCACATGGTCGGAGGGTTTCGTCCAGTTGACAGAGGTTGCAGTTATGCTGAGGTGGTTTGGGGGCCGTTTTCTCCCTTAGGCTGATATTTTATGTCTATAGGGCTGATTCTAAGGAAAATGAAAGTAAATCATCCATTTTGGATACTTTCTGCATGAGGTTTTGACAAAGCCAAAATCTCAGCCTCGAGTGGAGTTCTCCAGGTGCTTGGAAAGCATTGAGGCTTGAATCATTATTTTGCCTGCACTTCAAATTTTCCCGTGACATCCTATGAAAGAGAAGAGTGACAAATTCCGGGGTAAGGTGAATAAATTAGGTTGTCTAAGAAACTTTTAGCATAGATGTACTCGAATACATAATACTTGATAAACTGTATTTAAAGATAGACATTTGTTTCTCATTTTAACCTTTGAAATTGCAAAGCATCTTATTATTAATGTATATATTTAATGCAATGGTACTTTTTTTCCCTCTCCTCAGAAAAGCTGTTATCTTAGAATCACACAAAATCAATACGCATAACTAGAAACAGTGAAGTATGCCTCTTCCCCATCCCTCTACCCAATGTGGCAACTGAAGGTCAGCAAAAGGAAACTGCTGTTCTGCATAATGGTGCCCAGTTCTCAGATTGTATTGCATACAGGAAGTTAATGATTACTCTTCTTGTATTGTCTCCTGGGGGGAAAAAAGTCTTTGAGAGTTATGTGGAGAAAGAGATGCCAAGGAGAGAAGGAAGGCCTGGTTTAATGAATCAGATGTTTCCCTTTGGACAGCTGAGTGACCCATTCACCTGTTAGGAGTAGTACTGTCTTCCTAAAAGGTCCCACGTTTCCCTCAATGATATTATTGTAGACTTACTCCCCCTGATTTGGATAAAAAAATTTTGGGTTCACTGTATTTTGTGTAAGGAGCCCTGATGGCGAAGCGGTTAAGCAATTGGCTGCTAACCGAAAGATTGGCAGTTAGAATACACCAGCCACTCCTCAGAAGAAAGATATGGCCATCTGCTTGCATAAACATTACAGCCTTGGAAACCCTATGGGGCAGTTCTACTTTGTCCTATAGGGTCACTAGGAGTTGGAATCAACTCGTTGCAACAGGTTTGGTTTTTGGTTTGGTGTTTTGTGTATTAGTAGGAAGTAGTTGGAAGGGGAAGGGCAGGGCTTCCATAGGTAGTGGCTTTAATTAATTATTTTCAGGAAAGTCTCACTTAGATCCATTCACAAATATGGTGTTTGGAAGAATAAAGAAAAGATGCAGGGCAGGCAGGTGTGTCCTGTCCCACATATACCAGACTTTTCCCCATTTAGTCTGGAATTACAAGAGCAGTGCCATATTTAGGTTGCTTTTGGATTGAGACAATAGCCAAAACAATGAACTCAAACATACCTACTGTCATGAAGATGGCACAGGACTGGGCAATGTTTTCTTCTGTGAAACATAAGTTTGCTGAGTCAGAGCTGACTGGATGGCACCTAACAACAAAGATTTCAAGTTAGTGACTAACAATAAAGTCAACTTTGACCCACAGAGAAATTGAGAATCTTCAAAAGATGAGATTTCAGGTAGCTGAATGAAGAGACCATTTTCAGAAGGACACAAGAAAATATTTTAGGGCAGAGACATCACCCTGTCCTCCTTGGAATCAGCCCATAGATCCATTTTTCTAAAGGTTATTTTTGCTTTAATAGTATTTTTTGTCTTCTTCCATTTAGAACCCAGAGGTTTCTCTGAAAGCTCCAAATTATTTCCGTAAAAACTTACTGCTAGCTTTGGATTCAGGGGTAGGGGGTAGAGGTCAGAGAGCAGCAGGAGGGAGAGGTAAAGGGGAAAACAGCAGGGGGGTTTTGGTTACTAAGAAGGCAAGTAATTATAAGTTATAAAGACCAACTTAGAAACCCCAGTCAGAAAAATCTTCAGAGAACAGTACTCCAGTGACGTTGTTGTTTTAGATGCTGATGAGTTGCTTCTGACTCGTAGCGACCCTATGTACAACAGAACAAAACACCGCCGGGTCCTGCACCATCCTCACAATTGTTATGCTAGAGCTCATTGTTGCAGCCATTGTGTCAGTCAATCTCATTGAGGGCCTTCCTCTTTTTTGCTGACCTTCTACCAAGCATGATGTCCTTCTCCAGGGATTAGTCCCTCCTGATTACATGTCCAAAGTATGTGAGATGAAATCTCACCATCCTTGCTTCTAAGGAGCATTCTGGCTGTACTTCTTCCAAGACAGATATGTTCCTTCTTTTGGCAATCCATGGAATATTAAATATTCTTTGCCAACACCATAATTCAAAGGCAACAATTAGTCTTTGGTATTCTGTATTCATTACCCAGCTTTCATATGCATGTGAGGTGATTGAAAAGACCATGGCTTGGGTCAGGTGCACCTTAGTCTTTAAAGTGACATCTTTTCTTTTTTTTTAATTGTACTTTAGATGAAAGTTTACAGAACAAACTAGCATCTCATTAAGCAATTAGTACACGTATTGTTTTGTGACATTGGTTGCCAACCCTATGATATGTCAACACTCTCCCCTTCTTGACCTTGGGTTCCCCATTACCAGCTTTCCTGTCCTCTCCTGCCTTGTCGTCCTTGCCCCAGGCTGGTGTGCCCATTTAGTCTCTTTTTGTTTTATGGCCCTGTCTAATCTTTGGCTGAAGGGTGAACCTCGAGGGTGACTTCATTACTGAGCTAAAAGGGTATCCAGGGGCCATAATCTTGGGGTTTCTCCAGTCTGTCAGGCCAGTAAGTCTGGTCTTTTTTGTGAGTTAGAATTTCGTTTTAGATTTTTCTCCACCTCTGCCTGGGCCCCTCTATTGTGATCCCTGTCAGAGCAGTCAGTGGTGGTAGCCAGGCACCATCTAGTTGTGCAGCACTGAGTCTGGTGGAGGCTTTGGTAGTTGTGGTCCATTAGTCCTTTGGACTAATCTTTCCCTTGTGTCTTTGTATTTCTTCGTTCTCCCTTTCTTCAGCTGGGGTGAGACCGTGGACTATCTTAGATGGCTGGTCACGAGCTTTTAAGGCCCCAGACACTACTCACCAAAGTAGAACGTAGAACAATTTCTTTATAAACTGTGTTATGCCAATTGAGCTAGATGTTCCCGGAGACCATGGACACCGCAACCCTCAGCCCAGTAATTCAGTCCCTCAGGGAGTTTGGATGTGTCTATGAAGCTTCCATCACCCTGCCTTGGACGAGTTGTGCTGGCTTTCCCAGTATTGTGTACTGTCTTACCCTTCATCAAAATTACCACTTATCTATTGTCTATTTAATGTTTCTCCATCCCCACACCTTCCCTCCCTCTTAACCATCAAAGATCATTTCTTTATGTGTGTAAATCTTTTCATGAGTTTTTACAGCAGTAGTTTCATACAATATTTGTCCTTCTGTGATTGCCTTATTTCACTCAACGTAATGCCCTCCAGATTCATCCATGTTGTGAGATGCTTTGCAGATTCATCATAGTTCTTTATTGTTGCATAGTATTCCATTGTGTGTACCATAGTTTACCCATTCATCTGTTGATGGGCATCTAGATTGTTTCCATCTTTTTGCTATTGTGAACAATGCTGCAAATAACATGGGTGTGAATATGTCTATTCATGTGATGGCTCTTATTTCTCTAGGATATATTCCTAGGAGTGGGATTGCTGTATCATATGGTATTTCTATTTCTAGCTTTTTAAGGAAGTGCCATATCTTTTTCCAAATTGGTTGTACCATTTTGAATTCCCACCAGCAGTGCATAAGAGTTCCAGTCTCCACACAGCCTAACATTTGTTATTTCTTGTTTTTTTGATTCATGCCAGTAATGTTGGGGTGAGATGGTATCTCATTGTAGTTTTGATTTGCATTTCTCTAATGGCTAGTGATCGCGAGCATTTCCTCTTGTGTCTGTCAGCTGCTTGAATGTCTTCTTTGGTGAAGTATCTGTTCCAATCCTTTGCCCATTTTTTAAATGGATTATTTATCATAACTAGTTATGATAGTTTAGTCGTAACTAAAAAATTTTTCCCAGTATGTAGATTCTCTTTTTACACTCTGGGTGAAGTTTTTTGATGAGCATAAGTATTTAATTTTTAGAAGATCACAGTTATCTAGCTTAACTACTGCAGTCTGTGTGTTGTTATTTATGGTTTGTGTCCTGTTAATGCCACGTGTATTAGGGCCCCTAGCATTGATCATATTTTTTCTACGATGATCTTTATAGTTTTTGGTTTTATATTTAGGTCTTTGATCCATTTTGAGTTAGTTTTTGTGTACGGTGTGAGGTATGGGTCCTATTTCATTTTTTTGTAGATGGACATACAGCTTTGCCAGCACCCGTTGCTAAAAAGACTTGTCTTTTCCCCATTAGATGGACTTTGGGACTTTGTCAAAGATCAGGTGACAGTAGGTAGATGGATTTACTTCTAGGTTCTCAATTCTGTTCCATTGGTCAATGTATCTGTTGTTGTACCAGTACCAGGCTGTTTTGACTACCATAGCTGTATAGTAGGTTCTGAGGTCAGGTAGTGCCAGTCCTGCTACTTTATTTTTCTTCTTCAGTAGTGCTTCATTTATCTGGGGCCTCTTCCCTTTCCATATAAAGTTAATGATTAGTTTTTCCATCTCTTTAAAGAATGCTGTTGGTATTTGGATCAGGATTGCATTATATTTGTAGATTGCTTTGGGTAGAGTTGACATTTTCAAAATGTTGACTCTACCTATTCATGAACATGTTATGTTTTTCCATTTATATAGTTCTCTTTTGTTTTTTTGCAGTAGTGTTTTGTAGTTTTCTTTGTATAGGTCTTTTACATCCCTGGTTTGATTTATTCCTAAGTATTTTATTTTTTTAGGGGCTATTATAAATGGTATTGTTTTTCTGATTTCCTTTTCATCGTTCTCTTTATTGATGTGTAGGAATCCAACTGACTTTTGTATGTTTATCTTATCTCCTGCTACTCTGCCGAATCTTTCTATTAGTTCCAGTAGTTTTCTCATGGAGTCTTTTGGTTTTTCTGTGTATAGTTTCATATCATCCACAAAAAGGGACAGTTTTACTTGTTCATTACGAATTTGAATGCCCTTTATCTTTTTTTCTTGCTTTATTGTTCTAGCCAGAACTTCCAGCACAGTGTTAAGTAGGAGTGGTGATAAAGGGCATCCTTGTCTTGTTCCTGTTTTCAAGGGGAATTTTTTAAGCGTCTTTCCATTAAGAATGATGTGGGCTGTTGGTTTTGCATAGAAGTCCTATATTATGTTGAGAAATTTCCCCTCTATACCTATTTTATTGAGAGTTTTTATCAGAAATGGGTGTTGGACTTTGTCAGATGCCTTTTCTGCATCAAGTGACATGATCATGTGATTCTTTTATTTTACTTATATGTGGAGCATGTTGATTGATTTTCTAATATTGAACCATCCTTACATACCTGGTATGAATCCCACTGGGTAGTGGTGTATTATTTTTTGGCTATGATTCTGAATTCTATTAGCTAGAATTTTGTTGAGAATTTTTGCATCTATATTCATGAGAGATATTTCTCTGTGATTTTATTTTTTGTGGTGTCTTTGCCCGGTGTTGGTATCAGGGTTATGCTAGCTTCATAGACTGAATTCAGAAATATCCCTTCTTTTCTACATTCTGAAATAGTTTGAGTAGTACTGGTGTAAGTTCTTCTCTGAATGTTTGATAGAATTCTCCAGTGAAGCCATCTGGGCCAGGGCTTTTTTTTTGTTGGGAGTTATTTATTGATTTATTTTTTTAATTACTTTTTCAATCTCTTCTCTTGTTATGAGTCTGTTCAGATTTTCAACTTCAGGTTTAGAAATTTGTCCACTTCCTCTAGGTTTTCAAATTTGTTGGAGGATAGTTTTTCATAGTACTCTATTATGATCCTTTTTATTTCAGTTTCAGTTAGGTCTGTTGTAATGTCCCCCATTTCATTTCTTATTTGGGTTATTGCATCCTCTCCTGTTTTTCTTTTGTCAGTTTGGCCATTGGTTTGTTGATTTTGTTTATCCTTTCAAAGAACCAACTTTTGGTTTTGTTGATTTTTCTATTGTTTTTCCATTCTCTATTTCATTTATTTTTGTTCTGATTTTTATTATTTCCTTTCTTCTGGTGGCCGTGGGCTTCTTTTGCTCTTCTCTTTCTATTTGTTCAAGTTGTTTAGCTAATGTCTTGATTTTGTCCATTTCTTTTTTTTTTTGATGTGTGCATCTATTGCTATAAATTGACATCTGAGCACTGCCTTTGCTGTGTCCCAAAGGTTTTGGTATAATGTATTTACATTCTCGTTTGATTCTAGGAGTTTTTTTGATTCTGTCTTTGATTTCTTCTATTACCCAGTGGTTTTTAAGCAGGGTGTTATTCATTTTCCATGTATTTGATTTTTTTTCTTGCTCTTCCTGTTGTTAATTTCTACTTTTTTTTTTTTTGTAGTTCAAAATATACATTTGTTTATTTTTAAAACTAAAATCAATTTTAAGAGATTTAATTGAAAAGCCAAAAAGGACATTTTGTCTGTTGTAATTTCTACTTTGATGATGTCGTGATCAGAGAAGACACTTTGTCTTATCTCTATGTTTTGATTTTGTTGAGGGTTGCTTTGTGGCCTAGGATGTGGTCTATTCTGGAGAACATTCCATGTGTGTTGGAAAAGAGTATGTACTTTGCAGTTGTTGGGTGGAGTGTTCTTTGTATGTCTGTGAGTTCAAGTTGGCTGATTGTGGCCTTTAGATCTTCTGTATCTTTGTTGAGTTTCTTTCTAGATGTTAGGTCCTTTACCAAGAATGGTATGTTGAAGTCACCTACTATTGTTGTGGAACTGTCAGTTTCTCTTTTCAGTGCTGTTAGAGTTTGTTTTATGTATTTTGGAGCCCTGTCATTAGGTGCATAGATATTTTTTATGGTTATGTCTTCATGATGGATTGTCCCTTTAATCATTATATAATGCCCTTCTTTGTCTTTTATGGTGGATTTTGTTTTAAAGTCTCTTTTATTTGAGATTAGTATTGCCACTTCTGCTCTTTTTTGGTTGCTATTTGCGTGATATATTTTTTTCTATCCTTTGATTTTTAGTGAATTTACATCTTTGTTTCTAAACTGTGTCTCTTGTACACAGCATATTGATAGGTAGTGTTTTTTTATCCATTCTGTCACTCTCCGTCTCTTTATGGGTGCATTTAGGCAATTTACATTCAGTGTAATTATTGATAGGTGTGAGTTTATTGCTGTCATTTTGTAGTGCTTTTTTTTGTGGTGCAGATGTTTTCTTTTTTCCACTTACTCTCCTGTGCTGTGTTCCTTTTGTTTGTGGATTTGTTTTCCATTTCTTTTGTTTTTGTAGATTTTGTCTTTACTGAGACTTTATGTTTTTCTTCTTTATTTTGATGAGTAGGGTTGTTACCTTTCTTTGTTGTAACCTTGAAATTTACCTTTATCTTCCTAAGTTTGAACCAGTCTTTTATTATTCGGTTTTGCCTTGTCTTACTCTCCATTTGAAAGTTCTATACCTACACCATTTATTCCCTCTATTATTGTTCTCACATTCTTGTCATTTACAGATTAACCTGTCTGGTTCCCTGTTATAAATCTTTCAGTTTTTTTGTTTTACCCTTGGGAGTTCATTACCAGATTTGTATCTGGCTGTTGTGGTCTTGCATCCTAGATTCAGGCTGTTGTCTAATGTTGTTAGTTCTCTAACCGAAGGACTCCCTTTAATAATTCTTTTAAGTTTAGTTTGGTTTTTACATATTCCCTTAATTTCTGTTTATCTGAAAATGTCCTAATTTTACCATCAAATTCAAGCAAGAGTTTTGCAGGATATATTATTCCTGATTGGCAATTTTTTTCTTTCAAGGTTTATATATGTCCTCCCATTGCCTTCTTGCCTGCATGGTTTCTGCTGAGTAATCAGAGTTTAGTCTCAGTGTTTCCCCTCTGTATGAGACTTTTTATTTTTCTTAAGCTGCTCTCAGTATTCTTTCTCTGTCTTTGGTTTTAGTGAGTGTGATTATGATATGCCTTGGTGATTTTCTTTTGGAGTCTATCCTATGTGGCATTTGTTGAGCTTCTTGAATGGTCAGCTTTTCATCTTTCATGATATTAGGGAAGTTTTCTGTCAGCAATTCTTTAATGATCCTCTGCAATTTCCGTTTTATCCCCGTTCTGGAACTCCGATCACTTGCAAATTTTTGCTTTTGATTGTATCCCACTTCATTCTCGTTGTTTCTTCATTTTTCTTCATTCTTTTCTCTGATTTTTCCTCAAACAAAGTGGTATCTAGGATTTGTCTTCAATTTTGCTGATCCTGTCTTCCATTGTTTCAAACCTGCTCCTTAAACCTTCTATGACACCGTTCATTTCTGAAATCTTGTTTGTCTTTTGTATTTCTAATTACTGTTTTTGTATGATTTTTAGTTGTGAGTTTATTTTGAAATTTTGTCCCTGTTTTATTTTCCTGAATTATTCCATTGTTTTGTCTGTCTTTTCCATAATTTTATGTGAATTTTCCATGATTTTGTCTATTTTTCCTCATTTTTGTCTGCTTTTTTTTTTTTTTCCATTTCTTGAATAGCCCTGAATATTAGAGATTTGAATTACCTATCAGGTAGTTCCAGTGACTTTTCTTCTACTGGAAGGTCATCTGGTGTTCTTTTTTTTTTGGATGCCTACTTGAACTATCCTGCCCTTTTTTAAAATATGTTTTGATATTGTCTGCTGTCTTTAGGACATTCAGTAAATATTTTCTTTGTTTACTGATTGTAGATTTGTTTGTTTCGTCCTGCTTTTTTGTTTTATTTGGTTATGTCTGAGCAGGTGGCCTTGGCAATCTTTGTTGTTTGCTCGTCTGTCAGCATGTTACTTCTCACTAACTTGTTCAATGGGAAGGGCCAGTTGCTCAGCTGTGGTACAGCAGCCCAGGTCCAGCAGAGGGGAAGGGTCTGTTATGAGTCATTTGTGGCACATATAGGGTCGACAGGGTGGGGCTGGGAGGAAGTACAGGACAGGTTCCAGTAGACTGCCTGTGCCACTTGGGCATGCAATGCTCAGCACACAGTGCAGACAGGCAGGAGGGAAGGGGGAGAATGTTATGTGTGGATCTAAGTGGATGTGGGAAAGGAGAGAAAGAGACGAGAGAAACAAAAGCCACAAAAAAAGTGCAAGGGAGCCTACTGTTGGAGTGGTGCAGACCTAGACAAGCCATGTGCCAGTGGCTTTCTAGCTGGGCAGTGTGGCATAGCCCATCAAGAAGGGACAGATATGGCAGAAGAGAGGCAAGAAAGGAAAGGAGAGAGAAATAAGAAACTAGATTTAAAAAAGAGAGAGAGAGAAAAAATGGAAGAAAAGATGCTACATAGTTGGGAGGTAGGAAAGGAAGGAAGGTTGAGAGAGACAAGCAACCAAGAAATAAAGAAAAATAAAGCCCAAAGGAAGCCCACTGAATGTGGTTCCCCAGCTGAGTGGTGCTGCACAGCCTGTCAAGAAGGAGCAGAGATGCCACACGGTGCCAGATGTTCAGGAGAAGGGTAAGGAAGGAAGGTAGAGAGAGACAAGAAACCAAGGAAAGTAAAGAAGAAAAAAAGATAAAAAAATTTGAAAAAAATTCCCCCTAGGGAGCCTTCTAACTTGGTGGTGTGGACTGGGGAAGGGGCTCAACAGCTGAGCAGAGAAGCTGCACAGCCTGTCTAGGAGGAGCAGAGATGGCACATGGTACCAAGTGTTCAGGAAAAAAGAAAGGAGGGATGGTAGAGAGAAAGAAGAAACTGAGAAAAAATAAAGAGACCCAAGGGAGCCCTCTGGCTTGGCTGCATGGACCGTGGAGGGAGCTCCCCAGCTGAACAGTGCTGCACAGCACATCTAGAAGGAGCAGAGATGGCATGCAGCACTAGGTGTTCAGGAGAAAAGAAGGGAAGGATGGTAGCGAGAGACAAGAAACCAGAAAAGAAAAAAAGCCCCAAGGAAGCCTACTGGCTTGGTAGCTCAGACCATGGAAGTGGCTCCCCAGCTGAGTGGCACTGCACAGCCTGTCCAGAAGGAGTGGGGATGGCACACAGAGCCAAGTGTTGGAGAGAAAGGAAAGGAAAGAGATGAGAGAGAGAGAAGAAACCAATGAAACTTTAAAAAGGCAATTAAAAAAAATGGCACTGAAGGAGCGGGCTGGTGTGGGTGGAGTGAATCTAAGTGGCAAGGAGCCGGCTTCTCCCCGGCTGAGTGACTGTGGCCCACTGGAAAGAAGTGGATGCCAAGCAGGGGGAAGAAGGGTGGAGGATGGAAAAGCATGTATTGCTGGTTACCAGGTGCTCTGTTTCCTGCTGGGAGCTCTGTGAAGCTGCCTTCCCATACTCCCCGTCTGCCATTCTTGGTGGCTAAAAGGTCCAAGGTGGCAAATCCATGCCTCATGAGCTGATAGGAGACCTCCACTCTGTATCTCTCTTCACTCTCTGTTCTCTGTCAGTTACTTATTCCATTCAGTGCTTGGTTGAGTTCTTTATCCCTTCATTTGATGCTTAGGGTTCCAGGATTTAGTTTGTCTCTGTTTTACTTAGTTTTTTGGGTCTTTGCTACGGAGGGATGTCATGGTTCTTCTGTCTATAGTGCCAGGTTGGTTCCGCCTCTCCATCTTTGCTTTTTAACACTATAAAGAGATCTTTTGCAGCAGATTTGCCCAATGCAATGCATCATTTGATTTCTTGACTGCTGCTTCCATGGGCGTTAATTGTGGATTTGAGTAAAATGAGATCCTTGACAACTTCAATCTTTTCTCCATTTATCATGATGTTGCTTATTGGTCCAGTTGTGAGGATTTTTATTTTCTTTATTACTCCAATGATAGGTTAAGCAAATGCTAGTCAAAGAAATTAAATGTTATACTTGAAATTATCATTATTTAGTTGAGTACTCAAGCTTCTGACTTCTGGAAACTTTGTTTTGTTTGCTATTCCAGTCTTGCCAATCCAAAAGCATTAAAAATTTTTATTGAATCATTTCAGCAGCTTCTCTCAAGGAACTTCATCTGACAATATTTGATGGAGTTTTAGTTATTCTATGCACTCAAGGCTGATAAATATCATGTAACAATTTAACGTAGTCTGTTCCTCATTTAGGCTTGTTTGATTTCCTCTTGTACCTGGTGTTTTTTAATATTATGTAAAATGTCTCAAAACTGGCTGACTCCATTTAGATTTATTTTATTCTGGTAATAATGTCAAAGGTCAAATTCTATACCATTTTGGAGACTCAAGGTAACAAAACTTTATTCTATTAGTATGCCCAATCTCATCCCTACCCAGTTTAATTTTAAAAAACAAAAACACCCTTTAACATGAGATTTGTGGATCTGTTATGAAAATCTTCCCACTTCTGATGCACAATCAGGGTAGACAATTGCTGATTTACTAAATTCTACTGGGATAAGCTAACAATTTCCTAACCAATAGTCAACTGACCCCCTCCAACAGCTAGATTACTCAGTATCTTAGATTACACTTCTTATTAGAGTAAAAAATATATCTACTTAGAAAATGTAAAATGGCTTCATGTTTTGGATCTTTAAATCATTCTAATATGAGAAGCTTAAAATGTTTAATCTTCAGAATTCTATACAGAGGAAACAGAATCAGAAGCACAGACAGGTCAAGTTAATGGCTTGAGGTCTCAGCAAGCCATAGGCTTGAGGGTTTCCGGCCTTCAAATTCAGTGCTTTGTCCAGCACTTGTTTCTTCATAAGAAAACATTTGTGTTGATGTTGTCATTGTTCTGTGTGTGTGTGTGTCTATTAGTGTATTTAGAATCACTTAAAATCATTCAACCACTAGGAAATTTTGAGATCTCTTTTAAACCTAACATGATATGCTTAAGTCATTCAGCTGTGATTTTTTTTTTTTTTTTGACTTCACTGTGAATATACTGTATTATTAGGTACTCAGGGCATAAAGCAAATTCAACCTTTCAGTCTAAATTCAATGAACAGCTACCAGTCACATACTTAACTACAGTCTTTGTTAACTTCCTGAGACATTTGGGCCACCTGAGCCTATGGCCACCGTAGGGCATGACCTGATGTAACAGTGGCCTCTAAAGAAGCTTTCACAGAAGATGCAAAACAGGAGAGTCACAGACCAAACTAAAATCTTCAAATCACATTGATTTATTTGCTCAACTTTTAAAATGTAACAAGAAGCAAGAGGAAAATGCTGATGTAGTGTTACACATTTATGATAGTAAAATACAACTGGGGTGAGAGGAGTACCTACTGAGTCCTGTTACACAAAGTTCACATGTACTTCTCTCTCTTCCTTGCCTTATCAGCCTGCTCCACTGAGACTATGGTTACAAGGATGAGAGTTGAAGACTAAAAGGGTGCTCAGCAGATAAAGTGTTTGGATCCATCACTTGCTTATTCTGTTGGAGAATGTGGGCCTGGCCTATAGCTGTAGATCACTGATGACTTACTGAGCACCCATGGATTTTATCTGTATGTATCTGGCAAATGTCACATGGGATCAAAATGAGTATCATCGATAGGTGATGTGTGTCACAATAGGGATTACATTACTGACAATTGGGAGTAATGTAATTCATGCTTTATGAACATTTAAGGTTTATTTGATCCTTTCATCCCTTCCTATCTATATTAACTTTTATTTGTTACATCATTTTTATCTATGTTTAACATAAAGCCAAAACCAAACCTATTGCTGTTGAGTCGATTCTGACTCATAGCAACTCGATAGGACATGGTAGAACTGCCCCATAAATTTTCCAAGGCTGTAATCTTTATGAAAACAGACTGCCACATCTTTTACCCACAGAACGGCTGGTGGGTTCAAACTGTCAACCTCTTGGTTAACAGCCAAACTCTTAACCACTGCAACGTCAGGGCTCATTATGTTCAACACATATGGGCTGTATTTATTCTATGTATAACATGTCTTATAGGAGTCCCCAGAAGGTGCAAATGTTTACTACGTACAGCTGCTAACTGAAAGGCTGGAGGTTCGAGTCTGCGCAGAGGCGCCTCAGAAGAAAGGCCTAGCGATCTACACCTGAAAATCAGCCATTGAAAACCCTATAGAGCACAGTTCAACTCTGACACACATGGCTCACGGTAAGTCAACTGGATGGAAAGAGAGCAACTAGTTTAACATGTCTTACAGGTTAGTAACATAATAACTATACTTAACACACCTTATATATTTCTTCCATCTCATTTGTTTATCTTGTTCTCTACAGCAGAATTGATTTATCTTTAAACAACACAACAGACACATTACAACCTGCCAAGACTGGTGTTATATTTGCAAGATTTAGAAATATTGTGTCTTTATTTCTAGAAAAAAACAGAAAGGAAAAGGAAGAACTGCTTGTTTTGTTTTTCAGCAACTATTTTAGAATAAAAATGCGGATAGAGAAGTTGAAAAATGCTAACATAAACAAAAAGAAAAACTATCTAGAAATGATCTGGGTAAAGTTTCCTTCCTTCCTTCCTTCCTGCCTGCCCGCCTTCCTTCCTGCCTGCATTCCTTCCTTTCTCTCTCCCTCCCTCCCTTCTTCCCTCTCTTCTTTCCTTCCCTCCACTAATTACTTAGAAATTTATATTTAATATAATGGTATACTGCAGAATAATTTATTTATGGTAAGTTAAATTACATGACAATTTATACTTAAGATGCTTATAATTCATTTTTATTACAATTTTTACAAAGTAAGATTGTATTAAGTAATTACTGTTTTAATATTTTTAACATAAAAACAATAAGATTAAATGGTTTCCTCCAAACTTTAAAAAAAGTCTAAGGGAATGGCAGAGTTTAGAGTTAGATTTCTTTGGGCTTGGGCACAGTCTTTTTGGGTGGCAAGAAGCTTTTAACTTCAGTCTTTGTAGCTATATTTCTTGGACAAGTCATTGACATTTCTGTTAACTTTCTTTATATGTAAAACAGATTAGTAAAACCATCTTGAAGTGTTGGTGAGCTGAAATGAAATGATAAATATCTAAGACATCTAAAATACATAATACATTGTCTGAAATATTGTAGGCAAACATTAATGGTAGCTCTTATTAAGAAAGAGAATGAGAGAAAAGTTAAGATTTATTAGTAGATAAACAGCTCAGATGCCTTTTTGTAGATGAGTATGATAACTACCAGTTCAGCCCTAGTAGTAAGTAGATACAGAAGATGATGCTCTGATTTGTGCTAGAGAATGTATTTGACTTAGGAAAGTGACACAGGACAAAACGTGTGTGTGTGTTAATTTAATATGTCCTTTCAAAAGAGTCACTTGCCTTTTAGTCACTTCTGAAGAAATTTTGTCATTATGAGCATGGTGATATTAAAGACAAAAAATGTATTTTTTACACAATCATAATAACTTATTCCAGAAAGGTAGATGTAACTGAAAGATTTAGAGAATACTACAATTTATTTTATAGTGTGCAGCAATATAGTCATAGAATGCTGCATTTTCTTACATAGATTTTCATTAGAGGTGATACTCTTCAAAGTTAGCTATGGAATATGTCATGGATGAAGAAACGTACCATTGGTTTTTTTTTTTTTCATTCTCAAGTTTTTGACATTTTGTAATGAATTCAAACATATACTAGAGATATTTGTTTCAGTATAGTATTTTTTTATATAG
This sequence comes from Trichechus manatus latirostris, assembly GCF_000243295.1. NCBI lineage: Eukaryota > Metazoa > Chordata > Mammalia > Sirenia > Trichechidae > Trichechus > Trichechus manatus. The sequence goes on along the minus strand of NW_004444057.1, from coordinate 4,768,800 downwards.
TATCAGCATTTTAGAGATTTTGGAAGGTGTTCTGATTGGGGTTAAGATTGTGATTGAATTGAATCTATCAATCAATTTTAGGGAAAATTGCCATCATAACAGTATTATGTTTTCCAGCCCATGAATGTCGTGTATCTTTCCATTTAGAGGAGGACAGATTTTTCTTTTATTTCTCTCAGTAATGTTGTATAGTTTTCAGACTAAAGGTTTTGCACATCACTTATTATATTTATTTTATTTTTGAAACTATTGTGAATATATTATTTTCAGAATTTATGTTATAATTGTTGGCTGGCACCCTGGTGGCACAGTGGTTAAGAGCTTGGCTGCTAATCAAAAGGTCAGCAGTTTGAATCCACTAGCTGCTGTTTAGAAACTCTATCGGGCAGTTCGACTCTGTCCTATAGGGTAGCTGTGAGTAGGCATCTACTGGATGGTAATGGGTTTGGTTTTTTTTTTTGGTTTTAATAGTATATAAATACATATTAAAAATATTAATTTTGTATCCTATTATCTTGCTGATTTCACTTATTGTGTCTTATAGATGTTTGTACATTGTTTGGCTTTTCTAAGCAAATATTCATGTTATCTTCAAGTAGAAACACTGTTACTTCTTTCCCATTAATGTACACATTATTTTTCTTATTTTATTGCATTGGCTAGAACTTCTATTATATTGTTGAATAGAATAGGTAAGAGTTAGGATCCTTGCCTTGTTCCTAATTTAGGTGGGAAATATTAAGTCTTTCACCATTGAGTATAATGTTTCACGGTTTTACATAGTCGACCTTTATGAGATTGAGGAGATCTTCATCTATTTTGCTGAAGTTTCTATCATAAAAAGGTGTTGAATTTTTTGGTATGATTTTTAGCATCTGTCATAATAATCACATGGATATTATTTTTATTTAGTTAAAATTGTGAATTACATTGATTGGTTTTTGAATACCAAAGCAACTCTTCATTCCTGGAATAAACCACATTTAATTGTGATGTTATATATTTTTTTATGTTGACTAAAATATGGTGTGATTTTGAGATATTTATGAAATGTAAGAAAATTGAAAACATTCGACCTGTATATCAGGGACATTTTTATTTGAATAAAACAAATGTTGTGACATTTGATGTGTATACAAATTACTAACTAACTCATTACCTGATTTGTTGTGAATGATATTTTTATAGTCCAACTAATATAAATATTGGGTGTTAATTTTCAGCTTTTAGAATTAAACTCTAACTTTTAATAATGGAATTCTTATTTATGGTTATAAATAGAATGTTCTTAATCTTTGCAATGTACAGATATAATTGAATGAAGAGAAAGAGGCAAAGAGAGGTGGAGGGCAAGATAAGAATGCTTGTAGGTTCATATATCATAAGGATTAAGAGTTACTTTTAAAAGTTGATGCATTGATAAACTGAGATCAACATATATTACATATGTATCTGAAATAATCATTAGAAGAGCAGATAAATAACCAAAATTGCAAAGAAGAAAGATGGGATGTTGATAGCATAATACTCATCTTTTAAAGCAGAGAATCAATAGATAATTTCTTACATTCACATGTCAAATAACACTATTTTAGAATCAGTAAAGTATTCACATGAGCAACTAAAAATCTGAAAAGGTAATTTTTAAAGAAATGGGACTTGGTGTATGCAGGGTAATGCATGGCATTACTGCTTTTCATTATGAGCCTTTAAGTTTTATTTTTAATATGTGTATGTTAAAAAATAAAATTATATGGCTCAAAATTACGTCAGGAAATGGTAATGCAAACACAACTTCGAATACAGCTCAGGGTTCACAATAGTTGTCTAGGATCTACCACAGAGTTCCCCATGCAATGATCATATCTAATTTGTTAGGGTTTTTCTTTTTTTGTAGAAAATTACCAGCATAAATTTGATGTGGACATTGATTTTGGAAGACGCCAAACTCAGGAAGCAGCCAAGTGGGATTTAACTCATATAAACTAATTTTTTTTTCTCTTTTATTATTTGCATTTAGTGTCCATTAATTATATTTTCATACCTTCTAAAAATTAGTGGATTTTGGAATCAGACAAATCTGTTTTTCAATCTTGTTTCCATTAATTACTAGTTGTGTTTTTTTGGACTATTTTTTCTGATTCTCAATATTCCCATCCATCAAATGGGGATTCTACTATCAGTCTCATAGGATTTTTATCAGTATTAACAAAAATAAAGTACGTAAAATACATTATCAGTATTAACTAAAATAATAAAGTATTTGGCAGAGAGTAGATCCATAAATATTCTCTCCTTTCTCCTAAACCTTTCTAATTCTTTTTTTCTAAATATTTTTTCATCTAAAAGGCACAGATTATATTTGTTTAACACAATATACTGGTCATAGAAAATGTTTTAATATTGTTAGAATTTCTAGGTTTAGCTGAAGTCAATTTATGTATCTGGTCTGAAAGTATATGATTCAAGGAGATTAATTATCCAACAAAAAAAAATCATTTGCCAAATTACACTTTAACTTCTTCCAGCATCAAATACTATTTTGTGCTTTAATGAGACTATTTAGTCTTTGCATTTTAGTCATTATTATTAAACATTATAATTAAAATAACTCTGTATTTAGGTACAAATGTAATCACAAAACAGTTTCATGCTTACATACAAGTAGAATGAATTGGAAAAAGTATATTTTGGTTTGCCAAAATTGTGTTTGATGGTCTGTGTCTTTTCTGGTATGGTGAGTTTTCAAAGGGATTCTTCTAAATACTCATCCTTTGTAGCTACTTCAGTAATATCAGTAGTTGGGATAACAGAACGATTTTGCTAAAAGTAAAAATTTTATAACGTTCTTGGTTCTTTTAATTCCAGTTTTCAGTTTTTCTATTTTCATTGCTCTTGTAAATTACCATAGAGAAATATGCCAACCACTTCAAACATTTGCATCTCAGATTTGGCTTAGGCAGGCCTAAGAAGAATATTTTCCATTAAGCTCTCCTAAGAAGCTCTAAACTGCTTGCCCAGTTTAGAGGCACACAAAGAACAGGGGACTTTTAAAACCAATACAGAAATTTATCTTCTATGTCTAACCAAGTATTACCTTGTCATTTGAATATGATGAGAAGATCACTGGCCATCAAATGTATTAGCAACTAAAAATGTTGCCTGGTGGTGTGACGCTCCATTCTGAACCATTTAAAAAGGGGGAAAAAAGTGAAAAAGGAGTATACTTATCTTATTGGTAACTGTGCTTCATAAAATAATAAAAAATATAAGTGCACAATCCCAAGCATATTTGTTATTTTTTCCCTCTGTTGTAATCTGACAATCTTTTGATTAAATGGATACTTGTGTAGTCAAGGTAGGCTAAATCCGAGTCACTAAAATGATTGTGGTGAATCAGAGGCACCTAGCAAACTCAAAGCTTAAAATGACATTGATCCCTACCCACCTTTTTGTTTATTTGACCATGAAATGGGAATTGTTCTTCTCTTCTAGTTTTGAAATCCAATGACATACACTATTTTTTTAAGAACCAAAGAGCCATTTAAATCTTATATTTCCAGCTCAAGTTAAGGAACTGCTTCCCTTGTGGTATCACTATTAGCTGTAAAATAACACTTGAGTAGCATTGAAGGCAATCTGGGAAAATTTTTACTACATTAATCTGAATTTTCAATTATGATGAAAATTATCTTTGGAAAGAAAATACACAAATAGTTAAATCTTGCCCTATTTTTGTGATAGATTGTACCTTGTATCCCAAATAAGCCATCTGCATAAAGCTAAAGTTAGTCCAAAACATGTACACACTGAATCAAGTAATATTGTATGTACAAAAGTAATAAATAAGAGATTTGCTGAATAACAGCAAAGAAATCATAAATGATTTTTAATAGTCTCACAGTTGAATTCACCGTTTCCCATCCCTGGAGAAGTTCACTATTGGTTTCTGGGTGCCTTCACTCAAAATAAGGATAATGAAGAATATTAGAGAATTTGAAAAGAAGGTTGGGGCTCAGAGATGCTAAGAATTGCAGGAAGTGTGAGTCAGGCACAGGGGTAAGAAGGAAGATTAATTGCAAGCTTGTATTCATAACAGTCACAGCCTAGCCACTCCATCTCTGCCCCATGCATGAATACTACCAGCAATAATTCTCTACTAAACAAGATTTTAGAAAAATTTCCTCTGAAGAAAATGAACAGTGACAAAGAAAATGTCTCCATATGTTGACATTTTGGGATCCCCAAGTAAAACAAAACTTCTACCCATTCATCCCAAAGTGAACCCCACTACTCAGCAAACCAAACCCATGTACATAAAACTTAATATCAACTTTTTATTTCCTCGCATTTAAATATGAAGGGACAGTAAGGATTATAAGGCATTTGAAAAGAATATTTATCATGAAAAGAATGTTTAAAATAAACAGATTCAATTACCTTGAAAGAAAGGATAATACAGAGAAAACATGTTTAAAAAAATCCTCTAGTCAGTATTGTCAAAGATATTGAAAAAAAAGAATCTAAATTCATTTAAAAAATAGAATGTGGCAATACAATAAAATGTGACAAAGTAAAAGGAATCTTGGTAATAAAAAAAAATGCACTGGTGCCGGATATGACACTTAACAATAGAAGACAGTGTAATAACATCTGCAAACAGTTGAGACAAAAGGACTGAAATCCAAGAATCTTGTACACAAACAGTATATCATGCACCTATCAGGATGAAAGGATATCATTTGTGGAAATGCAAGAATTCACCCATGCATCCTATCTGAGGAAATCAATCAATAAAAGGGTTTAACCCAATGATAAAATAGAAATGAGACAATACATTAGGAGGAAGAGGAGAGGAAAACTGTGGTGAGTAAGGCACCTTGCTATAAATATCAGTATAAACACCTGTACATATGTAATCTAAGTGGAAAAGAAGTATGGGCTATTATTAATTGAATTATATATGGAGTAAGAGAATAGTCTTGAAAGAGAAGGAACATTCTGTAGGAAAACTGATAATGATTTCTAAATTATCTTACATACCCTGGAGTGGAAAATGAGGGGAAGAAGAGTGGAAGTGAGTGTATTCCAAAGGTCTCATAAGGGAAGGAGGTGAAGTAGGGCAATATAGGGGAGAAATGAAAGCTTTTTAAGAGTTTCATCTCTTTTGATTGGGAGAGGAACATATGAACCCGAGAACAGGAAAATAAAAGGCATGCAATAATAATTGTGCTTGTTTTTTACTTTCAGAATCACCTAACCCCCAACAGTTAATCAATCAAATTTAGTTTTTTTCTTTTTCTTCTCTCTCTCACACACACATAGGCCAAGGACAGTGTTTGACAGTCCCGGGCCTCAATGGCAAACCCTACCACACCATCAGTGCCATGCCTCCTCCGTCATTCTGTTCCTACATCCTAGCACATGAACTTTTAAAAGGTAACCTCATGGCCCAAGATAGTTACTGGAGCTCAGCCATTTCATCTCTGTCTTAAGCAGGGAGGGGTGGATATGAATACAGACTCCTAGCTGAGCCATCTCCCTATAAAGAGCACTCCCAGAAACCCCAAATAGCCTCCCTTTGCATCACATTTACCATCCTTAGCTGCAAAGGAGGCTGGAAGTTTTGAAATAAAATCAGATTTCTCTCAGTTAAGAAAGAAAAGTAGAATGGGTATTGAAAGTAGGTAACAGTCTGCCAAAGAAGGTAGTAACTAATGGAATGGAAAAATACAGTAAAATTTACAAAGTATATCTTGTTAGGAGAGCAGAGAAAGTGATGGTAGCCATAAATGGGATGAAAAAGCAGAACTGAACTTCAAAATGCATCAAAGAAACATGTAATAAATAGAACCATGATGACACCAGCAAAATTAGGAAAATATAATAAATATAAAATATGGGAAAAATAAGGCATTACAGTCCTTGCACTAAATGTGACTACATTACATTCTCTTATTAAAAGACAGAGAATACCAGGTTAAATTAAGAAACAAAGCTCAACTCTATGCAGTTTACATAAAACTCATTTAAAACAGTGACTGTAAAGGCTGAAAATACAACAATAGCTCAAGAAACACCAAACCAAGGAACCAAATCCATTGTCATCAAGTGAATTCCGACTCATAGTGACCCTATAGAACAGAGTAGAATTGTCTCATAGGGTTTCCAAGGAATGTCTGATGGTGTCATGGATTGAATTGTGTCCCCCAAAAATATCTGTCAACTTGGCTGGGTCATGATTCCCAGTATTGTATGATTATGTACCATTTCATAATTGGATGTGATTTCGTTATGTGTTGTAAACTCGATCACTGTGATGTAATAAGATGGATTAGCGGCAGTTATATTGATGAGGTCTACAAGATTAGATAGTGTCTTAAACCAATCTTTTCTGAGATATAAAAGAGAGAAGCAAGCAGAGACACAAGGGAACCTCGTATCACCAAGAAAGCAGTGCTAGGACCAGAGCACATCTTTGGACCCGAGGTTCCTGCGCAGAGAAGCTCCCTGACCAAGGGAAGATTGATGACATGGACCTTCCTCCAAAGTAGACAGAGAAAGCATTCCCCTGGAGCTGATGCCCTGAATTTGGACTTGTAGCCTACTGGACTGTGAGAGAATAAACTTCTCTTAGTTAAAGCCATCCACTTGTGTTATTTCTGTTACAGCAGCACTAGATGACTAAGATGGATTCAAACTGCTGAACTTTTGGTTAGCAGGCGAGTTCTTAACCACTGTGAGGGCTCTGCCAGGCAAATGGAAACACAAAGAAGTCAGGATGATTACTATTAGATAAGATGTACTTTAAAATTTAAAACATCAGGTAAAATAAATATAATCTATTAAAAGGATATAATATAAATCTGAATGAAGCCACCAACCAAGCAGCTAAATACATAAAATTTCAAACCACCTGGAATATTGTTAGCAGCATTGTTTCCACTGAACAAGATATACTTGCCAGCCTTCCCTGAAGGCATTGGTGAGGTCTAAGCAGAATTATTCAGGTGGGGTTTCAGAGAAAATTCTTTAAAGCAGGCCTACTCAAGAAGGCACGTACTCTTTTACCCCACTTCCTTGCTCCTTCTTACCAACTCCAGTGTGAGAGCGTGGCTAGAACTCCAGCAGCTTTCTTGTGACAAGGAGGTGACTCTAAAGATGAAAGATATCTGCTTAGGATTGAAAATAGAAAGATAGAAGGTAGCAGGTCTCCTGAAAATACATGGAACCGCTGTATTTGTCACAGAATGCAGGTTTATGAGGAAAAAATAAATCACTATCTTGTTCAAATACAAACACTTGTACTGTGGGGGCTTGTGTGTTGCGTGATGCTGGAAGCCATGCCACCAGTAATCAAATACCAGCAGGGCCACCCATGGTGAACAGTTTTCAGCTGGGCTTCCAGACTAAGACAGACTAGGAAGAAAGACCTGATAGTCTGCTTCTGAAAAAAATTCGCCAGTGAAAACCTTATGAATAGCAGCAGAATGTTGTCTGATATAGTGCCAGAAGATGAGCCCGTCAGGTTGGAAGGCACTCAAAAGACAACTGAGGAAGAGCTTCCTTGTCAAAGTGGAGTCTACCTTAATGACATGAATGGCATCAAACTTTCAGTACCTTCATTTGCTGATGTGACATGACTCAAAATGAGAAGAAACAGCTGCAAACATCCATTAATAAGAGGAATGTGGAATGTAAGAAGTATGAATCTAGGAAAATTGGACCTCGTCAAAAATGGAATAGAACGCATAAAGATTGATATCCTAGGCATTAGTGAGCTGAAATGGACTGGTACTGGCCGTTTTGAATCAGACGGTCTACTATGCTGCGAATGACAAATTGATGAGGAATGGCATCATGTTCATCATCAAAAAGAACATTTCAAGATCTATTCTGAAGTACATTGCTGTCAGTGATAATAACCATAGGCCTACAAGGAAGGCCAGTCAATATGACTATTATGCAAATTTACAAACCAACCACTAAGGCCAAAGATGAAGAAATTGAAGATTTTTGCCAACTTCTGCAGTCTGAAATTGATCAAACACGCAATCAAGATGCATAGGTAATTACTGGAGATTGGAATGGGAAAGTTGGAAAAAAAGAAAAAGGATTGCTAGTTGGAAAATATAGCCTTGATGATAGGAATGATACTGGAGATTGCATAATAGAATTTTGCAAGACCAGTGATTCTTCATTGCAAATACCTTTTTTTCACCAACATATACGTCGACTATACACGTGGACTTCACCACATGGAATACACAGGAATCAAATCGAGTGCATCTGGAAGAGCTCAATATTCTCAGTCAGAACAAAGCCAGGGGGCAACTGTGGAACAGACCAACAATTGCTCATATACAAGATCAAGTTGAAGAAAATTAGAACAAGCCCAAGAGATCCAAAGTAGGACCTTGAGTATATCCGACCTGAATTTTGAGACCACCTCCAGAATAGATTTGACCCATTGAACACTAATGATCAAAGACAAGACAAGTTGTGGAATGACATCAAGGACATCACACATGAAGAAAGCAAGAGGTCATTAAAAATACAGGAAAGAAAGAAAAGACCAAAAGGGATGTCAGAAGAGACTCTGAAAGTTGCCCTTGAATGAAGAGTAGCTAAAGTGAAAGGAAGAAATGATGAAGTGAGAGAGCTGAACAGAAGATTTCAAAGGGCAGCTTGAGAAGACAAAGTATTATAATGAAATGTGCAAAGACCTGGAGACAGAAAACCAAAAGGGAAGAACACACTCAGCATTTCTCAAGCTTAAAGAACTGAAGAAAAAAGTTCAAGCCTCAAGTTGCAATACTGAATAATTCTATGGGGAAAATATTAAACGACACAGGAAGCATTAAAAGAACATGGAAGGAATACACAGAGTCACAGTACCAAAAAGAATAGGTTGACAGTCAGCCATTTCAGGAGGTAACATACAATCAAGAGCCAATGGTACTGAAAGAAGAAGTCCAAATTGCACTGAAGGCATTGGAGAAAAACAAGGCTCCAGGAATTGACGGAATACCAACTGAGATGTTTCGACAAGTGAATGAAGCACTGGAAATGCTCACTTGTCCATGCCAAGAAATTTGGAAGACAGCTACCTGTCCAGCCAACTGGAAGAGATCAATATTTGTACCCATTTCAAAGAAGGGTGATCCAACAGAATTCTGGAATTATCAAACAATATCATTAATATCACACACAAATACAATTTTTCTGAAGATCATTCAAAAATGGTTGCCCCAGTATATCAAAAGGGAACTGCCAGAAATTCAAGCCAGATCAAAAGAGGGCATGGAACAAGGGATAGCACTGCTGATGTCAGATGGATCCTGGCTGAAAGCAGAGAATACCAGAAAGATGTTTACCTGTGTTTTATTGACTCTGCAAAGGCATTTGACAGTGTGGATCATAACAAATTATGGATAACATTGGTAAGTATGGGAATTCCAGAACACTTAATGGTGCTCATGAGGAACCTGTACTTAGACCAAGAGGCAGTCGTTCGAATAGAACAAGGAGATACTGTGTGGTTTAAAGTCAGGAAAGATGTGCATCCTTTCACCATACTTATTCAGTCTGTATGCTGAGCAAATAATCTGAGATGCTGGACTATACGAAGAAGAATGGACATCAGGATTGGAGGAAGACTCATTAACAACCTGCATTATGCAAATGACTCAACCTTGTTTGCTGAAAGTGAAGAGGACTTGAAGCACTTATTGATGAATATCAAAGACCACAGCCTTCAGTATGGATAACACCTCAACATAAAGGAAACAAAAATTCTCACCAAATAAGCGATGTCATAATAAACAGAGAAAAGATTGAAGTCATCAAGGATTTCATTTTACCTGGATCCACAATCAACGTCCATGGAAGCAGCAGTCAAGAAATCAAACAATGCATTGCACTGGGCAAATCTGCTGCAAAGATCTCTTTAAAGTGTTAAAAACCAAAGATGTCAATTTAAGGACTAAAGTTCGTCTGACCCAAGCCATGGTGTTTTCAATCACTTCATATGCATGTGAATGAATAAGGAAGATCAAAGAAGAATTGATGCCTTTGAATTATGGTGTTAGTGAAGAATATTGAATATACCATGGACTGCCAGAAGAGTGTACAAATCTGTCTTGGAAGAAATACAGCCAAAATGCTCATCAGAAGCGAGAATGGCGAGACTTCATCTCACATACTTTGGACACGTTATCAGGAGGGACCAGTCCTTGGAAAGGTCATCATGCTAGGTAGAGTAGAGGGTCAGTGAAAAAGAGGAAGACCCTCAATGAGATGGACCGACACAGTGGCTGCAACTATGGGCTCAAGCATAACAATGCTTGTGAGGGTGGTGCAGGACTGGGCAGTGTTTTGTTCTATTGTACATAGGGTCACTATGAGTTGGAATCACCTAAATGGCACCTACCAATAACATCTGGTTCAAGATTCTGTAATTTTAGCTGTTATTAGAAACTTAAACTAATTTTAGCTAATACCCAAAGAGAACTTCATTAGAATACAACCATAGTGAGAGACTTTAAAAGTTCTCCCAAAGATGAACAGATGTAATTCAAACAAAATTAAGAAATTATATAGAGAATCTGAATAAAATTTATTTGAATATAATGAATGAATTAATCTTGAATGCATTTATATGTATGTGTGTTGTTTTTTGGAGCCCTGGTGGCACGGTGGTTAAGCACTGCGCTACTAACCAAAAGGTCAGCAGTTCAAGTCCACCAGCCCCTCCTTGGAAACCCTATGGGGTGGTTCTACTCTGTCCTATAGGGTTGCTAATGGTAAGAGTCGTCTCGATGGCAATGGGTTTTGGTATTGTTGTTAGTTGCTGTCAATTTGATTCTGACTCATGGTGAACCATGTGTGCAGAACAGATTTTCAAGGCTGTGGCCTTTCAGAAGCAGATTACCAGACCCATCTTCCAAAGTGCCTCTGGGTAAGTTTGAACCGCCAACCTTTGGACTAGTAATCTAGTCCTTGCACTACCCAAGGAGTCCTTGTATTATCCATCTATGTACATATCTATCTATCTGTATACACAGACATATGTGTGTGTGTATATATATACATTTATATATTTGTATACATGTATGTATATATTTTTTACTCTGCAGTAATAAACGTGTATGTATTGTGAGTGATTAGAGCTTGAGCCGCAGAGCTTGTCTTTTAAGATTACCCTTAAATTATGAAACTTATTTCGCTCTTAGTGTGATTTAAAAATATTTGTGTATGGTATATCACCTATACAGAGGACATATGAAGGATTTTTAAATTTTAATTTAAATTTGCAGGACACTGGCTATTGTTTGCTTTCTAGTAAAGGTGTTCCTAAGTCCTCAGAGTATAACTGGCACTGACTTTTCAGTTGTAGATCATAATATCTTTCAAATGGCATCATAATAACTATTTTCAATACCCCAACCACTGCCAAATAAAATTTCAATTCTTGTAATGTATGAGGAAAGAAATTCTCCTGGGTTTCAATAATGATGACGATGTCAGAGACACTTTTTAGTGTGACATATTTAAGGACCATTATATTATATGGTGTTAGGTAGAGGATACATGAAAAAATGGTGGTTCCTAGTGACTTTTAGCATTCACAATCTTAGGTGAACTGCATAGAAGATATGTTTATCTCCCTTTTCCTTTCTGTTGTTCTTTTTAATCTGAATTTCATATCGATTTGTGTCTTATTATTTTCGAAATACAATGTAATTTTATAGATGCCTCGTGGTTGATAGCCAGGCATATACAGACAGTTCCCAGGTTACAGACATCTTGTACTTAAGAACACACTGCTAGAAAGACTATTACAATAAAAATTCGGGTTGACATAACGCTGATACCAAAACAAGGCAAAGACGTCACAAAAAAAGAAAATTACAGACCAATATCTCTCATGAATATAGACGCAAAAATTCTTAACAAAATTCTAGCCAATAGAATTCAGCATCATATCAAAAAAATAATACACCACGACCAAGTAGGATTCATAC
>NW_004444057.1:4750044-4751969 GCF_000243295.1 Trichechus manatus latirostris | reverse complement strand
TCATTTTCCAAAATGGTTGTATCATTTTGCATTCCCACCAGCAGTGCATAAAATTTCCGATCTCCCCGCAGCCCCTCCAACATTTGTTATTTCCAGTGTTCTTGATTCGTGCCAGTAATGCTGGGGTAAGATGGTATCTCATTGTGGTTTTAATTTGCATTTCTCAAATGGCTAGTGATCGTGAGCGATTCCTCATGTGTCTGTTGGCTGCTTGAATGTCTTCTTTGGTGAAGTGTCTGTTCATTTCCTTTGCCCAATTTTTAATAGGATTATTAATCTTTTTGTTGCAGAGGTGTTGGATTTTCATGTAGATTATGGAGATTAGACCTTTGTCTGACTCGTAAGTGTTATATACATAGAAAGGTAGAATATATACTATATACTAAGACAAACATTTTACTAAGTGATGCTAAATAAGAACCATATGTACCTGTTTCAACTTCCCTACAAATTTGACTTAGACAGATTTAGGAATGGTTCTCATTCGTAACCCTGGGACTGCCTGTATTAAAAGATGGGAAGCATCAAGCAGAGTGAACGTACGTACTCATAATAGCTGTCTAACTAATGTTTTCCTCCCTTCAGTAACTAAGTCATACTGTATATTTTCCATCCAACTGATATATTATAAATCACTTTTTAATATCTTTTTATCTGAACAAGAAAAAAAATCATTTGTATTATAGACATGTAAATTTAACTTAAAACTACAAAACCTGGTTTGAGGCTTGATACTGTGGCCATAAATCATATATAATAACATTGTAAATGAGATAACTGTAACATTATATTCTCTGGGCAAGGTTAATAGATTCAGTTCAAGTCTAGCAAGAAATTGTAGCTGACATTTTCCCATTTCTTTCAGAAAAGCCTTTATAAATCCTCAACTTCTAAATTGGACTGAATTAGGTCCCAGTGGAGAAAATCCTAGATTTAGTGTTTTTAATGTCCTAAGTTACTGTGTAGGAACCAACTTTATAACTATAGTCAAATATGGCTTGGGGACTTTAAAAGTTTGTTTTTGTTATTGCCATCCAATTCCAATAGTAAACCTAGTTGTATTAATAATAACAAAACAAAAGGATGATGAAAGTAATAGCGCAAAGTTAAAGGGGGAAAAGAAAAAGCCTGTCAATTGGTTAACCTGGGTTAACAGCGGAAAAAAAATAAATAAGAGTTTTATTCAAGACTTTCCCTGGGTGACTAAACAAAACACAGCAGGTCTACTTCTTTCATTTTCAATTCACAGCTCTTCACCCTGTTAACAGAATATTTACGTTCTACTGTGGCCTGTTTCTTGCTGTTGTCAAACTCTCCTCTGAGAAATGGCACAAGGGGTGACCTTAATCTCTTTCTACTGTGGGAAAAAAAGCATCTGCACTATGATGCCCGGAGGCCCAGAACGCTCAGCTCCCTAATCTAACCTTTGCTGGGAGAATTTTCCCACATGCCATCTTGTCATCAGGAAGTGGGTATAAAGTTTTCAAGACACTGAGTGATTCCTGAGAAAGGCAGAATCTAAATCTCCAAGGTCAGGAGATTGTTGAACAGAAGAATTCTTCACAATGTGAGGTTTCCACTCCTTTCCAATGGCCAAGATTATGATTTAGTTTCTTATTCCCAGACACCATGATGGTTCAAATGGTCTCTTTCCTGCCAAAATTTCTGTGGATTTTATTTTATCCTGTACATCCTTGTTGGATTTATTCTTCTTGCAATTCCTTTTCATCATTTCATTTTGCTGCCCAAGTCCTACCAGACCTCTTTGTCCTTCAGGAGCCAGATGCATGCTTTTCTGACTGTCATTTCAAAACTTCTCACAATAGGCCCAATTTATCTATCTGCATTTTTTTTTTTTTTTTTTAATTTTTTACTGTACTTCAGGTGAAGGCTTACAGAACAAATAGCTTCTTATGAAACAGTAG
>NW_004444057.1:4727453-4747483 GCF_000243295.1 Trichechus manatus latirostris | reverse complement strand
AGGTCTTTTACATCCCTGGTCAGATTTATTCCTAAGTATTTTATCTTTTTAGAGGCTATTGAAAATGGTATTGATTTCCTTATTTCCTTTTTCTATCTGCATTTTTGTCCTCTTTTTGTTTTCTGTGCTTAACTCATTCCTTTCTTTATTCCTGCTCTTCTGCTTAGCTTAAATACCTTAGATGTCACCAAATCCAAGGGCAACCACATGTTATGCCATACGGAATACACATGATTAACACTTGGCTCAAAACCCAGTTTATCCCTAACCTTGAGACTTGTCTTGCCTAACTCCACTCTACATTGACTTTCTCTTATTTTGAATTTTCAGTAGACTTAGAATAATACTATATATCATATTTAATTTTCTTTAAGTAGTATTCAGGTTGTTCCTTGAACGTTACTCATTTTTCCTCAACCAGACCTGAAGTTCCTTCAGGTCAAGGATAATACATTTTGCTACATTTCTATTCCCTACAGTGCAGTTCTAGGTGTATAGTAACCGACAGTTGCATTCAAGTTAACTCTTCAGCAGATTGTAAGCCTTCTTCTTATAGCCATTCTGGACATATTTCAACTAGAACGTCTTTTCCTCTTGTCTGTTTGTAACCAGGTTGTGTGTTAATATAATAAATCTCTCACTTGTTATTTCATTGTTCGATTGAATTACCGTTAAAACTACTTGAAACACTATTATACTGTTCTTTTAGGGTGACTTGCGAATTAGAACGGTGCTATCTTTGAACATCTTTGTCTCCTTAACAAGCAGTGATTGTCTCTGATTCACCTTCAGCTCTGGCTTAAGGAAATGTGCATTCTCTCAGCCTTTTGAACTGTTCATAATATTGTGTGTTCTCTTATATTTGGCAACCCAAATACTGCCTGGTTAAAATCCCCAAAGATATAGGTTATTTAACCTTAGCTTTTTCTACTTTAGTAATGCAAACAACACATATAATAAATGTGGATATTTAATGTTTAAATCTCTGATGTAGGGGTTCCTACATTGTAATTAGGGGCAATGTGGTACCCCCAAGGCTCCTGGCACTTACTTTCGTAAAAATACTGAGAATGATATTAACATCTGCCTGATGGAATAAAATATTACCATCCATCATTCAAATATCAGGCTCATAAAGTAAGGAGGATAATATCTCTGATAACACAAATTATACCTCACTATTGAGAATTATAGCTTTTTTAATGCTTATAACTTTTTAAATTATTATCAAGGATTTAATAACTTCTTAAAATGATAAACAGGTCTTATATAATTGGCAGAAACATCTACTAGGGTCTGTTTTTAAATTTCATTATTTTTTAAAATGAATTTTTTGAGAGGGTAGATTTTCTGTAAGTTCTATTGTGACTGTGTCTATATGGAATCAACTGATCAGTAACTTTAGAAGCTTCAGTTAGTAACTTGCACTATGATTCTAAATAATTAAAATGTAATCTATTGAATTGTTAATTGTTCAAGAATTTGTTGTCTTTAGTATTAATTTAGTCCCATCAATAACTACTTATCTCTGATCCTGTGTAAAAAGCTACTCTAGACGCTCCGTGAGGTATAAAGAAGTATAACACACAATTCTGTCCATAATTTGTTTATGAGCTTGTTGAAGATACAGAGCACATGTGCTCGTGTGCACACACACATACACACAGACACACACCCAAACTAAATAACGAGAAGAGAATAACATGCATTTCTCTGGGAAATATGACTAAATGAGTAGTATGTGTAAATGAGCAGTATGAATAAATATTATTAATTGAGAGGAGTTATTGGGCCGGGGTTGTTAGGAGAAAGAAATTTCAAATGAGAACTCTATAGTTGTTGTTAGGTGCCATTGAGTTGGTTCTGACTCATAGCAATCTTATGTATAACAGAATGAAATGTTGCCTTATCCCGCACCATCCTCACAATCATTGCTCTGTTTGAACTCATTGTCGCAGCCACTGTTGAGGGTCTTCCTCTTTTTCACTGACCCTCTACTTTACCAAGCATGATGTCCTTCTCCAGGGACTGTCCCCTCCTGTATAACATACCCTTAAAATTCATTGTTTTAACATTTTCAACTTCTACTCTTTTCAGAAGAGCCCCCAAAAGTCCTGTTTTATGCAGATTTGTACTTTGCTGGGAGAAGATTCTGTACAGTTATCTTAGGCTGTGTTCTCCAGAGAAACAAAACCAGCAAAGTGTGTAAATATATATATATATAAAGAGAATTATATCAAGAAAATGGCTCACGCAATTGTAGAGGTTGGAACATCCATGGATCAAGATAAAGGCTTCTCTCGATTCACATAGCTGCAGGGGCTGGTGAACCCAAGATCATCAGGTTGGAGAGCAGGGCTCCTGCTCACAGACTGTGAAGGTCAATGAATCCCAAGATCAGCAGATAAACTGATAGCTCAAGTCCTAAGAACTGGAGGTCAGACAAACAGGAGGCAGCCACAGGATTCAGAGCAGCAAAAAGACAGAACGTCTGCTTATATTCAGAAGCAGGCAAAACCCCCAAGGAAACTCCCTTTCAGCTGATTGGCTACTCACAGCAGATTCAATCATGGGAGTGATCACATATAGACACTGAGAATCATGGCCCAGCCAAGTTGGCACACAATCTTAACCATCACAATAGTGTAGCTTCTGAAGTTGATATAGGGAGTGAGACTACAGGCATACCTCGGACATATAGCGGCTTCTGTTGCAGACCACTGCAATAAAGCAAATATCACAATTAAGCAAGTAAAACAAATTTTTTGGTTTCCCAGTGCATACAAAAGTTATGTTTATACTATACTGCAGTCTATTAAGTGTGTAATAGCATTATGTCTAAAAAAACAATGTACATACCTTAATTAACAAATACTTCTTGCTAGAAAACACTAACCATCATCTGAGCCTTCATCAAGTCATAATCTTTTCACTTGTGGAGGGTCTTGCCTCAGTTGATGGCTGCTGACTGCTTAGGGTGGTAGTCGCTGAAAGTTGGGGTAGCTGTGGCAATTTCCTAAAATAAGACAACAATGAAGTTTGCCACATTGATTGACTCTTCCTTTCACAAAAGATTTCTCTGTAGCATGCATTGCTGTTTGATAGCATTTTACCCATCGTAGAACTTTCAAAATTGGAGTCAATCCTCTCAAACCATGCCACTGCTTTATCAACTAAGTTTATGTAATATTCTAAATCCTTTGTTGTCATTTCAACAATGTTCACAGCATCTTCACCAGGAGTAGATTCCATCTCAAGAAACCATTTTCTTTGCTTATCCATAAGAAGCAACTCATCTGTTAAATTTTTATCATGAGATTGGAGCAATTCAGTCACATCTTCAGGCTCTACTTCTAATTCTAGTTCTCTTGCTATTTCCACCACATTTGCAATTACTTCTTCTACTGAAGTTTTGAACCCCTCAAAGTCATCCATGAGAGTTGGAATCAACTTCTTCCAAACTCCTGTTAATGTTGATATTTTGACTTCCTCCTATGAATCATAACGTTCTTAATGGCATCTAGAATGGTGAATCCTTTCCAGAAGGTTTTTAATTTACTTTACCCAGATCCATCAGCAGAATCACCTTCTATGGCAGCTATAGCCATACGAAATATATTTCTTAAATAATAAGACTTGAAAGTCAAAATTACTCCTTGATCCATGGGCTGTAGGATGGATGTTGTGTTAGCAGGCATGAAAACAACATTAATCTCCTTGTACACCTCCATCAGAGCTCTTGGTTGACCAGGTGCATTGTCAATGAGCATTAATATTTTGAAAGGAATCTTTTTTTCTGAGCAGTAGTTCTCAACAGTGGGCGTAAAATATTCAGTAAACCATATTGTAAACAGTTGTGCTGTCATCCAGGCTTTGTTGTTCTATTTACAGAGCACAGGCAGAGTAGATTTAGCATAATTCCTAAGGGTCCTAGGATTCTCAGAATGGTAAATAAGCATTGGCTTCACTTAAAGTCACCAGCTACGTTAGCCCCTAAGAAGAGAGTCAGCCTGTCCTTTGAAGATTTGAAGCCAGGCATTGACTTCTCTGTAGCTGTGAAAGTCCTAGGGCATCTTCTTCCAACATAAAGCTGTTTCATCTATATTGAAAATCTGTTGTTTAGTGTAGCCACCTTCATCAGTTATCTTAGAGAGACATTCTAGATAACTTGCTACAGCTTCTACTTGCACTTGCTTCTTCACCTTGCACTTTTATGTTAGGAAGATAGCTTCTTTCCATAAACTTTACTGTGATGATTAAGACTGTCAAGTTGGCTGGGCCATGATTCTCAGTATTTTGGCAGTCACATAATGTTGTGATCACTTCCCTGTTGAGATTTGATGTGTGATCACCTCATGATGGGATCTGCTGTGAGTAGTCAATCAGTTGAATGGGAATTTCCTAGGGCATGTGACCAGCACTGAATATAAGTGGACATTATGGCAAGGCTTGGGGGCTTTCTGCTTGTGCTGGATGCTGCAGCTGGCTCGTCTTTGGCTGACCTCCAGTTGTTGGGACTTGAGGTAGCAGCTTACCTGTGGGCTTGCTTGCTGATCTTGGGATTCATCGATATTCACAGCCTGTGAACAAGAGCTCTGCTCTCTGACCTGCCTATCTTGGGTTCACCAGCCCCTGTGGCTACATGAATCAGGAGAAGCCTCTATCCTGACCAATGGACTTGGGACATTCCAGCCTCTACTACCACATACACAGTTTCTTTGATATAAATCTTTCTCTCTATATATACTTATGTCCTTTACTGGGGTTTTCCTTCTCTAGAGAACCCAGCCTAAGACATTTGATACTGAGAGTGGTTCTAGAGAAAGAAAATTGTAAGGATGAGTTTTCTAAATTGATTCTCAAGTCTGGTTAGTCTTAAAGATGTTGATGACTCTGCCTCCAGCAGTAAAGATGGCACTGCTAGTCCATGGCGTGGGGTGGTGATACAAATATGCAAAATATCACCACCAGTAGATTAGGTATTGGTAAAAGGTGAGGCTCTGAGTGAACACATGTGTGATATCTTTCTACAGCTTTGTCAGAATGAGAAGTATAAGGAAGCTGGTTGGTTTGTCCTACTTTCGCTAGACAAACTGGTGAATGAAAGAGATGCGTTCAGGGCTTCAGAGTCAAAGCTCAAGTGCCGCATACATGACTTCAAGGCTTCCACTTGTGCTTTGAAAGAAAGCCTTATTTCTTGTAGTAATAAAGCTGAAATTGTTGAAAAGCAAATTCAGAGTCTTACAGTAAGAGTGACTAAATTACAATGTGAACTCAATTGCCAACCTCGAGAGGTGTCTGAAGTTAAAGTGAGGACATTGATTGGAAAGAAATGGGATCCTGAAACTTGGGATGGGGACATATGGGAAGATAATCAGGAAGCTGGAGACACTGAGCCCCTAAATTCTGTTGAATCACTCCTGCCAGCAGAACCAGCCCTCTTGTTCCCATCTGAAGCGACTACTTCATGTTTGTCTGCTAAACCACCCTGCCCAGTAAAACCATTAGCCCTTCCACTCCCATCTAATGAGATTAGCCCAGCTACCTAGTCTGAGTCATTGCCTGGGGCATTGCCTGAGAAAGAAGTTTTACAGGACAATGCTGAATGTTCTTAAAACATTGCCTCACTACTGATTCTGTCTTCTAGATCTATAACTAGACGTAAGTCCCAGGGAACCCCAAAAGGCAAAGTACACAGTGTGACCCAGGCGGAGGTACGCTACACTCCAAAAGAACTGCTTGAATTTTCTAACATGTACAAACAAACCTGGGGAATATCTGTGGGAATGGCTATTAAGGGTGTGGGATAATGGTGCAAGGAACATAAAGATGGATCAGTCTGAGTTTATTGATATGGGCCCACAAGCAAAGATTCTTCATTCAGTGTTTCAGCTAGAGAAGTTAGGAAAGGATCTAATAGTTTATTTGGTTGGGTTGTTGAAGCATGGATTATGCAGTGGCCTACACTTCAAGTTGAAGTACCAGACTTGCCTTGGTATACTGTAGATGAAGGTATCCAAAGGCTTAGGGAAATTGGCATGCTAGAGTGGATTTATCAGGCTAGACCACAGATTCACAGATGGAGTGCCCAGAGGCCACACCTTTTACCACAATTGTGAGGAACAAGTTTGTGAAGGGTGCCCTAGTATCCTTGAAGACTGCTGTAATTGCTGTTTTATATAAATCGGATTTGACAGTGGGAACTTCCCTAACTGAATTAAGACATCTAACTGATTGGGCCCCGTGGTAGTAGGGACCAAGTGGCTGCAGTCAATTGATAAAGACTACACGGGCGTGGTTACAATAATGGACAACAGAGTCAAAGCAGTAATTAGAATAGTCTGACTCGTATGAACTTATGGTGCTGGCTATTTAGTCATGGTGTTCCTAGGAGTGAAATAGATAGGAAGTCTACTAAATATTTACTTGATCTGTACAAACAGATGAATTCTAGGTCAGGTGAACGACAGTCTAACTCAAATTACCAGAACAGAGAGTCATGGTCCCTCAGTCAATTCCCAGAGTTGAGCGAGTTTAAAGACCCATAACCCCTTTAATGAAAGGGAGGCTGTATCCTCTTAAGGAAGGCCTCCAATACACTGCCAAAAATTTATACTTTTATTCTCTTCCCAGCCTTCCCCAAAGGGATCTATGGCCTTTTATGAGAGTGACTGTTCATTGGGGAAAAGGAAATAATCAGAATTTTCAGAGATTACTGGATACTGGCTCTGAACTGACATTAATTCCAGGAGACCCAAATCCTCAGTGTGGCACATCAGTCAGAGTGGGGGCATATGGAGGTCAGGTCATTAATGGAGTCTTGACTCATGCCCGTCTCACAGTAGGTCCAGTGGGTCCCCAAACCCATCCTGTAGTGATTTCCCCAGTTCAGAATGCATAATTGGAATCAATATACTCAGCAACTGGGAGAACCCCCACTTTGGATCTCTGACAAATGGAGTCAGGGATATTATGATAGGAAAAGCCAAGTGGAAGCCATTAGAACTGCCCCTACCTAAGAAAATAGTAAACCAAAAGCAATACTGCATTCCTGGAGGGATTGCAGAGATTACTGCCACCATCCAGGACTTGAAGAATGCAGGGGTGGTGATTCCTATCACATCCCCATCCAACTCGCCTATTTGGCCTGTGCAAAAAACAGATGAATCTTGGAGAATGACAGTGGATTATTGAAAATTTAACCAGGTGGTGACTCCAATTGCAGCTGCTATTGCAGATGTAGTTTCATTGCTTGAGCAAATTAATACATCTCCTGGTACCTGGTATGCAGCTATTGATCTGGCTAATGTCTTTTTCTCCATACCTGTTTCAAAGGACCATCAGAAGCAGTTTGCCTTCAGCTGGCAAGGCTATCAATATACCTTCAGCTGCCTACCTCAGAGTTACATCAACTCTCCAGCCCTATATCATAATTTAGTCAGCAGGGAACTTGATTGTCTTTCCCTTCCACAAGACGTCACAATGGTCCATTACATTGATGACACTATGCTGATTGGACCTAGTAAGGAAGAAGTGTCAATGACTCTGGACTTATTGGTAAAACATTTCTGTGCTAGAGAGTGGGAAATTAATCCCACAAAAATTCAGTCATCTTCAACCTCAGCGATTCTAGGGGCCTAGTGGTGTGAGGCATGTTGAGATATTCCTTCTAAAGTGAAGGATAAGTTATTGCATCTGGCTCTTCCCACAACTAAAAAGGAGACACAACACCTGGTGGGCCTCTTTGGATTTTGAAGGCAACATATTCCTCATTTGAGTGTGCTACTCCGGCCTATTAAGTGACTTGAAAAGCTGTTAGTTTTGAGTGGGGCCCAGAACAAGAGAAGACTCTTCAACAGGTTCAGGCTGCCATACAACTGCTCTGCCACTTGGACCGTATGATCCAGATGATTCAATGGTGCTTGAAGTGTCAGTGGCAGATAGAGATGCTGTTTGGCATCTTTTGCAGGCCCCTCTTTGTGAATCACAGCACAGACCCTTAGGATTTTGGAGCAAAGCCCTGCCATCCTCTGCAGATAACTACTCTCCTTTTGAAAAACAGCATTTGGCTCGTTACTGGGCATAAGTAGAGACTGAACCCTTAACCATGGGACACCAAGTCACACAAGTAGCCTGAGCTGCCCTTCATGAACTGGGTGTTGTCTGACCCAAAGAATCATAAAGTGGAACGAGCACAGCAGCACTCCATCATTAAATGGAAGTGGTATATACGAGATTGGGCCCAAACAGGACCTGAAGGCACAAGTAAGTTGTATGAAGAAGTGACCCAAACGCTCATGGTCTTCACTCCTGTCACATTGCCTTCTATCTCCCAGTCTGCACCCATGGCTTCATGGGAAGTTCCTTATAATCAGTTGACTGAAGAAGAGAAAACTCATGCCTGGTTTACAGATGGTTCTGTGCGATATTCAGGCATCATTCGAAAGTGAACAGTAGCAGCACTACAGCCTCTTTCTGAGACCTTTCTGAAGGACAGTGGTGAAGGGAAATCCTCCCAATGGGCAGAACTTCGAGCAGTGCACTTGATTGTTCACTTTGCTTGGAAGGAGAAATGGCCAGATGTGCAACTGTATACTGATTCACGGGCTGTGGCCAATGGTTTGGTTGGATGGTCGGGGAATTGGAAGGAACATGATTGGAAAATTAGAGACAAGGATTTATGGGGAAGAGATATGTGGATAAACCTCTCTGAATGGACCAAAGAAGTGAAGATATTTGTGTCTCATGTGAATGCTCACCAAAGCATGACTTCAGCAGAGGAAGATTGTAACAATCAAATGCACAGGATGACGTCCTCTGTGGAAATCAGTTATCTTCTTTCCCCAGCTACTGTCGTCATTGCTCAATGGGTTCATGAATAAAGTGACCGTGGTGGCATGGAGGGAGGTTATGCAAGGACCAAGGCTGACTTGGCTACAACCACTGCTGAATGCCCAATCTGCCAGCAGGAGAGACCAACACTAAGTCTTCAATATGGCACCATCCCTCCAGGTGATCAACTAGCAACCTGGGACAAGTTTATTACATTCGACCACTTCTGTCATGGAAAGGGAAGTGTTTTGTTCTTACTGGAATAGACACTTACTCTGGATATGGATTTGCCTTCCCTGCACACAATGCTTCTGCTAAAACTACCATCTGTGGACTTACAGAATGCCTCATCCACCATCATGGTATCCCACACAGCATTGTCTCAGATCAGGCGACTCACTTCACAGCAAATGAAGTGCAGCAGTAAGCCCATTCTCATGGAACTCTCTGGTCTTACCATGTTCCCCATCATCCTGAAGCAGCTGGCTTGATAGAACAATGGAATGGCCTTCTAAAGACACAATTATGGTGCCAGCTAGGTGGCAATACCTTGCAGGATTAGGGTAATGTTCTCCAAGAGGCTGTATATGCTCTAAACCAGCATCCAATATATGGTGCTATTTCTCCCATAGCCAGGATTCATGGATCCAGGAATCAAGGGGTGGGAATGGGAGTGGCACCACTCATTACCCTTCATGACCCACTCGCAAGATTTTTGCTTCCTGTCCCCGTGACCTTAAGCTCTGCAGGTCTAGGGGTCTTAGTTCCAAATGGAGGAATGCTCCCACCTGGAGACATCACTGATTCCATTGAACTGGAAGGTAAGTATGATACCTGGTCACTTTGGACACCTTATACCTTTGAATCAACAGGCAAATAAGGGAGTTACTATACTGACTGGTATGATTGATCCTGATTACCAAGAGGAAATTGGATTGATAATAATGGAGGTAAAGAAGAATATGTCTGGAATGCAGGAGATACCTTAGGACATCTCTTAGTACTACCATGCCCTGTGGTTAAAGTAAATGGAAAATTACAGCAACCCAATTCCAATATGACTACTAATGGCCCAGACCCTTCAGGAATGAAGGTTTGGGTCACCCCACCAGGCAAAGAACCACAACCAGCTGAGGTGCTTGCTGAGGGCAAAGGGAATATGGAATGTGTAGTGGAAGAAGGTAGTTCTAAATACCAGTTACGGCCATGTGACAAGTTGCAGAGACGAGGACTGTAATTGTTATGAGTATTTCTGCTTTGTATGTGTGCATCAAATATTTTTGTTTTCGTCACTTATAGAATATAAGATATAAACAGGGCTAGTGCATTTTTAGTTATATGCATGTTCATTATCATATTAAGTGCAAGTTTGACTTTATAATTGTCTTTATTCAGAGATTATGTATGGTTTAAGGAGATGTGTACAGGTGCCAAGTTGACAAAGGGTGAACTGTGATGGTTAAGATTATGTGTTAACTTGGCTGAGCCATGATTCTCAGTGTTTTGGAAGATGTATAATGTTGTGATCACTTGCCAGTTGAGTTTTGATGTGTGATCACCCTCATGATGGGATCTGCTATGAGTAGTCAGTCAGTTGGAAGGGAGTTTCCTAGGGCGTGTGGCCTGCATCGAATATAAGTGGACATTATGGCAAGGCTTAGGGACTTTCTGCTCATGCTGTATCCTGCAGCTGGCTCCTCTTCTTCTGACCTCCAATTCTTGGGACTTGAGCTAGCAGCTTACCTGCGGTCTTGCCTGCTGATCTTGGGATTTATCGATCTTTGCAATCTGTGAGCAAGAGCCCTGCTCTCTGACCTGCCAATCCTGGGTTTGCCAGCCCCTGTGGCTACGTGAATCAGGAGAAGCCTCTATCCTGACCCATGGACTTGGGACATTCTAGCCCCTACAACCACGCGAGCCATTTCCTTCATATAAAACTCTCTCTCTATATATATTTATATGCTTTACTGGTTTTGCTTCTCTAGAGAACACAGCCTAAGTCACTAATGAAACAACCTTGAAGCTAGATTCAGACTTTTCTTCTGCCACTTCCTCACCTCTCTCAACCTTCACAGAACTGAAGAGAGTTAGGGTTTTGCTCTGGATTAGGCTTTGGCTTAAGGGAATGTTGTGGCTGGTTTGATCTTCTATCCAGACCACTAAAACTTTCTCCACATCAGCAATAAGGCTGTTTTGCTTTCCTATCATTGGTGTGTTCACAGGAGTAGCACTTTTAATTTCCTTCAAGAACTTTTCCTTTTGCATTCACAACTTGGCTATCTGTTTGGCTTAAGAGGCCTAGCTTTCTAACTACCTTGGCCTTCCTCACTAAGCTTAATCAATTTTAGCTTTTGATTTTAACTGAGAGATGTGCGACTCTTCTTTTCACTTGAACACTCAGAGGTCATTGTAGGGTTATTAATTGGTCTAAACTTCAATATTATTGTGTCTCAGGGAGGCCCAAAGAGAGGGAGAGAGATGGGGGAATGGCTGGTCAGTGGAGCAGTAGAACACACACAACATTTATTGATTAAGTTCAATGTCTTACATAGGTGTGGCTTGTGGTTCCCCAAAACAATTACAATAGTAACATCAAAGATCACTGATCACAGATTACCATAACAGATATAATAATAATAATAAAGTTTGAAATATTGTGAGAATTACCAAAATGTGACACAGAGACACAATGTGAACACGTGCTGTTGGAAAAAGGCTGCTGATAGACTTGCTTGACACAGGGTTGCCACAAATCTTCAGTTTGCAAAACATAAAATATCTGCGAAGCATAATAAAGTGAAGTGCAATAAAATGAGGTATGTCCGTATCTGAAATGCCCCTAGCATCCATTGTCATTTCAACCCTTGGTTCTCTATGTCAGTATTAGTCAATTTGAGATTCAAGAACACCTAGGGGGAGTTATTCTTCTTGAATATCAAGAGTTTTCTGTATTGTATATCCCATGATTGACTGTGTTTTGTACAATCTTATAACCCATTGCCTGCAGTGACTGACAAATTGCAGGTATTTGATATTTGAATGAATGTGTGCATGGTGGGCAGATGCATATGGCTGCACTGGCAATAAGAAGTGAATTACGCAAAGGAAGATAAACATGAAAAATCAGCGGAGTAAGACTGTGGAGGGCCTTAGATTCTGAACATTTTATTTTTTTCAACACTATAGGCCTTTATTTTAAATGCAGCAGCCCAAATGAAAATTATCCTGAAGAAAAAAATCTATAGTATTATATAACCAGTTATAGGTAGGAGTTTTAAAGAACAGGACATCAAAATTAGTTATAGTTCCTTTAAAAGATACAGACTCTTTAAATGAAAATATGGAAACCAAGAAAGATATTGTGGCAAGAATATGAAGTGAGTATGTTGGGTGATATTTCACTAATTTATTTATTAGCTACAATAAATTATGTCATATTTAGACATTTTTGAAAAAACAAAATAATGGAGCTTATGTTCATAAACTAATAGTGTCCACCCCTTGCATGCTTTTCCTCCATCCCACTTCTCAGCAGAAGCTCCTTTTTACTCTTTTAAGCTTTGCTTTTCTTGTATCACCTCCATAACTTCATATATGTTTATATATTTATTGATTGATTTATCAGTGATGGATAATGTCTATTGACTGCATACCATTAAAAATGACTATTTCACTTCCTTACATTATCTCTCATTTTTATATGCACCGTATTTTTATACAAATAACATGAGCCTTGTACGTTAGTTTGCCAGCTGTGCCCTCCCCCAGTGGGGTATTTTGTAAGTGCACTTATCCTAATTTTTTTTTAAACCAACATGTAAAAAAGAATTGGCCTAGTGGCGCTTATGAAAATACCTCACGGGGCGGGGTGGGGGAGTGCACGGTTGGCAAACAAATGTAGAAGGCAAGTGTTATTTGCATTAAAATATGGTACATTGTTAATTTAATTTCCCTGTTACTTACCTTTGTTATTATAAATATATTTATATAAATAAATTCTATTTCTTGACTTTCTAGTGTTAGCTCCCCTGTTTTTCTCTCAATCTGTCTCTCCAACTTATTTTTTCCAACATTAGCAAAGTTGAAAACATTGTATTTTGTTCTTTAACCAAATTTAGATTCCTCTCCTATTGACTATTGGAAACGATCTAAAGTTTGAAAACCAATACATGGAATTAAATTATTTACCAGGCAAATATTAACTACTGAGGAAATTAGAAATGTGTTAGCATTACTTTGTCTTTTATTCCTATGTCCTATACCCAGGCCACTAGAAAGAGGAATTCTTAATATCCAATTAAATGAATTCTATTTTCCTATACACACTAGCTCAAATTCATGCTACATTTCAGTTTTTTTTTTTTTTTCCTACTTAACTAATTACTTTCTTTTGCTGGTTTTACTTTTATTTTCCTTTACTGAGAGAAATAACATGTTTTAATCATCAGGTAACTAATACTGTAGCTTCAAGCCTATTTTCTGATTCTATCTATCTACCTACCTACCTATCTATCTACCTATTTATCTATCTATCCATATGTATGTATATATATGTAGTCTTAGTTATCTAGTGCTGCTATAACAGAAACACCACAAGCAGATGGCTTTAACAAACAGAAGTTTACTCTCTCACAGTTTAAGAGGCTAGAAGTCTGAATTCAGGGTGTCAGTTCCAGGGGAAGGCTTTCTCTGTCAGCTCTGGAGGAAGGTCCTTGTCATCAATCTTTCCCTGGACTAGGAGCTTCTCAGCGCAGGAACCCCGGGTCCAAAGGATGTGATCTGCTCCTGACACTGCTTTCTTGGTGGTATGATGTCCCCACTCTCTGCTCTTTTCCCTCTCCTTTGATCTCTTGTAAGATAAAAGATAGTACAGGCCACACCCCGGGAAAACTCCCCTTACATTGGATCAGGGATGAGACCTGAGCAAGGATGTTACATCCCACCCTAATCCTCCTTAACATAATCTAATCTTGCCTCATTAACCACAGGCAGAGATTAGGATTTGCAACACACAAGAAAATCACATCAGATTACAAAATGGTGGATAATCATACAATACTGGGAATCATGGCATAGCCAAATTGATACACATATTTTTGGGGGACACAATTCAATCCATGATATATATATATGTATATATGTGTATATATGTATATATATACACACACACACATATATAAGGTCTATTACATTCTTCAAAATGAAAAGTCTTCTCAGAGCTCACTGTTTTTCTCTTCTAATTTATACTTACTGCTTCATAGGGTGTTTTAAAATATCCTCTCACATATTCTTAGATTTTGGTTCTGTATGGTGGTATTTTTTCAATTTCAGTTTTACCAAATTCTGGGTTCAAGTCACCACTTTTCATAACTGTTTGCATTCTTTGCTTTTTATCTATTTGTATTTTTATATTTAAAGTGATTTCTTATAGGCAGCATATAGATAAGTCTTGCTTTTTTATACAGTTTGAAAAATCTCTACTTTTTAATTGAGAAGTTGAGAACATTTACATTTAATGTGATTATGGATACATTGTTGCTTTTGTTGTTAGGCACCGTCGAGTCAGTTCTGACTCATAGTGACCCTATGTACAAAAGAATGAAATACTGCCAGATACTGCGCCATCCTCACAATCGTTATGTTTCAGCCCATTGTTGCAACCACTGTGTCGATTCATCTCATTGAGAGACTTCCTTGTTTTCACTGACCCTCTAATTTACCAAGCATGATGTCCTTCTCCAGGGACAGATCCCTCCTGATAATATGTCCAAAGTATGTGAGATGTAGTCTTGCCATCCTTGCTTCTAAGGAGCATTCTGGTTGTACTTTCTCCAAAACAGATTTGTTCATTCTTTTGGCAGTCCATAGTATATTCAGTATTCTTTGCCAACACCACAATTCAAAGGCATCAATTCTTCGATTTTCCTTATGCATCGTCCAGCTTTCACATGCATATGAGGTGATTGAAAATACTATGGCTTGGGTTAGGCGCACCTTAGTCTTTGAGGTGACATCTTTGCTTTTTAACACTTTAAAGAGGTCTTTTGCAGCAGATTTGCCCAATACATTGAGTCTTTTAACTTCTTGACTGCTGCTTCCATGCGTGTTGATTGTGGATCCAAGTAAAATGAAATCCTTAATGACTTCAATCTTTTCTCCGTTTATCATGACGTTGCTTATTGGTTCAGTTGTGAGGATTTTTGTCTTCTTTATGTTGAGCTGTAATACATACTGAAGGCTGTGATCTTTATTAATTTTTGTCAATAAGTGCTTCAAGTCCTCTACACTTTCAGCAAGCAAGATTGAGTCATCTGCATAACGCAAGTTGTTAATGAGTCTTCCTCCAATCCTGATGCCCCATTCTTCTTCATATAGTCCAGCTTCTTGGATTATTTGCTCAGCATACAGATTGAAAACATATGGTGAAAGGACACAACCTTGACACACACCTTTCCTGACTTTAAGCCATGAAGGATCCCTTTATTCTGTTCGAACGATGGCCTCTTGTTCTATATAGAGGTTCCTCATGAGCACGATTAAGTGTTCTGGAATTCCCATTCTTCGTAATGCTATCCATAATTTGTTATGATCCATGTAGTCGAATGCCTTTGCATAGTCAATAAAACACAGGTAAACATCTTTCTGGTATTCTCTGCTTTCAGCCAGGATCCATCTAACATTAGCAGTGATATCCCTGGTTCCACTTCCTCTTTTGAATCCGGCTTGAATTTCTGAAAGTTCCCTGTCAATATACTGCTGCAGCCGCTTTTGAATGATCTTCAGCAAAATTTTACTCGCGTGTGACATTAATGATATTGTTCGATAATTCCCGCATTTGGTTGGATCACCTTTCTTAGGAATAGGCATAAATATGGATCTCTTCCAGTCAGTTGGCCAGGTAGCTATCTGCCAAATTTCTTGGCATAGACGAGTGAGCACATCCAGTGCTGCATGCATTTGTTGAAACATCTTAGTTGGTATTCTGTCAATTCCTGAAGCCTTGTTTACCACCAATGCTTTCAGTGCAGCTTGGGCTTCTTCCTTCAGTACCATTGGTTTCTTATCTTATGCTACCTCCTGAAATGGTTGAATGTTGACCAGTTCTTTTTGGTATAGTGACTGTGTATTCCTTCCATCTTCTTTTGATGCTTCCTGCGTCGTTTCATATTTTCCCCATAGAATCCTTCACTATTGCCACTTGAGGCTTGAATTTTTTTCTTCAGTTCTTTCATCCTGAGAAATGCTGAGCAAGTTCTTCCTTTTGGTTTTCTATCTCCAGGTCTTTGCACATGTCATTAAATATATGTCTTCTCAAGCTGCCCTTTAAATCTTTCGTTTAGCTCTTTTACTTCATCATTTCTTCCTTTCATTTAAGGTACTTGACGTTCAAGAGCAAGTTTCAGAGGCTCTTCTGACATCCATTTTGGTCTTTTCTTTCTTTCTTGTCTTTTTAATGACCTCTTGCTTTCTTCACGTGTGATGTTCTTGATGTTTTTCCACAACTCATCTGTTCTTCGGTCATTAGTGTTCAATGCGTCAAATCTGTTCTTGACATGGTCTCTAAATTCAAGTGGGATATACTTAAGGTCGTACTTTGGCTGTAGTGGACTTGTTCTAATTTTCTTCAGCTTCCTTTTGAACTTGCATATGAGCAATTGATGGTCTATTCTGCAGTCAGCCTCTGGCCTTGTTCTGATGGATGATATTGAGCTTTTCCATCATCTCTTTCCACAGATGTAGTTGATTTGATTCCTGTGTATTCCATCTGGCAAGGTCCACATGACCATTTATGTTGGTTTAAAAAAGATATTTGCAATGAAGAAGTCATTGATCTTGCAGAATTCTATCATGTGATCTCCAGCATTATTTCTATCACCATGGCCATATTTTCCAACTACCAACCCTTCTTTGTTTCCAACTTTTGCATTCTAATCACCAGTAATTATCAATGCATCCTGATTGCATGTTTGATCAATTTCAGACTGCAGAAGTTGGTAAAAAATCTTCAATTGCTTCATCTTTGGCCTAAGTGGTTGGTGTGTAAATTTGAATAATTGTTGTATTAAATGGTCTTCCTTGTAGGCATATGAATATTATTCTATCACTGACAGTGTTGTACTTCAGTATAGACTTTGAAATGTTCTTTTCAATGATGAATGCAAAGCCATTCCTCTTCAAGTTGTCACTCCTGGTATAGTAGACCGTATGACTGCCTGAGTCAAGATGGTCAATACCAGTCCATTTCAGCTAATGCCTAGGGTATCAATGCTTATGTGTTCCATTTTGGTTTTGATGATTTCCAGTTTTCCTAAATTCATACTTAGTACATTCCTCATTCTGATTATTAATGGATGTTTGCAACTGTTTCTTCTCATTTTGAGTCATGACACATCATCAAATGAAGGTCTTGAAAGCTTGACTCCATCCACGCCATTAAGGCCGACTCTACCCTGAGGAGGCAGCTCTTCGCTAGTCGTCTTCTGAGTGCCTTCCAACTTGAGGGGCTCATCTTCCAACACTGTATCAGACAATGGTATTCATAAGGTTTTTACTGGCTAATTCTTTTCAGAAGTAGACCACTGGTTCCTTCTTCCTAGTCTGTCTTAGTCTGGAAGCTCAACTGAAACCTGTCCGCTATGGGTGACCTTGCTGGTATTTGAATACCGGTGGCATAGCTTCCAGCATCACAGCAACACACAAACTTTCATCTTTTGTATGCCTGAAGTATTCTTTATTTTTGACTCTGATTTTAAACAATATTTTCATTTGGTATAGAATTCCAGGATGATCATATTTTCTTGTAAGTAATTTAGGAAAATCCACTGTCTGGCTTGCATTGTTTCTGCCAAGAATTGTGCTGTCTTTTATATCTTTGTTCCTCTAATGTAATGTGTCTTTTTCCTCTCTATCTGCTTTCTAAGTTACCTATTTATAACGTGTTTTAAGGAATGTAATTATAATGTACTTTGGTATACCATTTTTCAAGTTATAAACAATTCAGCATACATAAATTTGACAACTTAGATGAAATGGATGGATTCCTTAAAAAACGTAAACTACCACAACTCATCCAATATGAAATAGATATTTCAAGTAGCCCTTTAACTTTTACATTTGTACTGCCAGAAGAACAAACAAATCTGTCTAGAAGAAGTACAGCCAGAATGTTCATTAGAAGCAAGAGTGTCAACACTTCATCTCACGTACTTTGGACATGATATCAGGACAAGGACATCATGCATGGAGAAGGACATCATGCTTGGTAAAGTACAGGGTCAGCAAAAAAGAGGAAGACCCTCAATAAGATGGATTGACACAGTGGCTGCAACAATGGGCTCAAGCATAACACTAGTTGTGAGGGTGGTTGAGGACCAAGCACAGTTTCGTTCTGTCATACATAGGGTGGGTGGGAGTTGGAACCGACTCAGTGGCACCTAACAACAACTTTAACTATTAATGAAATTATACTCTAATGAAAAATCTTCCAAATAAGAAATCTCTGTGAACCTGTTATATAAACGGAGAACTCTACAAAATGTAAATGTAAAAATCCTTAATAAAATATTAATAAATATAAACTAACAGTATATAAGAAGAATTACACCCCGTGATCATATGGAGTTTATTTCAGGGATGTCAACCTAGTTCAATATTTGAAAATCAATCAATGTAGTCCATGATATTAACAATCTGAAGAAGAAAACTCACATAATCATATCAATTAATGCACCAAAAAATTGACAAAATTCACATTCTATTCATGACAAAAACGCTCAAAAAAATAGGAATAGATAGAGAGGTAGATAGATTGATTTAAGGAATTGGCCCATACAATTGAGGGGCTGACTACACATCAATCATTATAGTTAAAATAAAAAATAGTGATAACACCAAATGCTGGCAAGCATGCAGAGAAACTGGAAATGTAAAATGGAAAGACCACTCTGGAAAACAATTTAGCAGTTTCTTAAAATAAACATGAAACTACCATACAACCCAGCAGTTGCACTCCTGGGTATTTATCCAAGAGAAAGGACTATTTATGTTCACACAAAAAGCTGTACACAAATGCTTATAAATGCTTTGTTTATAATAATTGAAAACTGGAAACAACCTAGATATCCTTTAATGACTGAATGGTTAAACAGTGGTACATGCTACATTCATACCATGGCATACAACTTAGCAAAAAAAAAAAAAAAAAGGAACAAATTATTGATACATGCAACAACTTGAATGGATATTAAGGACATTATGTTGAGTGAAAAAATCCAATCCCAAGAACGTATATACTGTATTATTTCATTTATGTAACATTCTTGAAATGATAAAATTATAGAAAGGGGAAACAGATTAGTGGTTGACAGGGGTTAAGGAGGGAATAAGTGTAGGAAAGCTGTAAAAATGACACAAAAAAGCAGCATGAGGGAGCCTGGGGTGATAGAAATGTTCTTTATCTTGACTGCATCAATGTCAATATTCTGGTTGTGATATTGTACTATAGTTTTACAAGTTGTTATTACTGGAGGAATATGGGCAAAGGATACAGGTTATCTCTGTATTAATCTGCATGTGAATTTATAATTATCTCAAAAAAAAAAGTTTAACTTAAAAAATGAACGTGAGGTTCCGGCAAAATGGCACTCTAGGCAGAAGCACCACGCTGTCCCTCCACAGCAAAGATCTGAAAAACTAAGCCATACAGAAAATACAACAATCCTGAAAACCTAAAACATCAAATGAAGAGATAAAGAACTCAGCCAAGCACCAAATGAAGTGAGAAAACTGACAGTAAATGGAGAGCGAGGAGAGATTCATGCAGAGGTCCCCTACCAGGTAACGCAGTGCAGATCCACCATCTTGGACTCCTATTGGAGACCAGCAAACGGGGGTACGAGAGGGCAGCCTCACGGAGCGTCCAGCAGGAGACAAACCAGCTGGTAATTTGCGGTGTGCGCTTTCCCACCCTCCACCCTTCTTCGCCCCGGCTCGGCCTCCTCTGCTTCCCGTGGCCACAGTCTCTTGACTGGGAAGCGCCGGCTGCTTGGATTCCACACACCCAAGTGGGCGGCTCTCTGGGTGCCATTTGTTGGCTGCTAGTGTTGATTTTTTTTTTTTTCTGCTTCTTTTGACTTCTCACTTGCCTCTCGCTGCCTCCCCCTTCTTTTGCTCGAGTGCCTGGCTCCGGGCGCCATCTT